>NC_056660.1:85206306-85515288 GCF_018350195.1 Panthera tigris | reverse complement strand
CCTTCAGATGGAGGGGAGTATGGGTGTTTCTTCGAAAGCGCCACATTCTACAGTGAAGTACAATTTGAAATGTTGGTCACAGGTGAGTCACTGCAATGAAAACTCCTACACAAATTGTATTATTTTTTTCATCAGCAGTCTAAAGTATTGGTGTATATGGATAGAGGTAGCTAAATCTATACAAACACTATGATTGAATGTCAAGAAAGTTAAATACGTAAAACAAATCTAATCAGTGTGCCCCATCATTCTTGGGTAGTAGTAAAATCCATTTTTATCTTTGCCGACATAATTACTTTTAAGAAAAGAAAGAGTAGGGATTATTGTATGTTCTATCTCAGAAGAACCCCAGAAATGTAACTTAGTCTGTCTTCTAAGTCTCAGAAGGAAATAAAAAGAAGCAGAAAATATCTGACCAGTCTGCCATCCAGGCTAGGTTTTCTGCACTTCACTGCTGCCCACTCTGGGAAAAGCCCAGTGAAATGTGGTCTTGCCTATTCTTAATATGACATCATTGTTTATTCAGACCCTGCATAATTTATCCCCTTATATCTCACTCCTGTTCTGTTATTATACACACACACACACACGCACACACACACACACACACACAAAATTGTACTGCAAGAGTGAAAGTGTAAGGAAGGACTGTAATTCAACAATACGCTGAGACTGAAACCACATTTCTTCTATAAACAATTTAGGACCTTGCACTGAGCTCAGATGAAGAGTTTTTGCATCATCTCTCTTACAATGGACTTAAGAGAAATTAACCGAATCTAACGAATGAGCCAATGATATTGACCTTCCTCCAAAAGGAAGGAAATTTGCTTTCCTCCAGAACTCCCTGACCTGTGTGCAAATGCTCTTGCCTCCTATTTAGCAACAATTCTTCATATGGATAAGTAACCCTGATTCCGTATTTTTACAAGAAAGGGTGTGCTCTTATATAATTCTTCAGATATTAAAGGGGGTAAATTACAAAGACACTTGCCTGCAAGCTTTAAATACCTCTCTGAGTCAACATTTTTGTAACCAGACACTTTGATCCACACATCCTCTGGTAATATTTCTGCTGAGTCATGGTAAGAATAGTAACCTCCTTCTGATATTCCTTCCTGAGTTTAGAGTATATCTGCTTTTTATGTAAGTATACCGGGATCCTTGCTGCAAGGGTCTATTGTATGCAAACGAGTGTAACTCCACTGGAAGCATTTAATCAGAACCTAAGAGGCATGAGACCAATTATATTCATCCATTCATTAATTTTTGCCTTTTGAGCAGGGATCTTTCATTCTATTGTAACTTGTGAAGTATTCCAGTTGTTAGACAACCACTTCTAGAATCCTACAAACATTTCCTAAAACTTGAATAAACCTTTATCAAGGGCTTTGAATCTGGGAGTCGCTTGCTACTTTGCTACTTCAATAAAAATATGTCATAACTCAGGATCATCTCAATTTTCTTTATCTCTGACTTACTTGTTCTTTGTGCAGAGTAATTCTACCACTAAATAGAAATCACCTTTCCACTAATCTTCCATTTTACCCCAGAGTCTTTAGAAGAATGCATTTCATATCTTGAAGCTCTTGACACAAAATTCTAACATCGTGCTTCTGCTTAAAATTTTTTTGAGCTTCAAAAATGGTAATTTGTTGACACAATTTTTAGAATCTACATCGCAAACTCCTGTGCCTCGTAGATGAGCTTTTCTGATACAGATTTTCTGATATGATTTTTCCAAGTCATATATGCAAGATAACTTTTATTTCCTACCCAAGGATATATTTTTTAATTAAACTACTATAAACCCTGTGTCAAGCTCTTTAATTTGCATTGTGGACATATATTACAAACAATACCCTTGAATTCTACACATCTTTTTATGAAGTCCAGAAGCCCTCAAGCCATCCAAAGAAATTTGTTTTCCCTTCTCTTTTTCCTGTGGGAGGTAGAAATATCTCGATTTTATATTCCAACCAAGTCCAATATTTGTAGATACAACCTTTCACATTTGAAACTAATGAAAAAAAGATGTACTTCTAAATTCTTAAGAAATTGTATCACCTTGTGGCCTATTATAATATAAACTTGTATATAAATATTGACATAATAAGTGATCACAAATATGTTTGAAGAATCTAGACTTTCCCCCCAAAATGTCTTTGTGCTCCCTAATTGTAGATGAGCTGCTTTTTTTTGCAACATTTTGTTGATCATAATGGGACCCATCTCATCTTTGAACCTGCTATCCTAATTCATGATACATCAGAAAAATAAAGTGCTATGTTGATTCAGTGCTCTTACTGCCTCCAGATGAATTATCCATGACCTTCTGTACTTCTTCCTAGGACGGATCCTTTTACATTCAGTCCCGTAACTACTGCAATGTAGTGTCTAGTGCTGTGTAGCATTGTAGTTTTCATTTGTGCCAGATTTTTATACTAAGCCCTTGATTTTCTCTAGCTGAATAACTCATATTTTCCTGTGATTTGCTTAGACACTGTGACTTATGGCATGAATTTCTTTAATCTGTCTCTCCTTCCTGGAGGAGTGACATTTTCCCCAGTGTCAGTAATCACTTTGTGATAAAAATGCAGTCTCTGCAGGCAAATCCATAGTACTGTACCCTCTTCTAGAGAAAAGATTCTTCTATACCTTGAGTCAAAACAACCAACTCATTCCCTTTGCTGTTTCAATATCCAGGAGGTTGTAGTGAACAAGAACCCCTACATTAAATTCTACTTACAATCAATAAGCATCACTGCCTTCTACTATCAAGCTAGTTTGACACTTGTAGGGTACAGGTAAGCAAATCCATCAGTTAATAATTATTATCAAAACCACAAGTATAGGTTGCAAACTTAACCAAAATATTTTCTAAAAGATAAGAAATAAAATTGAAGGCCCTTATATTAGGTAACATAATCATATGGTCTCATAATGGTGAAAACCATAGGTTTTCTCTCCCTGTCATGGTCATAAGACAATAAAAAATACCAGACTCTGTTTTAAAATGTTTTAAAGTCAGCTTGTGCTATGTCAGAAACTATGTAGGCCTCAACTATGCCAGTTAGAAACCCACGATGGTAGGAGAACAATGGTGACCTGGTTTCCTCTCCTGCTGACAATCTTTTCTCCACTTTGACTCCTCTGTCTTGACTTGATCATTCATAAGAGAACATTAATGGCTAAGACAACACTTGGAATACATGTTTCAAGCCTGTGAAATTATCCATACCCACCACCCCTAATTTCCACTCCTATTTTTAATTGATGCTGGACTCAGACGTTGTTCTACCCTTAACCCCCACATTTAATAAGGCAAACAGAATGATGTAATTTGAAGTACAACTTTACTCTTCTCTCTCCAGAAAATCAGAATCAAACTAAGCATTTATTGTGTTTCTACAAAGACCTGCTAAATATAATCTTGTTTTTAAACTACCCATCCTCAACCACATTTCCCTCCAACTCTTAGCAAGTAGTCTGAATACAAGAAATACAATGGGATGATGGCCTTTCAATTGGAAGGATCCCAGCAAGGAAAAACATCTTTTCTTTGTACTCTTAGTTAGTTAACTCTTTAAGATGAATAATATTTATTCAATACAACCCCGTAAGCACTTTATATGAAGGAATTTGTAGACCATTCATATGAGTTGAGACTCTCTTAATCCTGGTTTTACAAAACAAGAATGGAAGCACAGAGAGATTGAGTCGTTAGACATACTGGTTCAGTTGTGCCAGCTAGTACAAGTGTAACTCTTTGACTCTATAGCTTATCCTCACAACTATTCTTCTCTACTGAGAAGCCACTGTATTCTGAAAATTCCATGTATGAGTACCAGCACTGGATGGTACCATAGTGCCAGCTAAGTCATCACTGGTTTGAAACACTATATGCTAGTCACCTCATGGTACTTCTTCACTGTATGGCCATCCATGCAATATCATATGACATTAGATAATTTTCCTTCATCAACTTCACAGAAGGACTGTCAAAAATCAACAAAAATTGGATGGCCCAAAAACAATATAAATTTATATTTTCACAATTCTGGAGGCCAGAGTCCACAATCAAAGCGTCATCAGGGTTATCATCCCAGGGAATAATATAAGGAAAATACTTCCTTGCCTCTTCCAGTTTCTTGCGGTGCTAGGCATTTCTTGGATTTGATAGGATCTTTCCCATCTCTGCTTCCATCTTCACAGGGACCTTTTCCCTGTGTTTCTGTTTCCAAATTTCTTTCTGTTTACATAGGCCACAATCATTTTGGATTAGGACCCTCCTATTCCCGTATAATTTCATCTTTACTAATACATGTACAGAATGGTATCCAAATAAATGCATAGATTTTGAAGTATAGGGGTTTAACATATCTATCAGAAGACAAAATTAAACCCAAATCAAACCCAAAACCCAAAATTAAACCCAAGTTGTATCCCAGGAAATTTGATTCTTTGTTTTGTTATAGACTGCATTGGTTATTGTACATAATACTGTACAATGCTACACTACTATACAATGAACTTCAACACATAGTAGATTAAACCAGTTTCTATTCTTCTGAGTTATAGGAAGAAAGGATCTAGAACAGGAAGAGTGAGTATAAACCGTGAAATTCACGTATTTCTCTTATATTGATGTTTTTTTCCATATCCAGAAAATTCACTTTTGACAATGACCCAAAGCCATTCTACTCCAGCCCTTGATAGAGAGAAAGAATGAAGGAAAAAGTATATCTCCTTCCTTTGAGGGAAATATTCTAGAAGGCACACACATCATCTCCCTTTTACAACACTTACACCAGCATATCAAGGCTAAATGGAAGTGGGAGTTAGAATATGCAGTTGTAACATGAACTGGCATATGTATAATTAAAACACTATTCCCCAAATTGTTCTATCCAAAATGGTAGCTACTAGCTTCATGTGGTATTTGAATTTACATTTGCTTATATAAATTTAATTGATTAAAATAAGAAATCCATTTTCTAACAATATTTCAGGTTCTCTGTAGCCACCTATAGCTAGTTTGTTTGGACTACACTGATGTTGATAGCATTTCGAAACTTAAAGGAAGTTCTTATTAAAAATAGCTTCTTTAGAATTAGAGATTAAAAGATATTTGTAAAATGACTACCAATTTGCTACAGAAAACCACAAACTGTTGTGTTCCTTTAAATTTAGAGGCTGCAAATGAAATCATAGAGTGTTTGTCTACTCAACTTTAAGAACCATCAGATAAAATACTAGGTAATGTTTCAAATGTGAGGGAGGAAAAGAAAAGAATACAGACATGTTTTGTATGTGGGTACTTTTAAAATGTTGATACACTGATTTTTTTTCTCTAAAGTTCTTTGCAGTTATTTTTCTAACTCCTGTTTTATAAATAAGAAAACTGAGATTCATAGAAGTTAATTAAAATGTAAACTGGCAAGAAAACTTTTGGAGATACATACTTTCTCTGTCTCTCTTTGTCTCTCCTAGTCTCAGGTATGGCTCCTCATATTCACATTGAGCCTGGCAATAACAGAGACATTAAGGTGACCTGCATATCCACTGGGTGGTTTCCAGAGCCTGAGATACAATGGAAGGACCCTCAAGGATTGCACTTGGCACCAGCCTCTGAGACAAAGAGAATAGAAGAAAATGGACTGTTTCATGTGGAATCATCTATCACAACGGATACCAGTTCAAGAACAGAAGTATCTTGTGTTATAAGGAACCTAATACTCAGTGTGGAGAAGGTGGTGCTTGTATCCATGGCAGGTCAGTTTCCTCCAAAGTTGATATATTGAGATATCACTGCTGATCAGGAAGGTCTTAATGGCAAAGACCTATGACTGACAGACCTAGAAGGATATTCTAGTTTATCCATTTCTAACTCTTAATGTGGAGAACTTGGAAAAAGTCACATTTTGTCTTGTTTTGTATTTCTTATTTCAATATAAATGTCATTGTGCTACTTCATGAAAATGAATACCTGAGTGTACAAAAGTATTCAAAAGGTCATAATGTCTTTGTGGAATCTTTTGAAGTTACTCCTAAGCTTCACCTAATCCTATTGCCTAGGGAAAGCCTGTTTTAACAATTTGGTGTTTTCTCCCATCTTTCAAATTGGATTTGTACCCTGGCAGTGCCATTTAGCAGCATCATGATCTTGGGCAAGTATTGACCTTCTTGTGCTCAGTTCTCATCAGTTAAATTGGGATAATTATGGTGTCTACCTCATAAAATTAATATCACAGGTAGAGAAGAGCTCAGACATTCCAATAACTACTGAAAGTGATTGTTCAAAGAAATAGTTTGCCCACATGATCTCCCCCAACTTCCTGGATATGCAAGTGTCCTTATTTGAAGTATTGCAGCTTGTCAACAACAGTCTTTAGTTCTTGTCCTTTCTTATCTCTCCAGCTTCATCTTTCATCCCTCTCTTTCTTTGTCTCCAAAACTTTCTACCCCTCATTAATTCTTTAAACATATTCTTGTAATACCTCATGTAGCCTGTTATTGACACATTTCTTCTATTTTCCTATAACTAAGAGTTTTCTAAAGTCCCTCAATATTTAATCTTAACCTCTCAGGAAGCTATCTTCAATCTATTCTGTGTTAAGTTCCCTCTTTACTCACACATTATTTTGATTATATGTTTCACTATTTCCCAGAAATAATATAAACTCCTGATGACATTATATGTATTTTTAAATATCCCCATTACTAAAAAAAAATACCAAGCCACAATATATATTTTTTCTATAGTGGATAAACATTTGTATGACCTTTTATCAATAAGTAAAGTGTCATTTCTATTGTGCTTTAGTTTGGGAAGTCACATTGGTTTAAGATAATTAGAATAAGAACTTGAGGTTGAAAATTTGAAGGAAGCAAACACATATACCAAAATAGAGATAAAATATATATGCAAACACTTACATATATGTTTTAGATCATCAATTAAAAATTACACAGTCATTTTGGAGCACCTGAGTGGCTAGGTCAGTACCTCTTTTGAAATAACAATATTAAGTAGAAAACTATCAGGAGCACCTGGCAGGTTCAGTCAGTTACATGTCCGACTTCAGCTGAGGTCATGATCTCACAGTTTGTGAGTTTGAACCTCACATCAGGCTTTATGCTGACAGTTCAGAGCCTGGAGCCTTCCTCAGATTCTGTGTGTCCCTCTCTCTCTGCCCCTCCCCAAGTCGTACTCTGTGTCTCTCTGTCTCAAAAATAAATAAAACATTTAAAAATTTAAAAAAAACATAGAAAATTATCAAAAACAAGAGTTATTTTTACTGATTTCAGTTGCTAGCTGACATATACCTCACAAGAAATGGTGAATTGAAATAATATCTGTCTCTAGAACCTAGACCATGAATCCCATTTGGTTTATCATCCAAGGTATCACAGTTTCTCCTTGTGCTTGTCACTCCTCAGGGTGTTGCCAATCTCACATATATATGCTTATGTAGAAAATAAATGGATAGAAAGGACACATGGTAAGGTGCCTGGGTGGCTCAGTCAGTTCAGCATCTTACTTCAGCACAGGTCATGAGACCCCAAATCACGGTTCAGGCCCCACATCAGGCTCTGTGCTGACAGCTCAGAGCCTGGAGCCTTTTTTAGATTCTGTGTGTCCCTCTCCCTCTGCCCCTCCTCTGTTCATGCTCTTTCTCCCTCCCTCTCAAAAAATAAACATTTAAAAATTTTAAAGAAAGGATACATGGCAAAGTCAGTGTGGGGATCTGTAAGACAAAAAGAGGAGAAATTGATGAAAATAAATATCTAATTGTATTTGAAGATTTTTATTTATTATAAGAGAATTGTTTGTCACAAGTATAGTAATGTTAATGTGTGTTTTTTTAAATATGATTTATTGTCATGATAGCTAACATATAGTGTATACAACGTGCTCTTGGTTTCAGGAGTAGATTCCCATGATTCATCTCTTGCATACAACACCCAGTGCTCATCCCAACAAGTATCCCCTCTCAATGCCCATCACCTATTTCCCCTTCTCCCCTGCAACCACATCAACCCTCAGTGTTCTCTATATTTAAGAGACTCTTATGGTTTGCCTCCCTCTCTGTTTGAAACTATATTTTTCATTCCCTTCCCCTATGGTCTTTAGTTATGTTTCTCAAATTCCACATATGAATGGAAACATATAATATCTGTCTTTCTCAGACTGACTTATTTCACTTTACATAATTACCACCAGTTCCATCCATGTTGTAACAAATGGCAGGATTTCATTCTTTCTCATTTCCAATAGTATCTCATTGTATATATAATGCACATCTTTATCCATTCATCAGTTGATGGACATTTGGGCTCTTTCCATTATTTGGCAATTGTTGATAGTGTTTTAAACATTGGAGTACATGTGTCCCTATGGATCATTCTGTATCCTTTGGATAAATTCTTAGTAGTGCTATTACTCAGTCGTAGGGTAACTCTACTTTTAATTTTTTGAGGAATCTCCACACTGTTTTCCAGAGCAGCTGCACAAGATTTCATTCCCCCCAACAGTGTAAGAAGATTCCTGTTTCTCCACATCCTTGCCAATATCTTTTGATACTGAGTTTTTAATTTTAGCCAATCTAACAAGTATGAGGTGGTTTCTCAGTGTGGTTTTTATTTATATTTCCCTGATGATGAGAGATTTTGCCCATCTTTTCATGTTTCTGTTGGTCATCTGGATGACTTCCTAGGAAAAGTGTATATTTGTGTCTTCTGCCTATTACTTCACTGGATTATTTGTTTTTGTGGGTGTTGAGTTTGGTAAATTCTTTATAGCTTTTTGGGCACTAAACCCTTATTTAATATGTCATTTGCAAATATCTTATCCCATTCCATCAGTTTCCTTTTAGTTTGTTGATTGTTTCCTTTGCAGGAAAGAAGCTTTTTATCTTGATGAGGTCCCAATAGCTAATTTTTGCTTTTAATTCCCTTGCCTTCAGAGACGTGCTGAGCAAGAAGTTTCTGCAACTGAGGTTGAAGTGATTGTTGTCTGCCTTCTCCTCGGGGTTTTGATGTTTTCCTGTCTCACATTTAGGTCTTTCATCCATTTTGAGTTTATTTTTGTGTATGGTATATAAAAGTGGTCCAGTTTCATTCTTCTGCATATTGCTGTCCAATTCTTCCTGCACCATTTGCTAAAGAGACTGTCTTTTTTTCCACTGGATATTCTTTCCTGATTTATCAAAGTTTAGTTGGCCATAAATCTGTGGGTCCAGTACTGGGTTCTATATTTTATTCCATTGGTCTACCTGTCTGCTTTTGTGCCAATATCATATTGTCTTGATCATTTCAGTTTTGGAGTAGGGGCTAAAGTATGGAATTGTGATGCCTCCCACTTGTTTTCCTTTTTCAACATTACTTTGGCTAGTCAAAATCTTTTCTGGTTCCATACAAATTTTAGAATTGTTTGTTCTAGCTCTGAGAAGAATGCAGGTGCAATTCTAATTGGGATTGCATTGAATGTGTAGATTAATTTGGGTAGTATTGATATTTTAACAATATTTGTTCTTCCAATTCATGAGCATGGAATGTTTTTCCATTTCTTTGTGTCTTCCTTAATTTACTTCATAAGTTTTTTTTTTTAATGGTTTTCACCATACAGCCATTTTACTTCTTAGGTTAGGTTTATTCCTAGGTATTTTATGGTTCTTGGTGCAATGGTGCATGGGATCAATTTCTTGATTTTTCTTTATATTGCCTCACCATTGATTTACAGAAATTCAAACATTTTCTGCATATTTATTTTATATCTTGTGACTTTGCTAAATTCCTGTATCAGTTCTAACAGCTTATTGGTAGAGTCAGGTTTTTCATGTAGAGTATCATGTCATCTGAGAAAAGTGACAGTTTGACTTCTTCTTGACAATTTGGATGCCTTTTATTTCATTTTGTTGTCTCATTGCTGAGGCTAGGACTTCCAACACTATGCTAAACAACAGTGGTGAGAGTGCACATCCTTGTCATGTTCCTAACCTCAGGGGAAAGCTCTCAGTTTTCCAAATTGAGGATGATATTAGCTGTCGGCTTTTCCTATATGGCTTTTATGAAGTTAAGGTATGTTTCTTCTATCCTGATTTTCCTGAGTGTTTTTATTAAGAAAGGACGCTGTAAACAAAAAGGATGAAATCTTGCAATTTGCAACAATGTGGATGGAACTAGAGAGTATTATGCTAAGTGAAATAAGTCACCTAGAAAAAGAAAAATACCATATGACCTCCATCATATGAGGAATTTAAGATACAAAGCAGATGGATATAAGGAAAAAGAACCAAAAAAGAATATAAAAACAAGGAGGGAGGCAAAACATAAGAGACTTTTAAATACAGATAACAAACTGAGGGTTGCTGAGGGGCTGTGAGTGGGTGAATAACCTAAATAGGTAAGAGACATTAAGGAAGATACTTTTTGGAATGAGCCCAGGGTGTTATACCTAAGGGATGAATCACTGCAATCTACTCCTGAAAACATTATTGCACTATATGCTAACTAACATGGATGTAAGTTAAAAATAAATAAATTAATTAATAATGATTAATTAATTAATAAAACCCTTTTTGGGAAAAAAGGGTGCTCTATTTTCTCAGATATTTTTTTTCTGTATCTATTGACAGGATCATATGTTTTTTATCTTTTCTTCTATTAATTTGATGTATCATATTGTTGATTTCTGAATATTGAACCAGCCCTGCAGCCAAGGAATGAATCCCAATTGATCATGGTGAATAATTGTTTTAATATACTGTTGAATTCAATTTTCAGGTATCTTGTTGAGAATGTTTGCATCCATTTTTATCAGGGATATTGGCCTGTAATTCTCATTTTTGGTATGGTCTGTCTGATTTGGGAATCAAGGTAATGCTGACGTCATAGAATGAGTTTGGAAGCTTTCCTTCCATTTATATTTTCTGAACCAGGTTTATAAGAATAAGTATTAACCTTAATGTCTGGCAGAGTTCTTGAAAACCATCTGGACAGGACTCTAATTTGTTGGGAGGCTTTTGATAAATGATTCAATTTTTTCACTGGTTTTGGATATGTTATAATTGTCTATTTCTTCCCATTTGAGTTTGGTAGTGTGTGGGTATCCTGTTTGTCCAGTTTGTTGGCATATAATTTTGCCTACTATTCTCTAATAATTGTTTGTATTTATTTGGTGTTAATTGTGATCTCTCCTCTTTCATTCATGATTTTAACTATTTGAGTTCTCTCTCTTTTCTGTTTGATAAGTCTAGCTAGAGTTTATCAATTTTGTTTTTTCTTTAAAAGACCCAGCTCTTAGATTGATTTTTTTTTCTTTTTCTTTCTTTTTTTCTTTTTTTTTTTCATCCTGTATTGTTTATAACTGCAATAATATTTATTACTTCTATTCTTTTCTGGCTTTAGGGATTCTTTTTTTTCTGCCTCTAGTTCCTTTAGGTGTGCTGTTAGATTTTGTATTTGGGATTTTTCTTGTTTCTTGAGATAGGACAGATTTCAATGTATTTTCCTCTTGGGACTGCCTTTGCTGCATCCCAAACAGTTTGGACTGTTGTGTTTTCATTTTCATTTGCTTCCATATATATTTTTAAAAAAATTCTTCTTTAATTGCCTGGTTGACCCATTAGTTCTTTAGTAGGATGTTTGCTATCCTCCATGCATATGGAGGTTTTCGAAATTTTTCCTGTGGTTGATTTCATGTTTCATAGTGGTATGATCTGAAAACATGGGTGGTATGATCTCAATTCTTCTATATTTATTTAGAGCTGTTTTGTGCCCCAGTATGTGATCCATCTCAGAGAATATTCCATGTGCACTCAAAAGGAATTTTTTATTCTGCTGCTTTTGGATGAAAAGTTCTGAATATATCTGTCAAGTCCATGTGGTCCAGTGTATCATTCAAGGCCATTGTTTTTTATAGATTTTCTGCCTAGATGATCTCCCCATTGCTCTAAGTGGAGTATTAAAGCCCCCTGAAATTAATGTTTTCTTATCAATAAGGTTCCTTATATTTGTGATTATTTTAGTTATATATTTGGATTTAATCAAGTTGGGGGCATAAACATTTACAATTGTTAGCTCTTCTTGATGGGTAGACTCTGTAATTATGATAATACCCTTCTTTATCTCTTGTTACAGCCTTTAATTTAAAATCTAGTTTGTCTGACATAACTATGGCTGCTATAGATTTGTTTTGACTTCCAGTAGCATAATAGATGGTTCTCTATCCCCTCATTTTCAATCTTAAACTGTCCTCAGGTCTAAAATCGGTCTCTTGTAGACCACATATAGATGGATCCTGGTTTTTTATCCATTCTAATAGTCCATGCCTTTTTATCGGGGCATTTATTGCATTTACATTCAGTTATTATTGGAAGACTGGTATTTAGTGTCATTGTGTTATCTGTAAGTTTCATGCTTGTGATGACGTCTCTGCTCACTTGTAGCATTGTAGCATTCACTCACAGAGTTCCCCTTAGGATCTCTTACAGGGCTGGTTCAGTGGTCATGAACTCCTTCAACTTTGTTTGCCTGGGAAAGCATTTATCTCTCCTATTCTGAATGAAAGCCTTGCTGGATAAATGAGTCTTGGCTGCATATTTTTCCTATTTACCACATTGAATTTTCCTGCCATTCACTTCTGGTCTGCCAAATTTCATTGGACAGGTCTTCTACTAAACTTATGTGTCTACCACTGTAGGCTAAGGACCTTTTTTCCCCTACTGCTTTCAGAATTCTCTCTTTATCTTTGCATTTTGCCAGTTTCATTCTTATATACTGTGGTGAAGACATATTCTTTTTGAATCTGAAGGGCGTTCTCTGTACCTCCTGGATTTAAATTCCAGATTAGGGAAGTTCTCAGATATAATTTGTTCAAGTAAACCTTCTGCTCCTTTTTCTCTATCTTCTTCTGAAACTCCTATGACATAGATATTATGTTTCATTGAATAACTTAGTTCTCTAATTCTCTCCTTATGGTCTAGTGTTTTTTGATCTGTCTTTTTTTTCTCAGCTCCACCATTTCCATAATTTTGTCTTCTATTTCACTTATTCTCCCCTCTCCTTCCTCCATCCTCACTGTCACAGCATCTAGTTAATTTTGCACAATTACAACATTTCTTAATTCATCATGACTATTTCTTAATTCCTTTCTCTCTGTGGCAATAGATCCTCTTCTGTCTTCTATGTTTTTTTTTTCAAGCCCAGCTACTAATATTATGACAATTACTCTAAATTCTTGATCAGATATATTATTTTTATCTGTTTTGAGCAATTATCTAGCTGTCATTTCTTCCTGGCATTTCTTTGGATGACATTTCTTCCATTTCATCATTTTGGCTAGTTTTCTGTCCTTTATATGTTTTAATAGCTTGCTATGTTCCCTGCACCTGATAGCACTATACTAAAAAGGAGTCATACACTCTTCAGGTCCTGGCCCTTCAGGAGATGTTTTCAGAGTGTGTTATATGCTCTCTGTTGTTGTGACTTTGGTTGTTTTATCTCCCTACTCGTAGTGATGGTTTGGACCTTCCACAAGGTGTGCTTTGATTTGTTCATTAAAGAAACCCTGGAAAAAATTTAAAAATGGGAAGATAGTGGAAGAAGACTTATCCTGTACAAAGAGAGAAATGACAGGGATGGGGGGAAATAAATGGAAAAAAAAATTCCAGGCAGAAAATTAGAGAAACTATACAGCTTAATCCAGAAAGAGAGAGAGAGAGAGACACACACACACACACACACACACACACAGAGAGAGAGAGAGAGAGAGAGAGAAGAAATAAAGGAGACAGAGAAAAACATAGGTTAAAAATGGTCACTTAAACAAACCAACATCCAGGGTAGAGAAAGGAAGAAAAAAGAGGAAGAAAGGAAACAAAGTGTTTCCTTTGGATTTACACTTACACACACATGTGTATAAAAACACTTACACACACATGTGTATAAACACACACACATGTGTGTTTATAACACTTACACACACATGTGTATAAAACACTTACACACACTTACACACACATGTGTAAAAAAAATTGACCAAGAATCAATTAGAAAATGCAAAACTGTGGGACTGATATCTGATGGTGCCTTGGAACCAGTGGCTGTGCTGTTCTGGAGGAGGGGCTATCTGGTTAGGTCAGTGTCAATCTTGTAGTTACCAGGCACCAAGGGGCATGGTTTTTGGTGGGCCACTCCTGCCACCACTTTGGGCCTGCTGTCCTGTTCCCTGAAGCTCCACCTTGTTGATAATGGGGATAAAAATGGTGACACTCCAGTCTGTCCTTCCCTGACTAGGTGTCCCAAACCACACTGTTCATGTTGTACTCACAGTGACACATGGACATGAGCAGGCTGGTTTGTCCCACTATACAGTCTCCCATGCTTCCTAGGCATTTGGATGTGATTCAAATCCAATGTCTTACAAGATTCCACCCTGTGTGCCCCAGTACACTCTCTGCACCACTCTGCCCAGTCACCTGACAAAGGGTCTCTGGCTGAAAGGCATCCTCAAGGTCTTTTCTTCTTGGACAGGCTATATGCCTTCTTCCCATAGCACTCAAGGGAGTGGACTGCTCTGTCCAACTGCACCTCTGACCTCACTAACAAACCTGGGGTAGGCTCTCTCTACCACGCTGGGGTGGCAGGCCTCAGTCTGGAGAAAGTCCCACAACCCTTGTTTGTGATAGAAATTGTTTCCTTCTCTGTTTGTTCATTTTCCTGTCTGTGGTCCAGAGAGGTTTTGCTCTTGTCAAAATACAATCCTACACTTCTACAGCTTCTCTTTTTCTTCCTTTTGTCTCTCTACAGAAGGGGATCCCTCCCCTCCATGCTTATGCTGCCTATTTTATCACTCCCAACTAGCAATCATCCACCTATGACCCTACAGGTTGTCCCCGTGGTCCCCTAGAGATGTTTTTTGTCATTCTGTAGCCTGAATTCCCGGAATTCCAAGACTTCTGTCTTTAATACTGCTGTGTTTGAGGGACAAAGGAACTTAGGGTCTCCCTACTTCTCATAACGTTAATGTTGGTAAATCTTGATTGTGTGTATATGGATATCTGATGAATTATTTGTATGTTTTCAGCATATTAAAACATTGTGATAATTTATAAAATAAACCTGTGAGTCTCCATACCTTAGGAACAAAAAAAGAAGCTGAAGCCCCTTTAAGATTCAAAAATTCCTTAGATTTGCAGGGAGGGGTAGGTGAGGCTTAGAATATATGCAATTGCTAATAATCTCATATAAAAGAAAATATATTGGAATTTGTTCCCAGAACTCAAATCCACTGATGCCAAGCTGGATGCTAAGTGAGACAATTTCTATTTTTCAGATGCCTTGTTCCCCAAGGACTCTCTTTGGGCAATGTGGCTTACTCTTGTCCTGTTACTCCTAGCTGTTGGTGCAACCATCTGTCTTCTACTTGTGCGTGCTAGAAAATCCAAAGGTAAGTGAAAAAAAAAGGGGGGGGGACGATTGCCTTTATTTTGTGAACAATTTGTGTATATATGTATACCTCTTTAGGTTGCTTCATTACTGGGATATAGAAATGCAACTGATTTACATACATTGATTTTATATCCTGTGACTTTGCTGAATTAATATATCAGTTCTAGCAGGTTTTGGTGGAATCTTTCAGGTTTTCCATGTAGAGTATAATGTCACCTGTGAAGAATGAAAGTTTGATTTCTTTGTCAATTTGGATGCCTTTTACGTTGTTTTGTTCTCTGAATGCTGATACTAGGACTTCCAGTACTATGCTGAAAAACATTGGTGAGAGTGGACATCTCTGGGGTGTTCCAGATCTTAGGGGGGGAAAGGCTTTCAATTTTTCCCCATTGAGGATGATATTAGCTGTGGTTCTTTCATATATGGTTTTTAAGATGTTAAGGTATTTTCTCTCTATCCTAAAATTCTTAACGATTTTTATCAAAAAAGATGGTGTATTTTGTGAAATGCCTTTTTTCTGCATCTACTGGCAGGATCATATGGTTCTTATACTTTCTTGTATTAATGTGGTGTATCACATTGATTGATTTGCAAATATTGAACCAGTCCTGCAGCCAAGGAATGAATACCACCTGATCATGTTGAATAATTCTTTTAATGTACTGTTGAATTTGACTTGCTAGTATCATGTTGAGAATTTTTGCATCCAGGTTCATCAGGGATATTGGCCAGTAATTCTGCTTTTTTATCGGCATCTTTGGTTTTGAAATCAAGGGAATGCTGGCTTCATGGAATGAGTTTGGAAGCTTTCCTTCAGTTTCTATTTTTTTGGAACAGTTTGAGAAGAATAGGTATTAACCCTATTTAAGTACCTGGTATAATTCCCCTGGGAAGCCATATGGCCAAGGACTCTTATTTGTTGGGAGATTTTTCATAACTGATTCAATTTATTTGCTGATTATGGGTCTGTTCAAATTTTCAATTTCTTCTTGTTACAGTTTTTGTATGATGTGAGTGTCTACACACTTGTCCATTCTTCTAGATTGTACACTTTATTGACATATCATTTTTTAAAGGATTCTTTTATAACTGTTTGTATTTCTGTGGTGTTTGTACTTTTTGCTCTTCCATTCGTGATTCCATTTGTAATTTCATGAGTCCTATCTCTTTTTCTTTTTGAGAAGTCTGGCTAGAGGGTTATCAATTTTGTTTATTCTTTCCAAAAACCTGTACTTAGTTTCATTGGTCTTTTCTATTTTTATAAATTCTATATCATTTATATCTGCTCTAATCTTTATTTCCCTTCTTCTGCTAGCTTTGGGCTGTATTTTTTGCTCTTTTTATTTCTCCTTTAGGTGGAAAGTTAATTTCTGTATTTGGGACCTTTCTTGCCTCTTGAGGTAGGCCTGAATTGCAATGGATTTTCCTCTTAGGACTGCCTTTGCTGCATCCCAAAGGGTTTGGACTTACGTGTTTTTGTTGTCATATGCTTCCATGTGTTTGTTATTTTATTATTATTTTTTTACAAAAGCAAATGATATTCTATGTATTTTTTTTAAATTTTGTATTTAATTTATTTGTTAACCCATTTATTCATTAGTAGGATGTTCATTATCCTCCATATATTTGGGGCACTCCAAATTTTTCTTGTAGTTGATTTCAAGTTTCACAGCGTTCTGGTATGATAATGTGCATGGTATGGTCTCAGTCTTCTTGTACCTGTTGAGGGCTGTTTTGTGACTCAGTATGTGATCTGTTTTGGAGAATGTTCTATGTGCACTCAATAAGAATGTGTATTCTTCTAAGTTAGGATGGAATGTTCTGAATATACCTGTTAAGTCTATCTAGTCCAATATATCATTCAGAGACATAGTTTCATTATCGACTTTCAGAATTATTTTCTTTGTATTTTATCATTTTTATAATGATATATCATGGTGTTGATGTGTTTTGTTGATTTTGAAGGGAGATCTCTATATGTCTGGGACTTGAATGCCTATTCCCATCCTCAGATTTGGGATGTTCTCAGCTATAAATTGTTCAAATAAACTTTCTTCCCCTTTCACTTTTCTTCTCCTGGGACTCTTATGATACAGATATTGTTTCATTTTACGGAAACACTTGTAGTTTAATTCTCCCCTATGATCTAGTAATTTCCTTTCCCACTTTTCAGCTCCATTATTTTACAAGATTTTTTCTTCTATGTCACCTATTATCTTCGTTTCTTGCATCTCATTGTCACTGTATCTAATTTACTTTGCATCTCAGATATAGCATTTTTAATTCATTGTGAATAGTTCTTAGGTCTGCGATCTCTGCAGCAAGAGTTTATCTTGTGTCTTCTATGCTTTTTTTCAAGGCCAGGTATTAGTCTTGTGACTGTTATTCTAAATTGCTGTTCAGAAATATTGTTTATATATGTTTTGAGCTATTTGCAGCATGTGATTTCTTCTTGAACTTTCTTGGGGAGACTTCCTCGTTTTGTCATTTTGGTTAAGTTTCTGTCTTTTTCATGTTTAAAAGCTTGTTATATGTCCTGTACCTGAGAGTACAACTATATTAAAAAGGAGTCATACATTGTCAAGGGCCTGGCCCTTCAGAAAGCGTTTTTGGTGTATGTTGGATGCACTCTGTTGTTGCATTTTGGCTGCTCTATCCAACTTGTCTGCCCTCTGCAGAGCTCCTCCTTGTTTTTTTTTTTTTTTTGTTTTTTTTTGTTTTTGTTTTTTAATAGTGGTGGAGTTTTTTGAATGTAAATCTGCTGTCCTTTGATTTGTTTCTTAAAGTAACACTATGCGGGTAGGGGAGAAAAGGGGTGGAAGGAGCCTGATGCTATAAAAAGAGAAAATTGAAAGAAGGAAAAAGCTAACCAACAGAGAACCAAAAACTGCAAGCCTAAGATTAGAAAATGAGAATGGAAAATAAAGAAGATGATGAAAGATAAAAAAAAGTGGAATAAGAATAAGATAAAAATGCCTGATCTCACTATCATCTATCTATCTATGAATTGTCCAAAAATAAATTAGAAACTATAAGCCTGTTTCCAAAAGGGGAACAAAAAATAAAAGAAGAGGGAAGAAAAATAAAATAAAATAAAATAAAATAAAATAAAATAAAATAAAATAAAAAATAAGAAAATAAAAGAAAGAAAGAAACTGTTACCTGTTGGTGTCTGGAAACAGTGGCTGTGCTGGTCTGGAGGAGAGGCCAGGTGCATTGGATCAGTCAGTCTTGCTGCAGTAGATAAGCAATTGCCAGGCACTGAGGGGTGGAGTTTGTTGTAAGTGGGTTCAATCTACACTGGGGGCTGCTGTGCTGCTCTCCGAAGCCCACCGGGTTGGTGTTGGAAGGTAAAATGGCAATACCTCAATCTCCTATCCCCAGACCAGGTACCTCAACCCACACTGTTCAGAAAGCCCTTATAGAATAGTATGGGCTGTCAGCTTGCCCTCCTCCACAGTCCTCCTGCATATCCTCAGGACTGGGCTGAGATTCAAAACTCGAAGTCTTAAAGAACCCAATCAGTGTGGCTCCCCTTCCCTGTTCCAGAATTGAACCACCCAACCCACTGATAAAAGACCTTTGGTTGGCACCTGAAGGGAATTTTGTCCTTAGGGAGGCAATAAACACTCTTTCCAAAGTATTCCAAGACAGAGATTATTCTCTCCCAGTAAGGGGAAGAGCTATGATGACCAATATTAGGAGGACCCTAAGCTTGTCTTGTCCTTTAAACACAGCCAGATATGTATCAAATCATTCTGAATACCCAGCAAATCAACCTGAGGACTGACAGAACTAATTGCACTACTAGAGGGAGAGAGGAGGCCGCATTGTGGAAGTAGGAGGTGAGAAGACTTGTTTTGGTGGAGAAACTGATCACTGGTGTTTTGGAACTGAGGGCAACCTGTTCCTGGAGAGAGGGGAGAGAGAAGAGTACACAGGGGAATCACAAATGAAAACATATCTACAAAGCAATTGGGAAAATAAAAGGCTGATTTTGAGGAGTATTTGTAACCAGCAGGTTGCAAAAATTAGAGTGTTGGAGTTTTGTGGCCTGGCTGGTATGGAGCTCTGAGGGTGCTGCAGTGCTCCAGTAGAGAAAACAGGCAGGTAACTGGGAGCAGATGACATGAACTGTAGACCAACTAAGACACACTAGGAGAAACAGTTTTCCTTTATTGGAGTGCATCTGAATGAGGTGGCATGGTGGCATTGTATCTCCAGGGACAAAAAAAAATGAGAAACACTTCCCTCTTCCACCCTTCAGCATAGGCTCAGAGACACTGACCAAGGGTGCCTAATCTGGACACTGACTCTTCAGTGCATTTTGCTCCAAAGCCCACATACCTGCAATATGCTGATACCACCCTTCTAGGTCAAATCTGTATCAAATATAGTGCAGTTGGACCCTCCCCTAAAATCCTGGCTCTCATCCTCACCACACCAGGTCCCTAATGTTTACAGTTTTAAAACAGCCAGTTTGGCTCGGGTAGAATCCAAAGTGCACTGTGTTTCTCCAGTCACACAATAAAACCAGACACACTGTGAAAACTGCAATCTGAAAACAAAAATGACACAAAAGGGGAAATTATCTGCTCTTCTGGTAGGGGTTCCCTGACAGCCTCCAAACAAGAATCCCCAGTCTGGGGACAAAGGAGCTGGAGGAGTAATTTCCCTTCCCTTCCCTTTCCTTCAGCATAAACTACCTTCAGTAAATAGCACAGTGCCAACATGGGCTGCTTCAATTACTTAAATCCAGCCCTGCTGTCCTACACTATGCTGGTACTGCTTTTCTCCAGCAGGTGTGCTGAAGGACTAGCACAAGATGTACCCTCCCCAGAAGACCAGCAGAATTCCTCACATGCACCACTTCAACCAATCACAGACTTGTACAAAGCTTCAAGTATAATGGGAATAGAACCAGGTCTTTATTAACAAGCTGATTAGAGCACACCTAGTTAAAATTCACCTCTCTGCTGCCAGGATCCATACACACTGCACACCAGGCAAGGAGAAACTCAGCAGGGATAGAGCATCCATAACATAGCAGCAGATTGTCTTCTGCACACACCATAGACATACCATGAAGCTACAGGCTCTGGATATTATATGACCTGTTCTTCATAAAGCCATTACTCTTAGGAGCACCCATCATAACAGTCTTTACAAACACACAGAAGACAGACAAAATGTCAAGATGGAGCAATTTATCCCCCCCATCCCCCAAAAAGAAGAACAATAAAAGGTCATGGTAAATTATCTACTTGAAACAGATATAAGCAATATGCCTGATTCAGAATTTAAATTTTTTTTAACGTTTATTTATTTTTGAGACAGAGAGAGACAGAGCATGAACGGGGGAGGGTCAGAGAGAGAGGGAGACACAGAATCCGAAACAGGCTCCAGGCTCTGAGCTGTCAGCACAGAGGCCGACGCGGGGCTCGAACTCACAGACCGTGAGATCATGACCTGAGCCGAAGTCGGACGCCCAACAGACCAAGCCACCCAGGTGCCCCCTGATTCAGAATTTAAAGAAACTATAAGAATACTAGCTGTAATTGAGAAAAACATTGAAGACACCAAAGAGTCCATTACTCAAAGTGATAAAAGGGCTTAAAACTAATCAGGCCAAAATTATAAATGTAATACCCAATATTCAAAACTAACTGGATTCAATGACCAGAGGAATAGAAGAAACAGGAACAAATAAGTGACAGAGAAGATAGAATTATGGAAAATAAAAAGCTGATCAAAAGATGGAAAGCAAAATCTTGGATCATGAAAGTAGACTTATGGAACTCAGTGATTCCATGAAATGAAATAATTTGTATCATAGGAGTCCCAGAAGAAGAGAGAGAAAAGGTGGAAGAAGGTTTATTTGAGGCAATTACTGCTCAAGACTTCCTCAATCAAGGAAATAGATTTTCTAATTGAGGACACACAGAGAACTCCCATCAAAATCAACAAAAGCAGGTGAACACCATGACATATTTTATCTAAACTTGCAAAACATAGAGATAAAGAAAAATCCGGAAAGCAGCAAGATAAAAGAAGCCCCTAACTCACAAGAGAAGATGATTAATGTTAGTAGCAGTTCTTTCCACAGAAACTTGGAAAGGGAAAAAAGGGTTACAAAATATATCCAATTTGATGAATGGGAAAAATCTGAAGATAATAGTTTGCTATCCAGCAAGGATATTATTCAGAAGACAAAAAGAGATAAAGAGTTTCCCAGAAAAACAAAACCTAAAGGAGTTCTTGCCCACTAAATCATCCGCAAGAATTATTAAAGGGGACTCTTTGAGTAGGAATAGGACTAGAAAAGAACAGAGAAAATTTACCAAAACAATGGGAAATGGCATTTAGAAGGCATTAAATTCCTTTCTATCAATAATTACTCTGAAAAAAATTAATCAGACTGTAATCAAAAGGTGATGATCCAATCAATAGACATAGTGTGTCAAAGTGGATTAAAAAAAAGACACATTTATGCTGCCTACAAGAGACTCATTTTATATGTCAAGATACCAGCAGATTGAAAGTGAGGGGATGCAGAAACATATACCACATAAATGGATGTCAAAAGAAAGATGGAATAGCGATACTATTAACAGACACACTATGTTTTGAACCAAAGACTATAACATGAGATGAGGAAGAGCATTATATCAAAATAAAGGAGACTATCTAATAAGAAGATCTGACAATTGTAAATATTCATGCCCCCCAAATGGGGGAACCAAATATACAAAACAATTAACACATATAAAGGAATTATTTGATAATAATCCAATAAGAGTAGAGAACTTTAACACCCCACTTACAGGAGCAGACAGGTCAACTAAGCAGAAAATCAAGAAGTAAACAATGACTATGAATGACACACTGATGGACTTAACAGATATATGCAGAACATTTCATCCTAAAGGAACAAAATATTTTTCATTTCAAGTGCACATGGGCATTCCTCAGAATAGATCACATACTAGGTAAAAAAAAAAAAAAAGAAAAAGAAAGAAAGAAAGAAAGAAAGAAAGAAAGAAAGAGCTTCCACATTATTTAGGAAAAGGTTGAGATTATAACATGCTTATTGTCTGATGACAATGTTATGAAACTTGAGGTCATCCACAAGAAAACATTTGGAAACACCAAAAATACATGGAGGGTAAAGGACATCCTACTAAGGAATGTATGGTTCAACCAGGAATTAAATAAGATATATAAAAAAAATACATGAAAACAAATGGTAATGAAAAGACAATGGTCCAAAGCCTTTGGGATGAAGAAAAATCAGTCATAAGGGGGAAGTATAGAGTAATAGAGGCCTGCTTCAAGAAGCAAGAGAAATCTCAAATATGCAAACTAAATTTACAAATGAAGAAGCTAGAAAAAGAACAACAAATGATACCTAAAGGCAGCAGAAAGAGGGAATAATAAAGATTAGAGCAGAAATAAATGACAGAGAAACAAAAATAAGTAAAGAAAGAAACAAATACATAAAAAATACTGTAGAACAGATGAGCTGGTTGAAAAATTAATAAAATTGATAAGCCCCTAGCCAGACATATCAAAGAGAAATATTTACTTATCAATAAATAAAATCACAAATAAGAGAGGAGAAATCACAACCAACAGTACAGAAATACAAACAATCATAAGAGAATGTTATGAAAAATTGTATGCCAACACACTGGGAAATTTGGAAGAAACTGATAAATTCGTATAAACATATAAACTACCAAAACTTAGAAAGAAATAGAAAACGTGAATAGATCAATAATCAGCAAAGAAATTGAATCTTTAGTCAAAAATCTCCAAACAAACCAAAGCCCAGGGCAAGAGGCTTCACAGAGGAATTACACCAAACATGTAAAGATGACTTAATATCTACTAATCTCAAGCTGTTTCAAAAAAAAAAAAAAAAGAAAAAAATAAATGGAAGGAAAACTTCCAAACTCATTCTATGAGGCCAGTATTATTTTTAATACCAAAACAAGACAATGATCTCACAAAAAAGGACAATTACAAACCAATACACCTCAACAAGATACTAACAAACTGAATCCAACCGTACATTAAAATAATTATTCACCAAGATATTTTCCTGGGAAAAGAGTGGTTCAATGTTTGCAAAATCCATCAACAGGATACACAACATTATACTAAATAAAGATAGGAACCATACATTACCCTAAATAGATGCAGAAAAAGTATTTTTGAAAGTACAGCCTCCATTCTTAAAAAACAAACAAACAAAAAATAAATAAAGTATAGATGTTGGAAACATGCCTCAACATCATAAAGGCCATAAACAAAAGACAGTTAATGCCATGTGATATAGGGCAAAACTGAGAGTTTTTCCTCCATGGTGAGGAGGAAGACAGGAGCATCCACTTTCACCACTCTTATTTAACATGCTACTGGAAATTCCAGCCTAACGTATTAGACAACAAATAGACATATAAGGCCTCCAAATTGACAATGAAGAAGTCAAACTTTCACTATTTGCAGGCAACATGATGCTATATGTAGAAAATCCAAAATATTCCATCAAAAATATCTAAACTGGTATACAAATTCAGTAAAGTTGCAGAGTGCAAAATCAACATAAAGAATTGTGTTCTAATTCTATACACCAATAATGAAACAGAAGAAAGAGAAATCATGGAATCGATCCCATTTACAATGGGATCCCAAAAGATCTAGGCACTAAAACCCAAAAGATACCTAGGAATAAACCTAACCAAAGAGGTAAAATATCTGCACTCTGAAAACTATAATACACTTATAAAATAAAATGAAGTTCACATGCAACGACACACACACACACACACACACACACACACACACACAAAGGGAAAAACCTTTATTGATCCTGAATTGGAAGAACAAATATTGTAAAAATATCTACACTACCCAAAGCGATCACCATATTTAATGTAAATACTATCAAATACCACCAGAATTTTTCAGAGAGAAAGAACAAACATTCCTAAAATTTTATGGTACCACAAAAGACCTGGAATAGCAAAAACAATCTTGAAAATAAAAAGAAAATCTGGAGACATCACAATTCGAGATGTCAAGTGATATTGCAAAGCTGTAATGATCAAGACTCTATGGTATTGTCATAAAAACAGACACATAGAACAATGGAAAATAAAAGGAAACACAGAAATGGACCCACAATTTATATGGCCAACTAAACTTCAACAAAGCAGGAAAGAATACCCAATGGGGAAAAAAAGACAGTCTCTTGTACAAATGGTGTTGGGAAAATTGGAAAGCAACTGGCAAAAGAAGAAAACTGCCCACTCTGTTACAGCATACACAAAAATAAATTCAAAATGGATGAAAGGCTTAAATATTAGAGAGGAAATCATTAAAATCCTATAGGAGGGGGCACCTGGGTGGCTCAGTCGGTTGAGCTTCCGACTTCAGCTCAGGTCATGATCTCACGGTCTGTGAGTTCGAGCCCCGCGTCGGGCTCTGTGCTGACCGCTCGGAGCCTGGAGCCTGCTTTGGATTCTGTGTCTCCCTCTCTCTCTGACCCTCCCCCGTTCATGCTCTGTCTCTGTCTCAAAAATAAATAAACGTTAAAACGTTACTGGGTTATCTGTTCTGTTCTATTGATCTATTGGCTTCTGTTGGTGCCAGTACCATACTGTATTGATCACCACAGCTTTGTAAGATAACTTGAAACCTGGAATCGCAATGCCTCCAGCTTTGCTTTTCTTTTTCAAGAGTGCTTGGTCTATTGGGGCCCTTTGTGGTTCCATACAAATGCTAGGATTATTTGTTCTAGCTCTATGAAAAATGTGGGTAGTATTTTGATAGGGATTGCTTTACATGTGCAGATTGCTTTAGGTGGCATAGACATTTTAACATTATTTTTTCCTTCAATCTATGAGCATAGATTTTTATTTCTATCTCCTCTTTGTGTTCTCTTCAATTTATTTCATCAGAATTTTATACTTTTCAGTGTACAGATGATTTACCTCTTTAGCAGATTTATTTCTAGGTATTTTATAATGTTGGGTGCAATAGAAATAGGATTGATTCTTTAATTTGTCTTTAGCTGCTTCATTTTTGTTATGCTAATAATACAACTGATTTCTATACATTGTGTATCCTTTGACTTTACAGGATTACTGTATTAGTTATAGTAATATTTTGGTGGAGAATTTTGAAATTTCTGTAACATGAAATCTGCAAATAGTGTAAGTTTGACATCTGCCTTATGTATTTAGATTCATTTTTTTTTTTGTATTGTCTGATTGCTGAGGCTAGGACTTCCAGTATTATGTTAAGTAACAGTGATGAGAGTCAATATCCTTGTCTTGTTCTTGACCATAGATAATATATGGCTTTTTTGTTATTTTTGTTGTTGCTTATGTATGTTCTCTCTATACCTATCTTGTTGAGGTTTTTTAAATCAAGAGTTTATACTTTGATAAATGTTTTTTTTCCAAATCCATTGAGAGAATCATATATGTAATTCCTTTCTTTCATTGAGGTACTGTATCACATTGATTGATTTGTGAATATTGTAGCATCCTTGTACCACAGGAATAAATACCACTTGGTCTCTGTTAATGGTTGTTTGATATAGTGTTTGATTCCATTTTCTGGTGTTTTCTTGAGAATTTTTGCATCCATGCTCATTAGGGATATTTGCCTGTAGTTCTCCCCTTTTTTTAAATGGATACTTCATCTGATTTTGGTGTCAGGGTAATGCTGACCTCATAGAATGAATTTGAGAGGTTTTTTTTCCAATTAGTAATTTTTGGAATAGTATGAGAAGAATGGGTATTAATTCTTCTTTAACTGTTTAAGCCATCTGCCCCTGTCAAGCCATCTGCCCCTGGGCTTTTGTTTGTGGGTAGAATTTTTATTAGGAATTTAATGTCTTTGCTGGTTATTCATCTGTTCAAGTTTTCTCTTTCTTCCTGTTTCTGTCTTAGTAGGTTATATGTTTTTTGGGTTTTATCCACTTCTTCCTAGTTGTCCAATTCACTGGAATATATATTTTTCATAATATGCTGTCATACTTGTTTGTGTTTCTGTAGTGTTGGTTGATATCTCTCCTCTCATTTATCATTTCATTTACTTGTATTCTTTCTCTTATCTTTTTGATACGTCTGGCTATGTGTTTATCAATTTTATTATTATTATTAGTAGTAGTAGTAGTAGTAGTAGTATTTGTAGATCCTGCTCCTGGTTTCATTGATCTCTTCTACTGTTTTGTTTGTTTGTTTCTGTATCATTTATTTCCGTTTAAATTTTCATTACTACTTTCCTTCTGTTGGCTTTAGGCTTTGTTTTCCTTTTTTTTCCTTTTTTTCTTTTTGGCCACTTTAAGTGTAAGGTTAGGTTTTTTATTTGAGATGTTTCTTCCTTCTTGAGGTAGGTATTGTTCTACACTTCCTTTGGAACCATATTTGCCATATCCTTAAAGTTGTGGAGCATTGTGTTTTTATTTTCATTTCTTTCCACGTATTTTTCTTTCTATTTTGATTTCCTTTTGGACCCATTCATTCTTTAAAACCACGTTCTTCAACCTCCATATATTTGTGGTCTTTCCAGTGTGTGTGTGTGTGTGTGTGTGTGTGTGTGTGTGTGTGTGTGTGTTTACTTCAAGTCTCATAGCATTGGGGTCAGAAAAGATGCACAGGAGTGATCTCAATCATGTTGTCCTCCTGATGCCTGATTTGTGAACTATTCTGGGGAATATCCCATGTGCACTTGAAAAAAAAATGTATATTGTGCTCCTCTAGGATGAAATGCTCTGCATATATCTGTTAAGCCCATCTAGTCCAGTGTGTCATTCAAAACCATTGTTTCCTTATTGATTAATCTGCTTGGGTGTTTTGTCCCTTGAAGTAAGTGGGGTGTTAAAGCCCCCTACTATTACTGTTTTTTTTAACTAAGAGGTTCCTTTATATTTATTTTTTTTTACAAATATAATTTATTGTCAAATTGGCTTACATACAACACCAAGTGCTCATCCCAACAAGTGCCATCCTCAATGTCCATTACCCATTTACCCTCTCCCCACCTTCTCATCTGCCCTCAGTTTGTTCTGTGTATTTAAGAGTCTCTTGTGGTTTGCTTACCTCCTTCTCTGTAACTATTTTTCCCCATCCCATTCCCATAGTCTTCTGTTAAAGTTCCCAAGATCCACATATGAGTGAAAACATGTGATATCTGTCCTTCTCTGACTGACTTATTTCACTCAGTATAATACCTTCCAGTTCCATGCAGATTGCTAAAAATGGCATGATTTCATTCTTTATCATCGCTAAGTAGTATTCCATTGTATACGTAAACTGCATTCTGTTTATCCATTCATCTCTTGATGGATATTTATGCTCTTTCCATAATTTGGCCACAAACATTAGGGTATGTGTGGCCCTATGCATCAGCACTCCTGTATCCCTTGGGTAAATTCTTAGTAGTGACATTTCTGGGTCATAGGATAGATCTATTTTTAATTTTTTGAGGAACCTCCACAGTGTTTTCCAGAGCAGCTACACAAGTTTGCATTCTCTCTTACAATTCAAGAGGATTCCCATTTCTCCACACCCTCACAAACATCTGTAGCTTCCTGATTTGTTCATTTTAGCCACTCTGACCCATGTGAGGTGGTATCTCAGTGTGGCTTTAATTTGTATTTCCCTGATGATGAGTGACGTTGAGCATCTTTTCATGTGTGTGCTGGCCATCTGGATGTCTTCTTTGGAAAAGTATCTATTCATGTCTTCTGCCCATTTATTCACTGGATTATTTGTTTTTTGGGTGTGGAGTTTGATAAGTTCCTTATAGATTTTGTATACTAGCCCTTTATCTGATATGCCTTTGCAAATATCTTTTCTTATTTCGTAGTTTCCCTTTTACTTTTTGATTTGATCCTTTTGCAGTGCAGAATCTTTTTTATCTTCATGAGGTCCCAATAGTTCATTTTTACATTTAATCCCCTCATCTTTGGAGATGTGTCGAGTAAGAAATTGCTGTTGCTGAAGTCAAAGAGGTTGTTGCCTGTTTTCTTTTCTTGGCTATTGATGGTTTCTTGTCTCACATTTAGGTCTTTCATCCAATTTGAGTTTGTTTGTGTATGGTGTAAGAAAGTGGTCCAGTTTCGGGGCGCCTGGGTGGCTCAGTCGGTTAAGCAGCCGACTTCGGCTCAGGTCATGATCTCGCGGTCCGTGAGTTCGAGCCCCGCATCGGGCTCTGTGCTGACAGCTCAGAGCCTGGAGCCTGCTTCAGATTCTGTGTCTCCCTCTCTCTCTGCCCCTCCCCTGTTCATGCTCTGTCTCTTTCTGTCTCAAAAATAAATAAACATTAAAAAAAATTAAAAAAAAAAAAAGTAAGTGGTCCAGTTTCATCCTTCTGTGTGTTGCTGTCCAGTTCTCACAGCACCATTTGCTAAAAAGACTGTATTTCTTCCCATTGGATGCTCTTTCCTGCTTTGGCAAGATTAGTCATACATTTTTGGGTCCAAGTCTGGGATCTCTATTCTATTCCATTGGTCTATGTGTTTTTGTGCCAATATCATACTGCCTTGATGATTGCAACTTTGTAGTCAAGGTTAAAGTCTGGGATTGTGATGCCTCCTTCTTTGGTTTTCTTCTTCAATATTACTTTGGCTATCTGGGTCTTTTCTGGTTCCATACAAATTTTGGGAGTGTTCATTCTAGCTTCGAGAAGAATGCTGGTGCAATTTTGATTGGGATTGTATTGAATGTGTAGATTGCTTAGGTAGTATTGACATTTTAATAATATTTATTCTTCTAACTCATGAGCATGAAATTTTCATCAATTTCTTTTGGTTCTCTTCGATTTTATTCATAAGACTTAAAAAGTTTTCAGCATACAGGACTTTTACATTTTTGTTTAGGTTTATTCCTAGGTATTTTATGGTTCTTGATTCAATTGTAAATAAGATCAGTTTCTTTAATTCTCTTTCTATTGCTTCGTTATTGATGTATAAAAATGCAACTGATTTCTGTACATTGATTTTGTACCCTGAGACTTTGCTGAATTCCTGTATCAGTTCCTGGTATAGAGTATAATGTGGTCTGCAAAAAGTGAAAGTTTTACATCATCTTTGCCAATTTTTATGCCTTTATTTTCTTTTGTTGTCTGATTGTTGATGATCGGACTTCTTACATTGTGTTAAGCAACAGTGATGACACTGGACATCCCTGACGTGTTCCTGATCTCAGGGTAAGCTCTCCGTTTTTTCCCAATAAGGATAATATTAGCTGTGGGATTTTCATATTTTTTTATGTTTAAGTATGTTTCTTCCATTCTGATTTTTTGAGGGTTTTTATTAAGAAGGGATGTTGTATTTTGCCAAAATTTTTTTCTGCATCTATTAACAGGATTATATGGTTCTTATCCTTTCTTTTATTAATGTGGTCTATCACATTGATTGATTTTTGAATATTAAACCAGCCCTGCAGCCCAGGAATGCAACCCATTTTATCATGGTGAATAATTCTTTTTTTATACTGTTGACTTTGATTTGCTAGTATCTTGTTGAGAATTTTTGCATGTATGTTCATTAGAGATATTGGTCTGTATTTCTCTTTTTATGTGTGGTGTCTGTCTGGTTGAGGAATCAAGATAATGCTGGCTTCATAGAATGAGTCCAGAAGTTTTCTTTCCATTTCTGTTTTTTGAAACAACTTGAGTAGGGTAGGAATAATTTGCTTTAAAGTTCTGATAGAATTCCCCAGGGAAAGCCATCTGGCCCAGGATTCTTCTTTGTTGGGAAATATTTTGACAACTCATTCAATTTCTTCACTAGGTATGGGTCTGTTCAAATTTTCTATTTCTTCCCATTTAAGTTTTGATAGTGTGTGGGTGTCTCAGAATTTGTCCATTTCTTTCAGGTTGTCCTGTTTGTTGGCATATGATTTTTCATAGTATTCTCTGATAAATGCTTGTATTTATGAGAAATTGGTTGTGATAAATTCATAATTTTATCTATTTAGGTCCTCTCTCTCCTTTTTGAGAAGGCTGGCTAGGGGTTTATCAATTTTCTTTATTATTTAAAAAAAAACACAACTCTTTAGTTTCATTGATCTGTTCTACTGTTTTTGTTTGTTTGTTTTTGTTTTTGTTTTGTTTTGTTTGGGGTTGGGGGAATTCTATATTGTTTATTTCTGCTCTGATCTTTATTATTTCTCTTCTTCTGTTGGCTTTGGGGCTCTTTGTTGTTCTGCTTCTAGTTCTTTTATGTGTGCTGTTAGATTTTGCTTTTGGGATTTTCTTATTTCTTGAGATAGGCCTGGATTGAAATATATTTTTCTGTTAGGACTGCCTTTGCTGCATCCCAAAGGGTTTGGCTTGTTGTGTTTTCATTTTCATTTGTTTCCATATATTTTTTAAATTTCTTCTTTAATTTCCAAATTTAGACTTCTTTAATTCCAAACTTTTTCCTGTGGTTGATTTCAAGTTTGATAGCATTGTGATCTGAAGTGTCCACAGTATGATATCAATTCTTTTGTATTTATGAGGGCTGTTTTGTGACCCAGTATGTGATGTATCTTGGAGAATGTTCTGTGTGCACTGGAGAAAAATGTATATTCTGATGTTTTAGAAAGAAAATACTAAATATATCTGTAAAGTCCATCTGGCCCAGTGTATCATTCAGGGATATTGTTTCTTTACGGATTTTCTGTCTAGATGATCTGTCCATTGTTGTAAGTGGAGTATTACAGTCCCCTGCAACTACCACATTCTTACCAATAAGATTGTTTATGTTTGTGATTGTTTTATATATTTGGGTGTTCCTGAATTTTGTGCATAGACATGTATACTTTTAGCCCCTCTTGATGGCTAGGCCCTGTGATGATTATATAATGCCTTTCTTCATCTCTTTTTACACTCTTCAGTTTAAAATCTATTTTGTCTGATATAAATATGGCTACTCCAGCTTTCTTTAGACTTCCAGTAGCTTGATAGATGGTCTCTATCCAGTCACTTTCAATCTCATGGTGTCCTCAGGTCTTAAAATGGGTCTCTTGTAGACAGCAAATAGATGAGTCTGTTTTTTTTTTTAATCCATTCTCATACCCTGTGTCTTTTGATTCAAGCATTTAATTCATTTACATTCAGTGTTATTATAGAAAAATATGGGTTTAGATTCATTGTATTATTTGTAGGTTTCATGCTTGTAGTGATATCTCTGGTCCTTTGTAGTCTTTGCAACACTCAGAGAATCCCCCTTATTATCTTTTGTAAGGCTGGTTTAGTGGTGATGGATTCCTTCAGTTTTTGGGAAATCCTTTATATCTCCTTCTATTCCGAATGACATGCTTGCTGGATAAAGGATTCTTGGTTGCATATTTTTCCTATTCATCACATTGAAAATTTCCTGCCACTCTTTTCTGGATTACCAAATTTCAGCAGATAGGTCTGCTACTATCCTTATGTGTCTACTCTTGTAGGTTAAGGCCTATTTATCCCTAACTGCTTTCAGAATATTCTGTCTTTGTATTTTTCCTGTTTCACTATGATACATCATGCAGAATATCGATTCAGGTTACTTCTGAAGGTAATTCTCTGTGACTCCTGGATTTCAATGTCTGTGTCTTTACCCAGATTTGGGAAGTTCTCAGCTATGATTTCTTCAAGCAAACCTTTGGCCCCTTTCTTTCTCTTCTTCTGGAACTCCTATGATATGGATATTGTTCTGTTTCTTTCTTTCAACTTCAACTTTTTTTCCATAATTTTATCTTATTTTTCACCTATTCTTCCCTCTGTCTCTTCAATTTTCACTGTGACCCCCTCTAGTTTATTTTTTACCTCATTAGAGCATTTTTAAATTTGTCATGACTATGTTTTTTAGTTCCTTGATCTTTGCAGCAATAGATTCTTTGTTGTCTTCTATGCTTTTTTCAAGCCTAGCGATTAATCTTATGACTATTATTCTAACTTATTGGTCAGTTATATTGTGTATATATTTAGCTTTCATTTCTTCCTGGAATTTCTTTTGAGGATAATTCTTCCATTTCATCATTTTGGCTAGTTTTCTGTCTCTTATGTGTTTGAAAACTTTGTTATATGTCCTGCACCTGTGAGCACTACTATATTAAAGTGTGGTCATATACTGTTCAGGTCATGGCCCTTCAGGAGATGTTTTTTGAAGTGTGTTACTTGCTCTCTGTTGTTGTGACTCTGGTTGCATTATCTCCCTAATTGTTTTGATGTTTTGTATCTTCCACCAGGTGTGCTTTGATTTGTTCCTTGAAGTAGACCTGGAAAGGAAAACAAACAAACAAACAAAAAAAAAAACAGAAAAAAAATAAGCAAAGACACAAACAAACAAACACCCAAAAACAAACAAACAAACAAAAAAAACCTAGAAACACAAGCTACAAGTAAACAACAGAGTGGAGGTGGTGCTGATGGAAGAGGCTTTATCCCATACAAAGAGAGAAATGACAGGGCGGGGAAAAAGAAAAAAAAGTGACCAGACACAGAAACCATACAGCTTAATACAGAGAGAGAGAGAGAAAGGAAAATAAAGATGGAGGCAGGGAAAAAGAAAAGAAAAGAAAATTGTCCAGACAGGGAAACTATATGGCTTAATCCAGAGAGAAGAAAGGAGAATAAAGAAGGAGGTGTGGAACATGTATCAAGAGAATGTATTAAATATTTCTGCTTAAACAAACCAGCAACCTGAGTAAGCAATTAGAGGAAGGAAGAGATAAGTAGGAGAAAAGGAAGGAAGAATATATCTATATAATAAGAATTGTCCAAGAATTAAATGAGGCAATGCAACAGCACTGGTCTGGAAGAGGGCCTGTGTGGTTCCTCAATGTCAATCCCCCTCCAGTAGATATGCAGTTACCAGATGCTGAGGGGGTTGATTTGGTGTAGGTGGGTCCTACCACCACTGTGAGCCCTGAAGTCCCACCTTGGTGGTGGGGGGAGACAAATGCATCACCCCAGTCTTTCCTCCATGGACCAGGTGTCCCAAACCACTCTGATCAAGCCATCCTCCCTGTGCCTGGGTGCTAACAAGGTGGTTTGTCTTGCTACACTGACTCCCGTCCTCTGGTGTAAGCCTAGAATTCAAATTCTCACTCCATATGCCCAATGTATTGGGGGAGTGCCACCTCATGCTTCCTGATATATGGTCCCTGGATAGCAGAAACAGGCTGACTTTGTCCTATCCCACAACACACCAGGGAAGGGATCACTTTCTCTTTCTGTAGACTGTACTCCTGACTTAGCCACAAAGCCCAGGGCTGGCTCCTCCCCTCCCCAGGTGAGCGATCCGGGATGCCCACCCCAGTCTGGAGAAAGCTCTGTAGTTAGAGATTGGATCTTTGTCTATCCCAGTCTGTGATCTTTCTCTTGTGCATATACAGTCCTATGCTTCTCCAGCCTTTCTTTCTCTTCCTTTGTCTCTCCACAGAAGGAGATCACTCCTGACATTCGTTTTATCTCTCCCAGTTCTCAACCACCCCCCTATGGCCCATCAGGTTGTCTCAGTGAGTCCCTGAAAGTGACTGTCTCTTTGACTCCTGGACTCTCAGAGTTCAAAGTACTTTAACTTCTATACAGCTTTGTTTGAGAGATGCGGGAACATCGGGTCCCCCTATATCTCCACCATATTGACCAACCCCTCTTATGTTTGTTATTAATTATTTCATATATTCAGGTGCTTCCATGTTGGTGGCATAAATATTTACAAGTTTGAGATCTACTTGTTGGATAGGCCATTTTATTTTGATATAGTATCCTTTTTCATCTCTTGTTACTGTCTTTGGTTTAAAGTCTACTGTTTGAGATAAGTATTGCTATTCTGGCTTTCTTTTGACATTGATTTGCATGATAAATGTTTCTCTCTATTCTTTACCATTCAATCTGCAGACGTTGTGAGGTCTAGAATGAGTCTTTTATAGGCAGCATATAGAAGGGTCTTGTTTTTGTTTTATTTTGGTTTTGTTTTTGTTCTTTTCTGATACTGTACATCTTCTGATAGAAGCATTTAGTTTACTTCCATTCAGAGTAAGTATATATACATGTATTTAGTGTTCTTATATTACTTGTTTTGTTGTCATGCTGGTATGTTTTCTCCTTTCTTTTTTATCTTTGTCATTTTTGTCTTTCCTTCCCACTCAAACAGTCCCCTTCATATTGCATGCAGGACTGGTTTAGTGGACATAAGATCCTTTAGATTTTTGTTTCTCTTGAAAAGTTTTTATCCCATATGTTATATGTGATAGCTTAGTTGGACACAGTATTCTAGCTGAAGATTTTCCCCTTTCAGGACATTGACTATATCAAACCATTCTGTCTGACCAAGTTTCTGTGTAGAGATCTGTAGTGAACCTTGTAGCTCTTCCCTTGTAATGTCAGGAATTATTTTCTTTCTTGCTTTTGGATCTTTGCTCATTATCAGAATATTTTGCCCACTGAACTACAATATTTTTGGTTTTGGCCAGCTTTTGTTGATTTCTACGCTAGTATTCTATACCTCCTACATTTAGATGGCTGTTTCTCTCACCAAATTTGGGAAGCTTTTGTCTATTATTTACTCAAACAAACCTTATATCCCCTTTTAGTCTCTTATCCTGTGACTCCTCTGATAAAAATTTTGTGTTTCATGGATTCATTGAGTATCCTAAGTCCATTCTCATGATTCATAATTCTTCTTTCTCTCTCTTGTTGAAGTTCATAGTTTCCCTTATTCTATATTGTTAACCACTTATTTGTTAATCTGCTTCTTCTATTCTTGTGTCCATTGCATTCAGAATGTTTCAAATCTCAATTATTGCATTTTTCACTTCTGACTAATTTTTTGTTTGTTTGTTTACCTCTTTTATCTCTTTAAAGATATAAAGGGTCTCTTTTATCTCTTTAATGAGATAAAGACTTTATGGGCCTCCTTAAAATCTTCCAATTTTTTTCAAGCCCGCCTAGAATCTTATGATGGCTGCTTTAAATTATCCTTCAGGAATAGTACCTTTATAGGTTTTACTTAGATCTCTGATTTGATATTATATTTTTGTGTCATAACAGATGATTTCTCAGTCCTGGAATTTTCTCTAAATCTCTGACTTTCAGTGATTCTAGGAATGCCTGTTACATTTACTGCTACTGAGAGTAGTTGCTTTATGAGGGGTCATATAGTGTCCAGGACCTGATGCTTTAGGGAGTCTCTCTGGAGTGACCTACATATACTCTGCTCCTGTGTTTTGGCTGCACTATCATTTATGCCATTCAGCTTGAGAGGTAGACTTTGCCTGACTTGGAAGTATTTGGACCTTTGCCAGAGTGTGTCTAATTTTATCTAGGTATGCTCTGGTCTGCTTGTTAAATAAGAACTGATGTGACTTCAACTACGACTGAAGCTTTGCCTAACACTGATTGTGAGACATGGTTGGGCAGCATTTCTGCTTGTCCTCTGAAGAAGAAGCTTGTCTAGCTGGGACTGAGGCACACTTGACAGATGAGGGGAATAGTGGCTGAACACAGTGGGAAGGACTTGGTGTAAGCAGGGTAGGCAGCCAGTCTCAGCACTGTGGATTTACTAAATGTTGTTCTGTGTTTATGCTGAAAGGTGGGGGATTGAAACATCAACAACCAAATCCTTTATCTCCAGTGAGGGGTTATTGCATTGTTGTTCTCCGAGAAGCACTGTCAGAAGAGCAAAGAAGCTTCCCCTGTGTGTCTCCAGTGTTGGTGTGTTTCAGATCCTCATCTTCATGCTGTTTGCCTCTAAGTTGTTTGCCTGACTTTTAGCCAGGAGCATTGCAGTGCTCTCTGGCCTCTTTCTCAACCAGGCCACTGACTTTTAAATCTCCAGACTTTAAGCCTGTTGGAAAAAAAAAAAAAAAAACCTCAAGGATATCAGTCCCTCTGTTTGTCCCAGCCAATGGCTTTGAGGAAGCCTCCTCCTTGTGCATTCCCCTGTGCTTTCCTTGCTCTCATGTCTTTCTCTGCAACCAGGACTCTCTCCCCTCCCCAGCACCTAGGGTCCATGTGTCTCTAAACCATATCTCTGCATTTGCTACTTTCCTTGATGTGTCCTCTTTTCTCCATCAAGGGTGGGCTTTTTCTATCAGTCCTCAGTTTGATTTCTTGGGTATTCAGAATGATTTGACAGTTCTCTAGTGTGTTTGAGGAAGGAGAAAAGCCTGGGAACCTCCTATTATGCAGCCTTCTTAGCTCTGAAGCAGGCAAACTTGATAAGGAAGGAAAAGCTGAAGGTATCACTCTCCTGTTTTAAAGTATAATATAAAGCTACCATAATGAAAACAGTACTTTTACTGGCACTAAAGTAGACAAATAGATAGATCAATACAGCAAAATAGAAAACCCAAAAACAATTCCACACTTATACGATCAATTATTCAATGACAAAGAAGGCAAGAATATACAATGGGGAAAATACCCTTTCAATACTTGATGTTGAGAAGACTATACACAGATACTTACAAAATAATGAAATTTGACCATTTTCACACCATAGGCTAAAGTAAACTGATAAATGGTAAAACATGTAAATGTAAGATCTAAATCATAATCCTCTTAGAAGAAAACATAAGCAGTAAATTCCTTGACAACAGTCTGAACAATAATTATTTAAACTGATTCTTCAGGCAAGGAGAGAAAAAAAAAAACAAAAATCCTGTTAAGACTGTCCCAAAATAAATGTTTTTTTTTTCCCAAGCAAAGGAAACAATTAACAGAACGAAAACTTAGTGAATGGAAATATATATTCCAATCATTTATCTGATAAGAGACATATCCAAAATATATAATAAAATCATGTGATTCAATAACAAAAACTCAAAGAGCCCAGTTAAAAAATGTGCAAAATATATGACTAGAATTTTACAAAAAAAGACATACATATGGCCCACAGTCACAGGAAAATATGCTAAACATCACTAACCATTGAGTAAGTATGTATCAAAATCACATACTGATATAATCTAACACCTGTCTCAATGGCAAGTATCAAAAAGGAAACAATACATGGCAAAGACATGGAAAGGGAATACTGTGAACTGTCAGTGGCAATATAAATTATTGCACCAATTATTGAAAACAGTTTGGGTTTCCTTAAAAAAATAAAAATAGAATTACTGTATTGTCTGGTACCTCCAGTACTAGGCATTTATCTGAAGAAAATGAAAACACTAACTCAAAAAGGCATTCACTCTCTTATGTTTATCACAACATTGCTTACATAACAAAGATATGGAAGTAACATATTATCCAATGAGACTTGAATGGATAAAGATAACATAGTAATTTTGTGTACATATATAATGGAAATTTACTTAACCATAAAAAAAAAATAAGACCTTGCCATTTAAGACAGCATGGGTATGTTTAGATGGTACTATGCTAAATGAAGTAAATCAAAAGAAGAAAATCAAATACCCTATGGTTTCACTTACATGTGGAATATAAATATCAAAACAAACTATTAAACAAAACAAAGTAGAAACCATTATGAAATATGGAAAGCAAACTGATAGTTGTTATAGGGGATGTGGTGGGGATGAAACAGGTAAAGGCAATTAAAAGTTTTCATTCTCCAGGTACAAAAGAAATAAAGCATGGATATGTAATATACCCCATATGGAATGTATTCAATTGTACTGTATAAATTTTGGATTGCAATATATAATAAATAGACTCATTTTGCCTATGATTTAATAAAATATATAAGTATAGAAACACTGTGTTTTATACCAGAAACTAATAAAGTACATCATATCAATTATTCTTCCATTAAAAAATAAAAATCTTCCTGGGTGAATAAAGGTTTAAGATATTCACATTTTGCACTCTCCTAAGGATAGGTATGAGATACAGAAATATATACTTTACTCTCATTCTCTTTGAGTGACTTCATATGTTGTAGACTCTAAGTCTAAACACTTCTCTCTTGGCCAGCAAGAGAGTGGTACACAGGATGAAAAGCGAGAGATGGCTAATGTCAGGAAAAGATGCGAGCCCCAAATAAGGGTCCTTGCTCCATTTTCATTAGGATCAGAAGGCTTACAAACATGGTGATGGACGTGCACAAAGAGACAATGAAACTGTGAACATTAACTTAGGGACATGCAGGAAACGGAGTCTTGAAGATATTCTGGGCTAGGGGTTTGCATTAATACAAAACAAAATCTTGGTGCCGGTCAGTCAGGAAGAAGGTTAGAGGACCACCCCTGTTTATCCTAGCTAGCTTAGGGGATGAGACAGGTAGGACACATGATCTCAGGGTTAATAAATGCACCTTTTCTTTTCTTAAGCATCTCCACTCGGGAAAGCTTCATCTGCAGTGCAGTGCAGCTGTGTATAGCACAATTTCCCTATTTACTTAAGTTGGTCCTTCCCTCCTGTGGAAGCAGCTTTCTGCTATCATACTACATTGGGAGGAGTTTTTGCCCTGAATTCTTAACCTTGCTTACCTTATATACCTTTGTATTGTGGCCTTTTGTCCCTCACTCTATTCTGGGTGTTTTTGCATCTGCCTCTCTATCCTGGCATCCTAATCTTGTTTACCCAAACTCGGGTGTGAGCACCCTATGGCTTTGTATTTCTTTATGCCTTGTTAACCCATTGGTATAAGCCCAGGGAGTTTCTAAGCTTATTCCCCACAGTTCCTTTTTTTGTTTCTTTGTTTGTTTTTCTTGGTTCTTCTAGTTTTGTATTTGAGAACCATCATAATGAGCTCCTGGTTCTTCCTTTGCTTTTGGGTGGCCTGAAGAGTAATTCTGCAAAGACATAAAAGGAGGCATAGTAAAAGCATTCTACTACTCAGAGTTATTCAGAATTTGAGATGGGTGCTAGCCATAAGTGAGAAAGGATTTAGGTCACACCACATTTCCCAGGAATCAGCCCATTCATTTTTAAGCTGATCCTCTGCATATTGTAGCTGTTGGCTCAATGTCATATCTAAATTTCTATATTGTCGAAAGGTGGGAAGAAAAGACACTGGGAAGGTGTGTCTGGACAGCATCCCAAGACTGGAAATGATTATAAGGAATTCCAGTCACACAAATATGCTGGTAGTTAGGGTCATAGGGCAGTTTAGAGTGGAGAAACAAAGCTTCCTGTTCCTTTATAATAAATTACACTGTAGCCTCAAGAGCCTTGAGGGCGGCCAAGTCTTGTTTATTAATGGGGATCTGGCTTAATAAATTCTGTGGTAGTGTTGACCATAAATTTATTAAGGACATTGGCTGTCCGGATAGTATGATGTAAGCTGACTCAAGATGCAGAGGCAGAGACGATAATGCCTACTGCTGCTGCTAGGATGCCCATGATTAACAGGCCAATTTTTTTTTTTGCCATACAGCAGAGTGCCAGTGTTGAATAACCTTGGAATGAGCACCTAGTCCTGATGGATGCATATAGATATCAGAGCTATTAATAGGAACCCAGGCTGAGATGCGCTAAGTACTAATAAGGAGGAGATATTTAATTGGGTGATAGTATTATTACTTACACAAGACACAAACCAGCCTTGGGAAGTAGAGATATTATAATTATTTCCAAGTTGCCAGATCTGTAAGGTGGAGGTAGCAAAGAGAATGTAGAGAGAAGGGACACAAATAGTGGTCCATTGTACAGGGAGGCCCAAGTTAGGTTAACATGCCGTTTTACATAAATGTCACCATGGCTAATAGTACAAGTGAAGAGGGGAAGACCTAGCATCCAAAGATTAACAAGCCAAGATTCTTTAATTTTACTTTATAAGCAGAAATTATAGGGTCAGACAAACCTCCATCTTTTCAAAAAATACTCTCCTTACTAAACTGGTAAAAGGATATGGTCTTATTAGAATATTTTGTTTCAAGATGTCCTCTAGGACCCATGTCAATAATAGTCCAATTTCCCCAGTAAAGATTATGATCAGTCTCTCCATAGCAGTTTGTCCGAGGAATAATGTTCCAGGGGTGGTCTGAATACTTGAGACTAGAGCAAGCTACAACATTAGGAGTGTGAGATATGTTTTTTGTTGAGGTATACCAAAACTTGCAGCTGAGAAAAAGGTTATAATATCTGGGCTTGTAGAGGTTTTGGGCTGTACATGTAAAAGCTAGTTGGTTTTTAGTTTAAGGAAAGCAGATAAGTTGTTGAGTTTAAAAACACACATAGGAGGTGCTGAAGTAAGCCACCATTGAGGTCTTAGCATGTCAAGCCAATGCTTTTGTTCAGCTTGGAAGGGAGGGTTAAGATTGGCTCCTCCCACGAACTCAGGGTCATTTTTGCTAATAGGAATATCCTGGTCTAAGAGTGTTAGGCTATCAAATATAGGTGGGTTAAGGAGATGAGCCCAATATGAATATGGAGCTTGGCATGGACAAAAGAGGGCAAGGAATATCATCAGAGTTACCCATATTGAATTTCTGTCAATGATGGAGATCATGGCTATCAGGTGCGAGTCAGGGGTGTATGCAGTACCATTGTGTTGTAAGAGGATGCTGGCCTGTTTAGACAGGTGTTTAAGGCTGCCCCATATTATATCAGGAGCAAGGACTTGCTTTTGTGGAGTGGTTTCAGGATGAGGAGTCCATGAAGAGGCTTCTTCCATCTTGAAGAAGAGGGCCAGTGACTGCTCACTCAGTCATTCTCTGGAAGTCTTGGTTCATTGGAACATATCCTAGGGGTCTCCACCCTGCCACAGTATGGCTTCACCAACTGACAGGGGATCCACAGTGGTTCGGAATCTGAAAGAACACAAACATACCCTCAACTCCAGGTGAGAAGTTTAGTGGGCCCAGACCATGTGCACCCCCCTTCAGGGCTCTTGTACAACACCATAGGGTGAGAGGGCTTATCTTATTTTGAAGAATATCACTCAGCTACAGTTAGTCCTTGAGGATTAAGATTTTTAAAGTTAAGAGTAATCATAGTATAATTAAGAAGGAGCTGAGGTTGTAATGCAAACAACCAGGGGTATCTCCCCCTTTTTGTTTTATGTAACATGTTTTTGAGCATAATATATGCTCATTTTAAAATTATTTCACTTTGTGGATTATAAGGAATAGGTAATTCTAACCAAGGTTTAAGTAAAGCAACTTAAAAGGATGTGTTGTCCTGTTGTTTTACCCTTCTAATTAAAATTATATTCATTTTCTTATTTACTTATTTATTTATTACCATTAACAAAAATGTATTTTTTCTCTGGTTGTCATAGGATGCATTAATTTTATTTAAGTTCAACAGTAACTTACTTATTGATCATTGGCAATTGAAGGAGGGGGCTAAAGGGCCAAAGTCAAGGTCTATCCCCCTGTTTTCTCAACAATGCCCACATAAATATGTTTCATCCATGTGGACATCCATTTGTGGCATACAGTGGACTAAGTTTAGTAAAATGGCTCCCATGTATCTTAGTAAAAGCTCTTCATATATCATCCATCCCTCACATGCCATAGGCACCCATTCCTCTGCTAAACAGGAACAACACAAATGTGGAAGACTGAGGCTGGCAACCTCATTTTGATGAGTATTGTCATTATTTTACCAGCCTTTGGAAAAAAAAAGGAGGCGGAATTATAATTGTAACCCTGTGTACTTTTAAAATCCATTTGTTTTAACCTTAGTCCTTCCTGTCCATACATAAAATTTATTTTTAAATATTTTTCTTTACAAACATTCTACAACTTTTCTTTGCATTTAGATTTTGTCCCAAGACATTTTTCTCCAAGTAACCAGTCTCATTTAGGGCAAAATTACTTTCTTTTACCTTCAACAAAAATATAGTTCCATTTCTTATATTTTTCTTTCATATCTCCTACTTTTCTAGATACAGAGTTGCTTTTCTTATTTTTATCAGTTTTAACTACATTTAGCAGAATTTTAACTGTTTGAAACCTTAGTCTCTACTGAAAACTAAGAAGTGATCAATTGTGAATTGTCTGTTACATCAGAAAAAAAATAGGTGGTAAACTTATGAATCCTTTAAACATAAAGCATGAATTTAAACATTTATTTATTTATTTATTTATTTATTTATTTATTTTAAGAAGTCAGAAACATAAATCCATGTTTAGTAGGCAAAGCTTTATCATTCCATTTGATTTGGAAGAGATCTACATGTCCAACGAACTCAATTCAATTTATCATTTATTTAAAATGTTAAAGGTTTAGGTCACCAAAGACACTGAAAGCTATCTTGACAAATACCTATGAAAACTATGAGGCAAACAAAGTTAACCATTATTTTAAGTTATCCTTTTGTTAATAAATTGGAAGAGAGATAACATGAGCTTATTTGAACTTAAGTAAACCTTAGTAGAATAAAGTTTTATAATTTGAAAGACATGCCTATATTAATAATATTTCATCTATGTCCCCTTAAAAGTTTACCACTGTTAATATTTTCCCATGGAACCAGTGAAGAAATCTAAAATTTAAGGGGATATTTTTTTTTTTTGCTTTTTGATAGCCTCGGGAGAAGGAGTTGATGCCCTCTGAGGTATTGAAGAGATGAGCAGATACCAATTTTTGTTTTGTTTTGTTTTGTTTTGTTTTCCACTAGTGGAATTAGACAGTATATGTCAGGCCAGAGAAGACTGGGAAGTTCCCAGAAACAAAAGGAGTTTTGGCAGCTGCTTAGGAATATTCCTTAAAATTTCCATTCCAAGTTACAGTAGGCAGAGACAATTGGCTCTATTCATCAGTCTTTAATTCAGGAAATGAATGAGAGAAAGGCCCTTAGATATAATTAGAGTAACCAGAGAGTATAGGGAGAAACGGTGAGAGAGAGGGAGAGAGTTAGAGTCTCCTATATTAGGGATAGCCTGTGTAAAATACACTGCACTATTTCAGCGCATTGCTTTACTGATAATAATTGGAGCTGGGCTTGCTACCTTGGTTGGGAATACTGCCTCGTGTCAGACAATTGTTCAAAAGACACCAGAATAGCAGCAGCAAAGTTCTGCACAGCACAAGCCACACAAGCATCATGAAATTCCTGAGCAAAGACAGCATATTGGGCTGGAATCAGGATGATTTTCACAAGACAGCCCCAGCAACAGACACACTTGGAATAAGTGCCACAAATAGTTTCCAAAATACCTATCGTAAAAGGGATATGAAGGCGGTAGAGTTGAACTGCTTTCTGTAATTCCTTTACTGTTTGGAAGGGCAAGCTTTCATGGACATATTGTCCATTTTGCCTCACAACAGGCCGGGATTCACAGGCCTTATGGACTTTTTTAAGGCACTTTTGCATTGGGGTAAGGACCTTATCAGAGTCGATTGATGAAGTTTTTTGAGGCTCGATGTCGTCCCACCCTTTGGGGGAGGAGGAGTATCTGTTGGCTGTAAAGGTGCCAGAGGCACTGCCTGATTATAGGTGGGCCAAGGTTTTCCATTCATCTTAGATAACTCTATATCTTCATATACGTTGTCTGAGCTCAAGGGGAGAAGGCAGTGCAGATGACGGACCAAGTGAGATTTACTTCAGGGGGGCATTAGCCCCTTAAGAATGCCTGGCCTTTAATGTTTTCCCTACTCATTCCCACACATCAAAATCATAAGTTCCTGGTTTACGGAACCAAGGGCAATTTTGTTGGACATCCAGCAATAATTTAAGGAGAGCCTTATAGTTTGAGTCATCCTTGCTGTCTCTCATAGTGACTGAAGAATTCAAATATAGAGCTTTTGTTCAGAGGCTAGGGAGTCAAGAGCTAGGGAGTTTCCTATGGGAGATCTTTCAGAGAGTTCTGCAACAGAGAATCCTAATATAGTTTCACTTTATCTCTTACCTCAGCAGGTAGAGACTATACCAGATGTGTTTTTTTTTTTCTTGGAGCTTTTTTTTTTTAATTTTTAATGTTTCTTTATTTTTGAGAGAGAGAGAGAGAGATAAAGAGAGAGAGAGCAGTGGAGGGGCATAGAGAGAGGGAGACACAGAATCCCAAGCAGGCTCCAGGCTCTGAGATGTCAGCACAGAGCCTAATGTGGGACTTGAACCACAAACTGTGAGATCATGAACTGAGCTGAAGTCTGATGCTTAACTGACTGAGCCATCCAGGTTCCCCTTTTTCTTGGAGCTTCTTACCTGTTTCATGGCATCCCACACTCCTTGTGTCTCACCTCCTGACCATGTTGGCTCCTTGCCCACATTGGCCAGTAGTCCCCCTTTCCTTCTATCATGTTGGGATCACCATCTGTCATAGGTTCTAAGTCTAACATTCTCTCTTAGCCAGCAAGAGAGCGGGGTGAAGGATGAAAAGTGAGAGATAGATAATGTCCTGGAAAAGACAAGAGCCCCAAATAAGGGTCCTTCCTCCATTTTCATTAGGATCAAGAGGCTTACAAACATGTTGATGGATGTGCACAAAGAGACAAGGAAACTGTGAACATTAACTTGGGGACATGAGGGAAAGGGACTGGAAGGTATTCAGGGTTAGGAGTTTGGGTTAATACAAAACAAAATCCTGGTTTCAGGAAGTCAGACGGTTGGTTGTTTACAGCAGACATGAGGCACCACCTCTGTTTATCTTAGTTAGCTTAGGGGATGAGACAGGTAGGACATGTGATCTCAGGGTTAACAAGGCACCTTTTCTTTTGTTAATCACCTATGCTTCATCCACAGTGCAGCGCAGTGGTCTATAGCCCAATTTACCTGTCTATAGCCCAATTTACCTGTTTACCTAACTTGGTGCTTCCCTGCTGTGGAAGCAGCTTTCTGCTACAGTAATAAATTGGGGAGTGTTTTTGCTCTGAACACCTAATCTTACTTACCTCATATACCTTTGTATTGTGGGCCTTTGCTCCCCTCTCTATTCTGGGTGTTTTTGCACCCCCTCTCTATTATGGATGCCTTTGCACACCACTCTCTCTCTTGGGGACCTAATCCTGTTTATCCAAACTCAAGTGTGAGAATCCTATGGCTTTGTACTTCTTTATGCCTTTTAACCCATTGGTGTAAGCCCAGGGAATTTCTAAGCTTATTCCCCACATTCCTACAATGGTCATATCTATAATATTTAATGTAAGAGAAATAATGATTGAAACTGTTTCAAAACTTTGATATGAGATGGTAATACTTGTTACAGAGTTGTGCTTTGGAGACACTTGATGGAGGGCAGCTCAGAACTACTAAATACCCAAGAGATCACACTCTTCTCTGGAGACTATCACCCTCGGTGGTGCTGGAGGGTCATGACTTAGACCTCTCTGAATCATGGTACAGGTTCTCAAACTCTGTCAAGTATCTCTACTGGGTCAAAGTTGTATTTATTTATTATCCAGCTGCATAGCACTTGGATCACACACACAAAATACATAGTTTCCAAATTCCATCTGTCATGTGCTGAACCACCTTCACAGAGCAATGAAATGTCAGAATTTTTAGTTTCACTCTCTAACTTACTTGTGTTTCCTTCTTAAAGGTAAACTCCAGGAAGAATATGGTAAGTCATTAATTACTTCCTTGTGTTTATTGGATTGATCTCGATATCAAAAGATAAGATTTGTTAAAAAGAATATTTAGGAGAAAAACATTTGGTAAAGATAGAAGGAAATAAATGCTGATTATGAATTTGGGGTTGTGCATTTCCTTATCTTTTTCTTCATTAGGTTAGGTTTCCATGAGCTCTGTTGGATCATTGGGTGTATAATACCAAGGAGTTTGCAAGTATTGCTTTGATTCTACAGAGAGGAGAAGCTGGTTAATACCTGGGCAAAGTAGAAAAGCAAGGTCTGCAGTAACCCACCAGAAATCCTGAACAGGCACATGGTGCTACATTTCAATGCAGAGCACAGCCTGGTCCACCATCCAAATCTCTACTAATGTTACCTATTCTCATTTTTTGTTGGCTAGTTTCCAGCATACATTTAACTTGCCAATCCATGTCATTGAAACTGAGAAAAGCAAGCTTGTGTCAAATGCAAGTGTAGAATCTTTTTTTCTCTTCTGCATTTTCAAAACATCCTCATGTTTTGAGGATTCTTTCTAGCCTCCTCTGACCCCCTCACATTTTAAATATTTCCTCATGTGCTGCAGACGAGTTTCCAAGGTATGAATGGGTGTTTGTATTATCATCAGTGTATGCTCTCTCTGAAGTGTCGGGGAAAATTCATGTCTTTTAATGCAAGGAATTCTTCTTGGCATAAGTGATGAAGACTGATTCACTGTAACAGGTTATTCCTGACTCTCGATATATTCCTCTCTCATAGGCTTGCTCATCCTGTCCCAGTCTCTTGAAGTACAGATCCCATGTGTAATCTGGATGAACTTTTCTTAGGGAATATCCTATCATGAGCTCCACACAATCAACAAATGGAGGGACATAGACCGACTTAGTTCTTGTAGAAAGGAAACTGCAGACAATGGAATTATGAGCATATTTCATGATACTCCAGAGTCCCTTAGAAAAAGTCTGTTTGAGATGATGGACACAAGTCCTGCTTCTTTTTCCTCTTCTCCAGCTCTTATTTTTACATATTGCTTAATATTGTACCAAGTCAGAGGTTGAAAGATTTTAGTAAAGTCTATTTCTTTAGAAATTCTTCTATATATACTTTGTTGAATATTATATATTTTGTTTTTACACAGACCTCTTAACTGAACAGAAAGGTGAGTAGTATTTGTATATATTTTAGAGGCAAACATCATAGAAAAATATACTCGATCAACTAAAATTTAGCAAACGATTTCTATATCATAAATTATCAATTCTTTCAATTGGTCTCCCTGTATAACATTAGTTAGTTATCAGTTGAAACTAATTTGTTTCTGGTAATGTTATAAATCATAGGTTGTGTAACCAATTTTCATTTAAATACAGTCACACTGTGGCATTTTTGTTGAAATATTTTATCTGTTTATTACATATTTCTTTTTAAGGGCCGAAGAAAGTATTCAGATATTCCTTTATGATTTTTTCTACTATGACTTCCAAAATGCATAACCATACCTGAATTTTGATCATCAACTTGGTTTCTGCTAATTCCTAACTTCTTTATAATTAAATATTTATTGATGTTAATTTGTACTTTATATGATAAGACAACAACCAAATATGTAACAATCAAGTTTTCGCTCTTTAAAAAAGATTTACATTTTTCCGTGTTATATGTAAAATTGTTAAATATGATCTTCATATGTTTTGATATTCTGTATCCAGGTTGTTTTGTTTGTTTTGATTTTTTTTTTTGTAACACTTGGCCTTTTTATTTAAGAGAAACTCGACTTTGTTACTTAAAAAAATAATTTTTTAATGTTCATTTTATTTATTTTGAGAGAAAGATTGAGAGAGCAGGGGAGGGGCAGAGAAAGAGGGATAGGAAGGATCTCAAGCAGGCTGTGTGCTATCAGTGCAGAGCTATGGGGAATCTAACTCACAGACCGTGAGATCATGTCCTGAGCTGAAGTCAAGAGTCAGATGCTCAAGTGACTGAGCTACCAAGGTGCCCTAGGGACATGTTTCTTAGTGATTTTATCTCTGAGCCTTTGCACTTGTTTTTCTCTATTCCTGAAATACTTTATTTCTGTGCTCATGTCACAATTAACTGTGCTTTCCCTGTCGGAACTTGGTGAATGATCACGACCACAGAGAGGTATCTGAGTACTCTATGGAATCCCACAGCCATGCAGTCTCTCATTATTGCTTAGCATGGTGCTTTGTGCATGTGACAGGTCAGAGTTCTGTGTCCTCCTTTACTGAGGGAGCCTGATCCGTGCAGAGCTAAGGGCGGCCAGTCCACAAATATCTGTTGAGTGGAAGAAATGACTTTTATTCATATTTTTTGTCGTTTTCTGTTTGTTTTCCTCTTTGGTTTTCTAGATTATGTAGGAAAAGAGAACAATATTTCCATTGCTATCCTGTTTGATGGCTTAAAGATCACATAACACCTAAATTACAGAATCACATAGGTGAAAATTAATCTCTTACATTGGCTTCATCTCATAGTGGTCTGAAACTCATGTCTTTAGACATACAACTCTGGGTCAGGTGAGGCAAGGTGAAGACTCTTTTACTGGAACTGCCAGAAATGGGCTTGCCCAGGAGACTTCCAGTTAGGATCTATGTGACCTCAGGACAACCATGTGGAGTGTGGATTTCGTACGCCATGTGTGGATATAAATGGGGTGGGAGTTGGGAGGTAGCAACTTGATGAATACAGCAAAATCCTCCTTAAATGAAAGAGTCAGTATTTGAGCATTTAAGCACACAGATGACCCTCATGTGAGACCAATTTTTCTCCTTCGCTCCACCAACCCACACTCCTATACTCAGTTATCTTTCTTGGAGGATCCACAAGCTTCATGGGAAGTGAGAGGCAGTAGCAGACCTGAGGCAGAAGTGGCAAGGGACATTGCATGGCCTGGACAGTTAAATATTCAAAATATGCATCAGAAAAATAATTTGGCATAGTTTATTTGCAAGGATAATGGTGACATTTAATGAGGTTTGTACCTTGCATGAACTTAATGATTTCCAAGTTATTCTACCAACCAGTTTTAAAGGCACATAGAACTATGTGTAGTATAGTCATATTTGGTCAAATGTTTAATAAATATCTATTGTGAAATTGCACTTATTTCAATGAATGAGGTACTTTCCAGGAAACATGCTATACTATTGCTTACTTAAGACACTTTCTGGGGCACCTGGGTGGCTCAAATCCCTTGGGCGTCTAACATCGGCTATGGTCCTGATCACAGGGTTTGTGAGTGGGAGCCCTGATTCAGGCTCTGTGCTGACAGGTTGGACCCTGTAGCCTGCTTCAGATTCGGTCTCCCTCTCACTCTGCTCCTTTGCTCGCTCTCTCTCTCTCTCTTTCTCTTTCTCTCAAAAATAAATAAACATTAATTATAAAAAATAAAGAAACTTCTCAAAACACGGCTAGGGAAGACATTTGCTAACTCTTTGAAATAATAAAAGAGAGAGAGAGAGAGAGAGAGAGAGAGAGAGAAAGAGAGTGTTATTACGTGTTTGAGGGTAAAATCCATAGGAATTGCATTTCATCTTAAGTATGCCGCCATGTAGAGTTTATTCTGGAGGACAAATCAGCAATAATTTAATAATTTCAGATTAATTTAAGATAGAGTTGGTAGGTTTCCATGACTGTATGACTAAACAGCCTGTGGTTTCGAACATTTTAAGATGTGTATCAGGAAACCACCTACTTATTGTCAAAACTCCAAAACAGATGTCTTGAGTTTATTTGGTTCGCATTAAGGATTCATTACTTGAGCTGAGTATGCTAAAGACTCCACCTTCTTAATGCAAGGTAAGTAAAACATACCGTCATTCTGAGGAAATCCTTCGTTCTCACTTATTTTTTTTTCTTTTTTGTTTTTTACTTTTTTTTATTCTTCATTTTCTGCTTATCAGCTTCCCGATACTAGAAATGATCTCATGCTAAAATGTGGTCCGTAAGGCCACTTTAACACTACCCTCTTATCTTGGAAAGGATGGATGCAATTTTTAGGTCCTTAGCACCTATTTTCTCAAATTTCAGACCTCATCCAAAAGAGATTTTTTTTTAATATCCTCTCTTGTATCTATATAAATGCATTTACAAGTCAAATAATATATTTTTTAATTTTGTGTTATTTTAGTATTGTTATTAATTATTATTATTATTATTATTATTCAGTAAATACATATATCTTTCTATGTCAGAGAAATATACTGGATCGTCAAGTTTCTGGGTGTCTGTTTTCAAATGTGGACCAAGTTCTGGGACAGATTTTCCATGAATAGGGATAGGAAGACACTTTCTAACATACTTTTTTGTTTGTTTCTTTCTTTATGTATGGAAAATAGAAGAAGAGAACGGTAAGTTGATATTTAGTTTTCAACATTCTACACTTGAAGTTTTTTTTTCATTTTAATAAAACAACAAAATTCAGACATTCCATTTATGGCCCAGACATGTTTCAAAGCAACTAAAATATATTTCTGCTACTTTTTTAAAAGTGAACATAAGTATTCGTAAGACAAGGAATGATGTAGGCCTAAATGGAGAAGAACAAGATGCATCACCTGGTGGTGCTGAGGGCCGGGACTCAGGTCTTACATATGCCTCATTCAGTGAGGACAGTCAGCTTTTGTGCATATAATAATTAACCATCTATTGTATACTCAGTGCTTGAGAAACACTGAGGAGAAAAGATTCTCTTTCATTATTGAAGTTGCTGTCTTACAACAGATGCAAATTCCACATTCAAATAATAAAGGAAAAACAAATATTCTAAGAGTGTTATGGAAGAGGATTCATGATGCTCTGAACACATACAATGGTGAGATTGGACTTATTCATGGGGTTGTGGATTTGCTGAAAAGCAACAATGAGGATGAGGCTAGTTATATTGAAAGGGACAGGTAGGTAGGTCAAAGAGAAAACTGGTATGTGTAAAGCACAAAGCACAATATGCTTATACTTTTCAGAGTAGAGATCATGTACCTTTTTGGTTAGGTTAATTCCTAGTTATCTAATGGTTTCTGGTGTAATTATAAATAAGACTGATCCCTTACTTTCTTTTTCTGCTGGTTCATTGTTGGTGTATGAGGAATCTAAATAGAATTCTGCACATCGATTGTGTATCCTGTGACTGTACTAGATTTCTGTATCATTTCTAGAAATTCTTTTGTGAAATCTTTTGGATTTTCTATAACATGTCATTTGCAAGTAGTAGAAGTTTGACTTCTTCTCTATCCATGTGGATGCTTTTTATTTCTTTGTATTGTCTGTTTGCTGAGGCTCAGATTTCCAGTATGATGTCAAGTAACAGGGGCGAGAGTGGATATCTATGTTTGTTTGTCTGTCTGTCTGTTTTTTTTTTTTTTTTCTGACAAATCTTTCAGCAGTTCCCCATTGAGGATGATATTAAGTGTTGGTCTTTCACATATGGTTATTATTTTGTTGATGTATATTCTACCCCTATTTTGTGGAGGACTTTTAATTATTATTATTTATTAGTAGTAGTAGTACTTTTTAAATCAAGAATCGACACCTGGGTTGACTGAGTGGCTCAGTCACCTGACAGTCTGAATTTTGGTTTCAGGATGTTTTATGATCCCAGGGTCCTAAGATCAAGACCCACATCAGAGTCAGTGCTGAGGATGGAGTTGTTTAAGATTATCTCTCTTGCCCTCTCTCTATATATCCCCCATGCTTATGCTTGTGCTCTCTATCAATTAAGTAAATGTAAAAAAAAAAAAAAAAAGAATTGATGCTGTACTTTGCTAAATGCTTTATCTGCAGCTATTGACAGAATCATATAGTTTTTCTTCATTCTTTTTTTGAGGTGATGTAACACATTGACTGATTTGGGAATATTGCACCACCCTTGCAGCACAGGAATAAATCCCACTTGGGCTTGGATAATGACTGTATGAATGTACTGTTTGATTCAGTTTGCTGGTGTTCCCTTGAGAATTTTTGCATTCATGTTCATTAGGGATATTAGCCTGTAGTTCTCTCTTCTTATTGGATTCTTTGTCTGATTTTGGTATCAGGGTAATGCTGACCTCATAGAATGAATTTGAAAGTCTTCCTTCAATTTCCGATTTTTGGAATAGTCTGAGAAGAATAGGTATTAACTCTTCTTTAACTGATTTATAGATTTTCCCTGTCAAGCAGTCAGGTCCTTGACTTTTGTTTGTGGGTAGAGTTTTGATTAGGAATTTAATGTCATTGCTGGTTATTGGTCTGCTCAAGTTTTCTTTTTCTTTCTGTTTCTGTTTCTGTAGGTTATATGTTTCTAGAAGTTTTTCCATTTCTTCCTTTTTGTCCAATTTGTTGTCATATATTTTTTATACTATGTTCTTATCATTGTTTATATTTCTGTGGTGTTGTTTGATGTTTCTCATCTCTCCTTTGTCATTTCATTTACTTGTGTCCTTTCTCTTACCTTTCTGATAAGTCTGGCAGGTGTTTATCAATTTTATTCTTATTTTTTTACATCCTGATCCTGGTTTCATTGATCATTTCTACTATTTTGTTTGCTTGCTTGTTTCAATATCTTTTATTTCTGTTTGAATCTTCATTGCTACTTTCCTTCGGTAGGTTTTAGGCTTTGTTTTTCATTCTTTCTCTGGCTTTCATGTAAGGTTACGTTTTTTATTTGAGGTGTTTCCTGCTTCTTGAGGTAGGTATTGTTCTCTACTTCCTTTGGGACCACTTCTGCTGTATTCCTAAGCTGTGGACCATTGTGTTTTCATTTTCATTTCTTTGCATGTATTTTTTTTTCTCTTCATTTCCCATTCATTCTTTAAAACCACGTTATTTAACCTCCTTATATTTGTGGTCTTTCTAATGTGTGTGTGTGTGTGTGTGTGTGTTTACCTCAAGTTTCATAGCATTGGGGTGATAAAAGATGCACAGAGTGATCTGACTCATTTCATCTCAGTGAGGCCTGAGATGTTATCTATTCTGGAGAATGTCCCTAGTGCACTTGAAAAAAAATGTGTATTGTGCTCCTGTAGGACAGAATTCTCTGCATATATCTGTTAAGTCCATCTGGTCCAGTGTGTCATTCAAAACAATTGTTTCCTTATTGATTGTCTGCTTGGGTGTTTTGTCCATTGAAGTAAGTGGGGTGTGAAAGCCCCCTACTCTTATTGTATTTTTATAAAGGAGTTCCTTTATTTTTGTTACTAATTGTTTTGTGTATTCAGGTGTTTCCATGTTGGTGGCATAAATATTTACAACTGTGAGATCTACTTGTTGGATAGACCTCTTCACTTTGATATAGTATCCTTTGTCATTTCTTGTTCCTGTCTTTGGTTTAAAGTCTACTCTGCCTGAGATAAGTATTGCTACTCTGGCTTTCTTTCCACAGGCATTGGCGTGATAAGTATTTATCCCTCTATCCCTTCCCATTCAATCTGCAGGCATTGTGAGGTCTTAAATGAGTCTCTTATAGACAGCACGTAGAAACGTCTTGTGGTTTTTTTTCTCTATTGTTTTTGTTTCTATTCTTTTCTGATACTATATGTCTTTTGATTGGAGCACATCCTACACTTACATTCAGAATAAATATATGTACAGGTATATACATGTATTTAGTGTCATTTTAATACTTGTTTTGTTGTCTCACCTGGATGTTTTCTCTTATTCTTTTTGTTTGTCAATTTTTGTCTTCCTACCCTCTGAAACAGTCCCCTTTAATATTGCGCACAGGGCTGGTTTAGCGGACATAAAGGTTTAGCTCCTTTAGTTTTTGTTTCTCTTGGAAAGTCTTTATCGGCTTCTGTTCTATATGATAACCTTGTTGTATAGAGTATACTAGGTGATGATTTTCCCCTTCAGGACATTGAATATATCATGGCTTACCAAGTTTCTGTCGAGAGATGTGCAGCCCACCTTGTGGTTCTTCCCTTGTAATGTAGGCAATTCTTTTCTTTCTTGCTCATTGGATGTTTGTTCTTTGTCAGAATATTTTACACATTTAACTACAATATTTTGGGTTTAGGTCTGCTTTGGTGGATTTCTGTGGGAGTTTTCTGTGCCTCCTGGATTTGGATGGCTGTTTCACTCCCCAGATTTGGGAAGTGTTAGCCTATTATTTATGCAAACTACCCTTATGTTCCCTTTTATGTCTCTTCTTCTGCAACTCTGATGATACAAATTTAAGTTTCATAGATACACTGGGTTTCCTAAGTCTATTTTCAGGCTTCCCTGAAGACTTCTTTTATTTTTTCAAGCAGAGCAGGAATCTTATGATGGCTGCTTTAAATTCTCCATCTGGTATAGTACTTTTCTTGGTTTCACATAAACCTCTGGCTTTTATCTTATATTCTTTCATTTCGGAGGGTTCCTCAGTCCTGGCATTGTCTATACATCTTTCTGTCTTCTTATTGGTGTTAGGAAAGCCTGTTTCATTTCCTGCTCCTTAGAGTAGTTGCGTTATGAAGAAGAGGTCAAATGGTGTCCAGGTCCTGATGCTTTAAAGAGTGTCTCTCGAGTGACCTACATACACTAGGCTCCTGTGTTTTTGGCTGCACTGCCTTTCAGACCAGGCATCTTCAAAGGTTGTCCTTGCCTGCTGGTGCAGTGCTTGAACCTTGGTGAGAGTGTGGCAAATTTTATGTAAGTGTGCTCTGGTGTACAATTCAATGAGACTCATGTGGTTTCCACTAGAACTGAAGCCTTGCAGAACAAAGAGTTTGGGAGACGTGGTTGACAGCATTTCTGCTCATCATGTGAGGAAGAAGACTGCCTGGCTGGGACTGAGACACACTTGACAGAGAAGGGGAATAGTCATTGAACACAGGGCTGTGGACTTGCTGTAAGCAGGAGAGGCAGCCAGTCTCAGCACTGTGTACTTCCTAAACATCCTTCTCTGTCTTTCCTGAAAGTATGGGGGAGTGTAGTGTCACCAGCCAACTTCTTTGTCTCCAGTTGAGGGGTTATTGCATCTTTTGAGAAGCACTCTCAGAGGAGCATTGAAGGTCCCCCTTTGTGCCTCCAGTGTTGGTGTGTTTCAGATCCTCATCTTCATGCTGTCTGTGTCTAAGTTGTTTGCCTGACACTCAGCCAGGAGCATTGCAGTGCCTGCTGGCCTCTATCCCAGCCAGGCACACTGACCTTTAAACCTCCAGACTTTAAGCCCTGTTCATCAAAAAGCCTCAAGGAAATCAACCCCTCTGCTTGTCCCAGCCAATGGCTTTTAAGAAGTGTCCATCTCATTCATTCCACTGTGTACTCCTAGAACTTTTTGTGTTTCTCTGCAACCAAGATTGTCTCCCCTCCATAGCACTTAGGAAACATGTGGCCCCAAACCACATCTCTGCATTTCCTACTATCCTTGATGTGTCCTCTTTCCTCCCTCAAGGATGAGCTTGTTCTATCAGTACTCAAGATTATTTCTTGGGTATTCAGAATGATTTGACAGTTTTCTAGTGTGTTTGAGGAAGGAGAAAAACCTAGGGTCCTCCTACTATGCAACCACCTCAGCTCTGAAGCAGTTGACCTTGACAAGGAAGGAAAGGTCCGTTATCAGCTTCTTGGATTTATAGCATAATATTTCATAGTATAATATTCTTGTATTGTATAAATAGGGTAATAGTATAATCTGTCATAGTATAACATAAAGCTATGGCAAGGAAATGGTACTTTTACTGGGACTAAAGTAGACAGATAGATCAATACAAGAGAAATGAAACTGCAAAAACAGTTCCACATTGGTACAGTCAACAAATCAATGACAAAGGAAGCAAGAAAATGCAATGGGAAAAATGCCCCTTCATTAAATGATGTTGAGAACACTAGACACAGATATTTACAAAATATTGATATTTGACCACTTTCCCACCATATGCTACAGTAAACTCATAATGGGTGAAAACATAAATCTAAGATATAAAGCATAAAACCTTTAAATAAAACCTAAGAAGTAAGTTCTTTGGCAACCTCCTGAGCAATATTTACTTGAAACCGGTTCCTCAGACAAGGATAGCAAAAACAATAACAAATTATTCGGACTATCTCAAAACAAAGGCTTTTTTCTTTCCCCCAAGCAAAGAACACCATTAAAAGAATGAAAACCTAGTGACAGGGAATAGAAAATTGCAATCATAAATGTGTTAAGGGACTAACATCTAAAAAATGTAATCAAATCATTCAATTCAATATCAAACCTCAAACAGCCCAATTTAAAATGTAGAAAATCTATGATTAGATTTTTCAAAAAAATAAATAAATAAATAAACATACATATGGCCCACAGTCCCATGAAAATAGTTTAACCTGTAGAAGTTTTAGTTTGACTCTGTAACTTATTTGTGTTTTTTCTTCTTAAAGGTAAACTCCAGGAAAAATATGGTAAGTCATTTATTACCTCCTTATATTTATCAGATTTATCACAGTATCTAGAGCTCAGGGGTTTTTCTTTTTTAAGCATAGATTTCCAAGGAAAACAGTCAGTAAAAATAGAAGGAAATAAATACCAATTAGGAATCTGGGATTGTGTATTCCCTTCCCCTTTGTCTTCATTAGCTTGTTCAAGTGTCCATGACCTCTGTTGGGTCATTGTGCTTATAAACCCTTGAGGTTTGCCAATATATCTTTGATTCTACAGAGAGGACACGCTGGTTAATACCTGGGCAAAGTAGAAAAGCAAGGTCTGCAGTAAACCCACCAGGAATCCTGAACAAGCACATGGCACTACATTTCAATGCAGAGCACGGCCTGGTCCACCATCCAAATGTCTACTAAAGTTAGCTATTCTCACTTTTTGTTGGTTAGATTGGAGTGTACCTTTTACTTGCTAATCTGCTTTCATTGGAATTGAGAAAAGGGAGCTTGTGTCAAATGCACCTGTAGAACCTTTTTTCTCTTCTGCATTTTCAAAACATCCTCATGTATTGAGGATTCTTTCTAGCCTCCTGACCCCCTCACATTTTAAAATCTTTTCTCATGTGCTGCAGATGAGTTTCCAAGGTATGAATTGGTGTTTGTATTACCCTCAGTGTAGGCCCCCTTTAAAGTGTCAGGGAAAAAGTACGTCTCTCTATGCAAAGAATTCTTCTTGGCATGAGCGATGAAGACTGATTCACTGTTTCAGGTTATTCCTGACTCTGGATATATTCCACACCCAAAGGCTCATGGATCCTGTCCCAGTCTCTTGAAGCACAGATCCCATGTGTAATCTGGATGAGCTTTTTTGGGGGAATATCCCGTCATGAGCTCCACACAATCAACAGGTGGAGGGGCATGGACTGACTTATTTCTTATACACAAGACCTGCTTCTTTTTCCCTCTTCTCTAGCTCTTATTTTCACCTATTGCTAAATATCATACCAAGTCAGACAAGAAAGACTTGAGTAAAATCTGTTTCTTTAGAAATTCTTCCATACATGCTTTATTGAATGCATTATTATTTAGTTTGGTTTTACACAGAACTCTTATTTAAACAGAAAGGAGAGTAGTTTTTGTTTCTATTTAGAGGCAAACATCATAGAAAAATATACTTGATCAACTAAAATTTAGCAAACGATTTCCATATCATAAACATTTTGTTCAACTGGTCTACTTCTATAAGATTAGCTATCAGTTGAAACTATGTTGTATTTGGTAACACTATAAATTATAGGCTGTGAAACCAATTGTCATTTAAACAAAGTCACACTGTGGCATCTTTGTTGAAATAGTTCACCTGTGTTTAAATATTTGTTTTTAAGGTCCCAGGAAAGTATCCAGATATTCCTTTATGATGTTTTCTACTATGACTTCTATAATGCATGTCCATATCTGAATTTTGAACTTCTCCTGGGTTTCTGCTAATTCTTGACTTCTTTGTTATTAAATAGTTATTAATGATAACTTGTACATTGTATGGTAAGATGCCAACCAAAATATCACAGTCTAGTTTTGGTTCATTGAAAGCCTTTACATTTTTTTTCTGCATTATATGTCAAATTGTTAAATATGATTTGCATAAGCTTTGATATTCTGTATCCATATTTTATGTTTTTGTTTTGATTTTTTTTTTTTACCTTTTGACCTTGTTACTTAAGAGAGCGTTAGTTTATTTGTTTTATTTTTTTTTTAATTTTTTTAACGTTTATTTATTTTTGACACAGAGAGAGACAGAGCATGAACGGGGGAGGGTCAGAGAGAGACGGAGACACAGAATCCGAAGCAGGCTCCAGGCTCTGAGCGGTCAGCACAGAGCCCGATGCGGGGCTCGAACTCATGGACCACGAGATCATGACCTGAGCTGAAGTCGGACGCTTAACCGACTGAGCCACCCAGGCGCCCCAATTTTTTTAATATTCATTTAACTTCATTTGAGAGAAATCATAAGAGAGAAGGGGAGGGGCAGAGAAAGAGGGATAGAACGGATCTCAAGCAGGCTCTGTGCTGTGAGTGCAGAGCTATGGGAACTCTAACTCACAGACTGTGAGATCATGTCCTGAGCTGAAGTCAAGAGTCGGATGCTCAAGTGACTGAGCTGCCAAGGTGCCCTAGGCGCATGCTTCTTAGTGATTTTATCCCTGTGTCTTTGTACTTGTTTTTCTCTATTCCTGAAATACTTTATTTCTGTGCTCATGTCACAATTAACTCTGCTTTCCCTGTGGGAACTTGGTGAACGATCACGACCACAGAGAGGGATCTGAGTACTTTATGGAATCCCACAGCCATGAGATCTCTCATTACTGCTTTACATGGTGCTTTGTGCATGTGACAGGTCAGAGGTCTGTGTCCTCCTTTACTGAGGGAGCCTGATCCCTGCAGAGCTAAGGGCGGCCAGTCCACAAATATCTGTTGAGTGGAAGAAATGATTTTTATTCATATTTTTGTCATTTTCTGTTTGTTTTCCTCCTTGTTTATCTATATTATATAAGAAAAGAGAACAAGAGTTCTATTGCTATCCTGTTCGATGGCTTAAAGATCACATAATACCTAACTTGTACAGAATCACTTAGGTGAAAATTAATCTCTTACATTGACTTCTTCTCATATTTTTCTGAACCTCATGTCTTTGGACATACACCTCTGGACCAGGTGAAGCAAAGTGAAGAATCCTGTCCTGGAGCTGCCAGAAATGGGCTTGCCCAGGAGACTTCCAGTTAGGCTCTATGTGACATCAAGACAACCATGTGGAGGGTGGATTTCTTATCCCATGCAAGGATATAAATGGGGTGGGAGTTGGGAGGGAGGACCTTGACAAACATAGCAAATCCCCCCCCCCATAAAAAAGAGTCAGTATGTGAGCATCTAAGCACACCGATGACCCTAATGTGAGACCAGTTTTTCTCCTTCACTTCCATTAACCCACATTCTGTTCTACACTCAGTTTTCTTTCATGGGGGAACCACAAGCTTCATGGGAAATAAGAGGCAGTAGCAGACCTGAGGCAGAAGTGGCAAGGGACATTTCATAGCCTGGAGAGTTTAGTATTCAAAATATACACGGGAAAAATAATTCTGCAACGTTTATTTTAAAGGATAATGGTGAGATTTAATGAGGTTTGTCCCTTGCATGGACTTAATGATTTCCAAGTTATTCTACAAACCAGTTGTAAAGGCACATAGAACTGTGTGTATTATAGTCAGATTTGGTCAAATGTTTGATAAATATCTATTGTGAAATTGTACTTATTTCAATGAATGAGGTACTGTCCAGGAAACATACTATATTATTGCTTACTTAAGACACTTCTCGGGGCGCCTGGGTGGCTCAAGTCTCTTGGGCATCTGACATTGACTCAGGTCCTGATCACAGGGTTTGTGAGTGGGAGCCCTGATTCAGGCTCTGTGCTGACAGGTTGGAGCCTGTAGCCTGCTTCAGATTCTGTGTCCCTCTCACTCTGCCCTTTCCTCGCTTGCACTCTCTCCTCTGCCTCTCTCTCTCTCCAAAATAAATAAACATTTTTTTTTTAATAACGTAACTTCTCAAAACAGGCCTAGGGAAATCATTTGCTGAGTCCTTGAAATACCAAAAAAAAGTTACTGTTTTGTGTTTGAGGGTAAAATCCATGAGCATTCCATTTCACCCTATGTGTGCTGCCATGTAGAGTTTATTCTGGAGGACAAATCAGCATAAGTTCAGATTAATTTAAGATACAGTTGGGAGGTTTCCACGACTGATGACTAAACAGCCTATGGTTAGGACATTTTAAGGTGTGTATCAGGAAACCACCTACCTATTGCTAAAACTCCAAAACATATGTATTGAATTTTTTTGGTTGTTCACATTAAGGATTCATTACTTGAGCTGAGTATGGTAAAGATACCACCTTCTCAATGCAAGGTCGGTAAAACATACTGTCATTCTGAGAAAATCCTCCGTTATCAGTAGTTTTTTTTTTTTTTCCTTTTCATTTTCTACTTATCAGTTTCCAGATATTATAAATGATCTTGTGCTAAAATAAGGTACTCAAGGACAGTTTCAGACTACCTCCTTATCTTGGAAATAATGGGTAAAATTTGTGGGTATTTGCACCTATTTTCCCTAATTTTTGGACCTCACCCAAAAGAGACCTTTTGTAACATTCTGTTTTATGTCTATATAAACACATATAAAAGTCAGATAGCTTTTTAGATTGTGTTATTTATTATTATTATTAATATTCAGTAAATAAATTGCTCTTTCTATGTCAGAGAAATATACTGGACCGTCAGCTTTCTGGGTCTCAGTTTTCAAATGAGAACCAAGTTCCAGGACAGATTTTCCATTGATAGTGATAGGAGGACACTTTCTAACATGCTTTTGTTTTGTTTGTTTCTTTATATAGGAAAAATAGAAGAAGAGAACCGTAAGTCCTATTTAGTTTTCAACATTCCACCCTTGATGTTCTTTCATTTTAATAAAACAACAAAATACAGACATTGCATTTATGACCCAAACGCGTTTAGAAGCAGGTAATATATCCTTCTGCTATTTTTTAAAACGTAACCTAAGTATTCATAAGACAAGGAATGATGTAGGCCTAAATGGAGAAGAATGCGATGCATCATGTGGTGAGTTCAGGGCTGGGACTCAGGTGTTAAATCTGCCCCATTCAGTGAGGGCAGTCATCTTTTCTGCATATAGTAATTAGCTACCTATTTCATACTCCGTTCTTAAGAAACACGGAGGAAAAAAGACTCTCTTTTGCTATGGAACTTGCTACCTTACGACAGATGCAAATTCCACATTCAAATAATAAAGGTAAAACAAATATGGAATATGTTATAGAAAAGGGTTCATGATGCTATGAACACATAAAATAGAGTGGACTTATTCATGGGATTGTGGATTTGCTGAAAAGCAGCAATGAAGATGAGGCAAGTGGTATTTCTTTAATATGAAATTTATTATCAGATTGGTTTCCATACAACACCCAGTGTTCATCCCAACAAGTACCCTCCTCAATGCCCATCACCCACTTTCACCGCCCTCCTACCCCCCATCAACCCTCAGTTTATCCTCAGTTTTTAACAGCCTCTTATGGCTTGCCTGCCTCCCTTTCTAACTTTTTTCCCCTTCCCCTCCCCCCCATAGTCTTCTGTTAAGTTTCTCAGAACCACATAAGAGTGAAAACATATGGTATCTTTTTCTCTGTATGACTTATTTCACTTAGCCTAACAGTATCCAGTTCCATCCACACTGCTACAAAAGGCCATATTTCATTCTTTCTCATTGCCAAGTAGTATTCCATTGTATATATAAACCACAACTTCTTTATCCATTCATCAGTTAATGGACATTTAGGCTCTTTCCATAATTTGGCTATTGTTGAAAGTGATGCTATAAACATGGGGGTAGAAGTGCCCCTATGCATCAGCACCCCTGTGTCCCTTGGATAAATTCCTAGGAATGCTATTGCTGGGTATAGGGTAGATCTACTTTTAATGTTTTGAGGAACCTCCACACTGTTTTCCAGAGCGGTTGTACCAGTTTGCATTTCCACCAACAGTGCAAGAGGGTTCCCGTTTCTCCACATCCTCTCCAGCATCTATAGTCTCCTGATTTGTTCATTTAGGCCACTCTGACAGGCATGAGGTGATATCTCACTGTAGTTTTGATTTGTATTTAAATGATGATTACTGACTTTGAGCATCTTTTCATGTGTCTGATGGCCACCTAGATGTCTTCTTTAGAAAAGTGTCTAATCATGTCTTCTGCCTATTTTCTCACTGGATTATTTGCTTCTCAGGTGTGGAATTTGGTGAGTTTTTTATAGATTTTAGATACTAGCCCTTTATCCTATAAGTCATTTGCAAATATCTTTTTCCCACTCCGTAGGTTGCCCTTTGTGGTTTTGATTTGTATTTCCCTGATGAGGAGTGACGTTGAGCATCTTTTCATGTGCCTGTTGGCCATCTGGATGTCTTTTGTAGAGAAGTGTCTATTAGCATCTTCTCCCCATTTCTTCACTGGATTATTTGTTTTTCGGGTGTGGAGTATGGTGAGTTCTTTATAGATATTGGATACTAGCCCTTTGTCCGATATGTCATTTGGAAATATCTTTTCCCGTTCCGTTGGTTGCCTTTTAGTTTTGCTGATTGCCTCCTTTGCAGTGCAGAAGGTATTCATCTTCCTGAGGTCCCAATAGTCATTTTTGCTTTTAATTCCCTTGCCTTTGGAGATGTGTCAAGTAAGAAATTGTTGAGGCTGAGGTCGGAGAAGTTTTTTCCTGCTTTCTCCTCTAGGGGTTTGATGGTTTCCTGCTGCACATTCAGGTCCTTCCTCCATTTTCAATTTAGTATTGTGAATAGTGTAAGAAAGTGTTCGGTTTCATCCTTCTGTATGTTGCCGTCCAGTTTTCCCAACACCATTTGTTAAAGAGACTGCCTTTCTTTAATTGGATATTCTTTCCTGCTTTGTCAAAGATTAGTTGGCCATACTTCTGTGGGTCCAGTTCTGGAGTCTCTAATCTATTCCATTGGTGTATATGTCTGTTATTGTGCCAATACCATGCTGTCTTGATGATTACAGCTTTGTATTAGAGGCTAAAGTCTGGGATTGTGATGCCTCCCACTTTGGTCTGCTTCTTAAATATTACTTAGGTTATTCCAGGTCTCTTGTGGTTCCCTACAAATTTTAGGATTCCTTGTTCTAGCTTAGAGAACAATGTTGTTGTAATTTTCATTGGGATTGCATTGAATGTGTAGATTGATTTGGGTAGTATCGACATTTTAACAATATTTATCCTTCCAAACCATGAACACGGAATGTTTTTCCATTTCTTTGTATATTCTTCAATTTCCTTCAAGAGCTTTCTACAGTTTTCAGCATACAGATCTTTCACATTTTTTGGTGAGGTTTATTCCTAGGTATTTTACGATTCTTGTAATTTTTAATGGGATAAGTTTCATTCTTTGTCTTTCCATTACTTCATTTTTAATGTATAATAATGCAACTGATTTCTGTACATTGATTTTTTATCCTGCGACTTTGCTGAATTAATGTATCAGTTCTAGCAGGCTTTTGGTGGAGTCTATTAGGTTTTCCATGTCATCTGCACAAAGTGAAAGCTTGACTTCATCTTTGCCTTTTTTTGACTTTGATTCCTTTTGTTGTCTGATTGCTGATGCTAGAACTTCCAACACCATATTAAACAACAGTGGTGAGAGTAGATATCCCTGACGTGTTCCTGATCTCAGGGAGGAAGCTCTCAGTTTTCCCCCATTGAGGATGTTATTAGCTCTGGGTTTTTTGTAAATGCCTTTTATCATGTTTAAGTATGTTCCTTCTATCCAACTTTCTCGACGGTTTTTATTAAGAAAGGATGCTGAATTTTGTCAAATGCTTTTTCTGCATTGATTGACAGGATCATATGGTTCTTTTCTTTTCATTTATTAATGTGATGTATCACATTGATTGATTTGAGAATGTTGAACCAGCCCTACAGTCCAAGAATGAATCCCACTTGGTCATGGTGAATAATATTTTTTATATGCTGTTGAATTTGGTTTGCTAGTATCTTGTTGAGAATTTTTGCATGCATACTCAATAGGAATTTTGGCCTCTAGTTCTCTTTTATTGCTGGGTCTCAGTCTGTTTTGGGGATCAAAGTAATGCTGGCTTCATAGAATGAGTCTGGAATTTTTCCTTCTCTTTCTATGTTTTTGAAAATCTTGAGAAGGATAGGTATTATCTCTACTTTAAATGTCTTGTAGAATTCCCCAGGGAAGACTTCTGGCCCTGGACTCTTATTTTTTGGGAGATTTTTGATAACTGATTCAATTTATTCGCTGGTTATGGGTCTTTTCCAGTTTTCTAGTTCATCCTGTTTGAGTTTTGGAAGTGTGTGGGTGTGTAGGAATTTGTTTCTTCCAGCTTGTCCAGTTTGTTGGCATATAGTTTTTTGTAGTATTCCGTGATAATTGCTTGTATTTCTGAGGGATTGGTTATAATTATTCAATTTTAATTAATGATTTTATCTATTTGGGTCTTCTCCCTTTTCTTTTTGAGATGTGTGGCTAGAGGTTTATCAATTGTTCATTTTTCAGAAAATAAACTCTTGGTTTCATTGATCTACTACAGTTTTTTTTTAGATTCTATATAGTTTATTTCTGCCCTGATTTTTATTTCTCTTCTTCTTCTGGGTTTGGGTGTCTTTGCTGTTCTGCTTCTATTTCCTTTAGGTCTGCTGTTAGATTTTGTATTTGGGATTTTTCTTGTTTCTTGAGAAAGGCCTGGATTGCAATGTGCTTTCCTATCAGGACCGCCTTTGCTGTATCCCAGAAACTGTTGGATTGTTGTATTTTCATTTTAATTTGTTTCCATACATTTTTAATTTCTTCTCTAATTGCCTGGTTGACACATTCATTCTTTAGTAGGGTGTTCTTTAACCACCATGATTTTAGAGGTTTTCCAGGCTTTTTCCTGTAGTTGATTTCAAGTTTCGTAGCATTGTGGCCTGAAAGTGTGCATGGTATGTTCTCAATTCTTTTATACTTATTAAGGTCTGTTTTGTGTCCCAGTATGTGATCTATCTTGGAAAATGTTCCATGTGCACCGGAGAAGAAAGTATATTTTGTCACTTTGGGATGCAGAGTTCTAAATATATCTGTCAAGTCCATCTGACCCAATGTATCATTCAGGGCCCTTGTTTCTCTATTGATCCTGGTATAGATGATCGATTCATTGTTGTAAGTGGGGTATTAAAGACCCTGCAGTTACCACATTCTTATCATTAAAGTTGCTTATGTTTGTGATTAATTGTTTTATATATTTGGGGGGTCCTGTATTCGGCGCATAGACATTTATGATTGTTAGCTCTTCCTGATGGATAGACTCTGTAATAATTATATAATGACCTTCTTCCTTTCTTGTTACAGCCTTTAATTTAAAGTCTAGCTTGTCTGATATAATTATGGCTACTCCAGCTTTCTTTTGACTTCCAGTGGCATGATAAATAGTTCTCCATCACCCACTTTCAATCTGAAAGTGTTCCCAGGTCTGAAATGAGTCTCTTATAGACAGCAAATAGATGAGTCTCGTTTTTTATCCATTCTGATACCTTATGACTTTTGACTGGAGCATTCATTCCATTTACATTAAGTGTTATTATTCAGTGTTAAAGATATGGGTTTGGAGTCATTGTGATGTCTGTAGGTTTCATGCCTGCAGTGATGTCTCTGGTACCGTGTGGTGCTTACAACATTTCACTCACAGAGTCCCCTTAGAATCTCTTGTAGGGCTGGTTTAGTGTGATGAATTCTTTCAGTTTTTGTTTGTTTGGGAAAACCTTTATCTCTCCTATTCTGAATGCCAGCCTTGTTGAATAAAGGATTCTGGGCTGCATTTTTTTTTTTTTCTACTCATCACATTGTAGAATTCCTGCCATTCCTTCTGATCTGCCAAGTTTCAGTAACTAGGTCTGCTACTACCCTTATGTGTCTACCTTTGCATGTTTGGGCCCATTTATCTCTAGCTGCTTTCAGAATTCTCTCTTTATGCTTCTATTTTGCCAGCTTTACTATGATGTGTCATGCAGAAGATCGATTCAAGTTATGTCTGAAGGGAGTTCTCTGTGCCTCTTGGATTTCAATGCCTGTTCCCTTCCCCAGATCAGGGAAATTCTCAGCTATGATTAGTTCAAATACACCTTCAGTCCCTTTCTCTCTCTCTTCTTTTTCTGGAATGCCTATGATACAGATGTTGTTCCCTTTGATTCTTTCACTTAGTTCTCTAATCCTCCCCTCATACTCCTGGATTTTTTTTTATCTGTCTTTTTCTCAGCTTCTTGTTTTTCCATAATTTTATCTTCTAGTTCACCTATTCTCTCCTCTGCCTCTTCAATCCAGGCTGTGGTTGCCTCCTCATGACTGTTTCTTAGTCCCTTGATCTGTAGTAATAGATTCTCTGCAGTCCTGCATGCTTTTTTCAAGCCCAGCAATTAATTTTATGACTATTATTCTAAATTCTTTGTCTGTTATATTGCTTAAATCATCTTTGATCAATACGTTAGCTGTTACTAATTCCTTGAGTTTCTTTTCAGGAAAATTCTTCTGTTTCATCATATTGGGGTCCCTGTGGTAGCTCCAAACTACAGGGAACTTCCCCTGTGCTGTTCTAAGAAACTTGTGTTGGTGGGTGGGGCCACAGCAAGACCTGATGTCTGCCCACAGACCACCACTGGGGCCACAGTCAGACTGGTGTGTAGTTTATCTTCCCCTCTCCTAGGGCCAGGACTCACTGTGAAGTGATGTGGTCCCTGTCTGGGGTGCTTGCACAGTGCCAGGCATGTGGTGCTGCTTCCATGGGATCTGGCCAAGGGCATATTAGATGGTGGATCTGCAGGTGCCCAGGGGTGAGAGGGGTCGGCTTAGGTAGATTTGCCTTAGGTGGTCCCCTGCGGGAGGGGCCCTGCAGCACAGGGAGGGAGGCAGGCCTGTTGGTTGGAGCGATGGATCCACAGAAGCACAGCTTTGGGCATTTGCAAGGTGCAAGCAAGGTCAGGGATGGGAACAAGTTCCCTTTGGAATTTCGCCTGGGGGATGGGAGAGGGAAATGGTGCTTGCCAACACCTTTGTTCCCCCGCTGAGCTCTGTCCTTCTGGAGTTCAACAACTCTCCCTCCTAGCATCCTCTCGACCTCCCTACTCTCTAAGAGCAGAGCTATTGACTTTTCACATTCCAGATGTTAAGTCCTGCTGGCTGTCAGAACTCATGGAGTCTGGCCCCTCTGATTTTGCAAGCCAGACTTTGGGGGCTCTGCCTTGCATGATGGGCTGCCCCTCCACCACCTGTATCCCTCCCACCAGTCCATGTAGCATGCACCATCTCTCTGCCTTTCCTACTCTCTTCAGTGGGCCTCTCGTCTAAGCCTGGCTCTGGAGTGTCCATTCTGCTAGTGTTCTGGCAGTGTTCTGGGTTATTTAGGCAGATGTGGGTGGAATCTTAGCGATCAGCAGGAAAAGATGAGCCTAGTGTCCTCCTATGTTGCCATCTTCCGAAGATGTCCCTAGATCTTCAAGGCTAGAGGTATTTAAGAGGACTTGTATATATTTCAAGGGGAGGAATAGTGTGTGCAAAGCACAAAGCACAACATGCATTAAACTCTGGGTGGGGGGGATGAGCCCAGGATACTATTAGAGGACACACTATTATCCAGGTGACTCTGGTTCAGACAACCCATACAAGGCTATATGTAGGCAATGGCTCGGAAATACAGTGTCATTTTCCTTTCTAAGAATTATGAATGCTGTCCAGGAAACATAATTTTGAACATTATCCAAGAAAATTAGCAAAACATAGAAATGTTAAACAATAAAGTGGTGCAGTGACAATATTTTCTTTTAAAAAATGTTATTCTTTTTTTTAATTAACATTTATTTATTTTTGAGAGACAGAGAGAGACAGAGTTTGAGCATGGGTTGGAGGCAGAGAGAGGCATAGAATCCAAACCAGACTCTAGGCTCTGAGCTGTCAGCACAGAGCCCAACTTGGGACTCAAATGCATGAACCGCAAGGTCATGATCTGAGCTAAAGTTGGATGCTTAACTGACTGAGCCACACAGGCACCACCCAAAATGTTATTTTTTGTTATTTACTTGGTAAGTAAAGTTTCTCTGTGAGGATAAAAATGTACATATATTAAAAACAAAAGAAATGTAAACATATTTTAAATCAATCTCTCACTACATCCCATTCTTTCAGAAAGGATAAAACTCCTGGGAGAAGAAGGTGAGTAATGAAAATGACCACCTCCAACCCTGACTCATGCACTTTCCTTTTGATCACACATCTCTTTGCTGTTTTATTCACTGTTAAATCTTGGATTCAAATCTATACTAATTTATTTATTTATTTATTATTTATATTTAGGATTGAAGTTTCTTCGACTGTATGCAGGTAACTAAAGATTAGTATTCGGATGGTTCTTACTTTTAGCAAGCACACTGTGTCTCTGGAGCCTTAACACACTCACCAACTCACACAAAACATACAAACTCATCCCTGTTTTTTTTTTTTTTTTCTATAAAATTTCTATTTTGTCATGCTTATTCTTGGGTAGTTCATAGCTACAACTCCTTACATATAGCAAATGGTGTTGCTCTCTGAGGTACAGTGATGGAGGGAAACAGAATATTAAAGCCCAAAATGATACTACCAAACATGCTGTTTGGAACCTGAAGTTGGGGGGGGGGTTATCAGATAGGTGACAGGGAATGGGGTAAGGCCAGGCTGTCACTTAACTATGTTAGAATGGAAGCTAGTAACACAATGACACTAATTGCCTATGGACCACAATCAGTTGTCTTTCATGTAATTTGTTAAATGGAAAACTCCTACTTACCTAGGGTATCTTTTGACTTCTAACAAATTGTCAAACTTATGAACTTTATTGAATATTAGGAACAATAGCATTTTCATTACATTTTACATATTTGTATTATTTCAAATAAAATATTTTTATTTCATTTCCACACGTACACTGTGAAGAAGAAAAGTCAGATATTTATACACTATTCCACAAAGAAATGTATAAGTATTCTTAAGAGATTTCTCCAGTTTATATAACTAATTGACATGATCTTCACATTAAATAGACAACTTTAGAAGTACATTTACCAATTGGAAAAAGTACAGTCTAGATATCCAATGCTGCTTTGTAAAAATGTCCATTAACAATTGAGTTGCAATGTCTTTAAATGCACATAATACTATATTTACAGTGCTAATATGAGTCTTTAGTGATTTTTATATTATATGAATACTGGTAGAACTTTAATTGTGGTTATAGTAAATAAGTAAAATTTATTTTTGCCTACTACTATGGCAATTCTTTCATAGCAAAAGTACTTTTAGCCTGTATTAACAGAATACAGGGTAATTGGGTAAATATCTGGATCATTTTACCTCCGACTTGTGTGCTTATATGCTTTCACCATTTTACAAATTATTTTTAGATTCATGTATCTGAAAGCTTGTACTCATGTGAAGGTACTTTTAGGAAAAGTAATTCATTAAATCTGCTTAAATTCCAAAGAATGAGTTAGGAAAATTTTAAATTGTCAAAGCATTTAGATTTCAAGCAAAAATATATAATTGTTTCTCATGAGTTCATTAACTGAAAAAGACAGACCTGGGTGTGAATCCAAACATTGATCGATATTAGTAACCATAGTTGGACAAACTTCTCTAAATCTTTGTTGTCTCAACTACAAAATGAAAAAAAAATTCTATAGCTCATTGATGTGTTATGAAAATTATTTATAAATGTGCTTCAAAGAGCCTGAGGCACATAATAAGTGTTTGGTGAAACACTGGTCATATTCATAAATTATTTGACTAGAATATATCTGCATTTTTATATACTTATTTTTTCCCATTCTGCATAAATCCTCATTTGAAAATGAGCTAAAATTTTTAACTTGAAAGTTAACTGTGTGATTTGATAAATGGAGGTGATATAAAGAGCATGAGTTGAGGGAATGTAGCAGCTACATTTGAAGAAATTAGAGAAAAATACTAGATAGAGGAAGGACCCTTCTATATTGTGTTAATTATTCTTGATTATTATTGACTATAGCCAAGACTGACAACATGTTCTTCCATAGAAAATGTTACCCTGGATCAAGACACAGCTCACCCAAATCTCCAAATTACTGAAGACAAGAGAAGGGTGAAAGGAGTCGATATCTCTTGGGAACTACCCAGAAAAAGGAATCCATTCGATAAGCTATTCTGGGTTTTAGGTCAGCAACTTTTTTTCAAAGGTAGACACTACTGGGAAGTGAGTGTGAAAAATAAATTAAACTGGACTCTAGGCATTTGTAAAGCTTCTGTCTGCAGACAGGGAAAAATCATGCTGTCCCCAAAGACCGGATTCTGGACACTATGCTTTAATAGAAGCAATGGCTACGAAGCTCTTGAAAATCCACAGATAACACTTGACCTTAAGGAATCTCCTGAGATTATTGGTATCTTTCTTGATTATGAGGCTGGGAGAGTCTCCTTTTATAATGTTACAAACCTGTCTCATATCTACACCTATAAAAACTGCTTCAGTGACCCCCTGAGACCATATTTCTGTCCTGGCCCCAAAGACCAAGGTGAAAATGAACATTCTCTGACCATCCTGCCATTAGATAATATTAAAAAACCCAGAAGATGTTCTATTTGACTGAGGAAAAAGTGCCTTAAGTCAACTGAAATTTGGGATTTATATATCTAATGTATAAATATTATATACAATATAATATATATAATTTTAGAATTCAAATGGTGTTCTTCCTTCAAATAAATCTAAAAAAATACTTTGATGTTATAAATTACACTTCTAAAAAATTTTATTTTTCTTTTTTTTTTAATTTTTTAACATTTATTTATTTTTGAGACAGAGAGAGAGAGAGACAGCCAAGAAGCAGCAGAGAGAGAGAGGGAGACACAAAATCTGAAACAGGCTCCAGGCTCTGATCTGTCAGCACAGAACCCGACATGGGGTTCAAACCCATGAACCGTGAGATCATGACCTGAGCCAAAGTCCGGCCCTTAACTGACTGAGCCACCCAGACACCCCAATATACTTTTTATAATTTCAATCCCCTATATGCCTATTTGTTAATGGACAATAATTACTTGATTTGAATTATATGCTGTAGAATTTACTAGATGACATTTCAAATCTACAGAACATAAATACAATACCCAAATGAAGTACATACTTGTGTAAGTGGTGAAGGAAAGTCAATTTTCAGTTGATCCCTGATGAGTATGGTTTCATCTTCATTCATAGTTTGAGATGTAAGAAGATATGGTCTCTACTCTATCATCAGGAAATTCACTGGAACTCATACTCTATTAATTTTGCCCAAACCTAAAGGACCATGATGGCTTTGAAAAAGTGAGTTTTAACCTGTACTATGTATGGTACACTCCAAAAAATATCTTCAAGTGGATATGTATTTCAGTCACTAATTTCTTAACCATTTTATCTTCATGTTGTTTTGAAGTTTCAATGACCATAATCTCTAAATTAATTTAATATTACAGTATTACAGTTTCTTTGACTCATCTACTCAATAAATGCTTATTAGGTTCTCTCTCTCTCTCTCTCTCTATATATATATATATATATGTTCTATATATCCATTATCTACAACACGGCAGATTGTCTACCTGTAACTATAACTATGTTATCTGTTACTGACAATAAACAGGAAAACACTGACAAACAGTTATTAATTTCAAAATGTTGTGTAGTAAATCAAGGTATCCAGATATAGAATGATGGTGAGTGGATTCACCTTAATCTCATCATCAGGAAAACTTTCACTGGGAAAGTGATGCATAAAAGAGGAAATTTTGCACATGCAAAGCTGGAAATTATTCAATTCAAACAATAGGCAAAATACAGAAAGAATGGGCCTGGGTGAGAAGGTAGAAGAAGATATATGGAGCTCAGATGAAGTTGGGACAGAATAGTTTTAAATTAGGCTGCAGAAGTAAGTAGCTGAAGCAACATGACCAGGCTGAGCTGAAATTGATTTTCTTTCTACTTCTAAGAGATTATTTGGGTTTATTATAATAAAATATTTAATATATAAGTAAAGAAATGTTAAAATGAAATATTTGAGCAAAAACAAAATAAGAGAACTGTTCCAAATGAATACCAAATCTATAATCATAGAGTATTTTAAAGGAGGTGGCCTAAATTTGGTTACATGAATGTAACTGCTCATGGCTTGGAACATTTATGGAGTCAAGAGAGAATGTGAAGATTTTAAGAACAATGTGTGGTTGTATTTTTAATTTCTGTCCCCTCAAAATATGGTTTTCTAACCCTCAATTAAGCACATGGAAAAAAAATTAACAGATTAGTCTGTCTCATGAAATTTAAAGAACACAGTGGACCTATATTTACCTTCTACCTGGGATACTGAGAGCGAGAGAAGGTCCAGGAGCTATTCTATAGCATGATGGAGGAGTTCTGTGTTGTTTGACATGTACACTGACCATACGTGTGTGAGAGTCTCATGTTTCCTAAAGTCTAGAATATGGTCCATGCATCCTCAGGGATGCTGCCTGCAAAAGTGAATACATATCAGTGGAAATTAGATTATGTATCACAGGATGCTTGGTGCCTGAGGTGGGAATATTGAAAAGCTAGGGGTGCCTGGGTGGCTCAGTGGGTTGAGTGTCTGACTTCAGCTCAGTTCATGATCTCACAGTTAATGAGTTTGAGCACCGCGTCGGGTTCTGTTCTGACAGCTCAAAGACTGAAGCCTGCTTCAGATTCTGTGTCTCCCTCTCTCTCTGTCTCTCCCCTGCTCCTGCTTTGTCTCTCTCAGTCTCAAAAATAAAGATAAATGGGGCGCCTGGGTGGCTCAGTCGGTTAAGCGGCCGACTTCGGCTCAGGTCATGATCTCATGGCCTGTGAGTTCGAGCCCTGCGTCAGGCTCTGTGCTGACAGCTCAGAGCCTGAAGCCTGTTTTGGATTCTGTGTCTCCCTCTCTCTGACCCTCCCCCGTTCATGCTCTGTCTCTCTCTGTCTCAAAAATAAATAATCATTAAAAAAAATTAAAAAAAAATAAATAAAGATAAACATAAAAAAAGAAAAAGAAAAAGAAAAGCCAAAAAAAAAAGGCCTATTTCACTTTCCTCAAGTTAACAGCAGGAAAAAGTTTCTCAGATATTTGGTGTGTTTTGAAGAATTAAGGAAGGAAAAATGAGCTTGAAATGCCTGTAAATGTAACTCATTACAACAATGATCAAGAAAAACTTTCTCACTCTTGTTATAAACTAATAATAATAGTAATAGTAATAATAATGTGTACCTCTTTTCAAGAATAAATAACTAAAAGTGTTCTCACTTATGATAACTCACTCAAACCCTCCACAGTTCCCCCACAATGTGTATTTTCCCTTAATGCAGTGAGTGATATACCCAACTCACTCAATTACAGGTGTTTTCCTGGTAACCTTTAGCTAGAGGGCATTGATAAATGCTAAAGGGAAAAGACATCTATCATATGGATGCACCTTTCCACCAACATTAAACTGTCCTATAGAATAATATCTAGAAAATGGAAAATTCAGGGCAAAGGGGAAATTCATGACAAAAATAATTCACCAAAAATAACTACTCCATTACAGAAGACATGATATAATTTCATTGTGCTGAAAGGCCAGATATTCTGCTTTAATTAAAAATAAGAAAATGAGGAAGGAGTAAATGACAGAGTTGTAGGTCGACTCCTCTAAGCCTGCCTAGTCCTTCAAACACAGCTAGACAAATAGCAAATCATTCTGGACATCCAATAAATCAATATGAAGACTGAGAGAACAAGCCTTCACATCTGCAGGTAAAAGATGACCACCTCTTGGAAAGTAAGAGCTGCAGAAAGTTGATATAGGGAGAAAAGAAATGTGAGTGCTCCAAAAGGGAGGTATCCTTGATTATAGAGAGAGGAGTGAGGTAGTAAGCAAGAGAGAGAGAAAAACAGTGAACAAGCAGGTAGGGGATTGCTCAGGGAAATCTCTTCCCATAATCCTTTGACTGGGAAAAGGAGAGGGGCTGACAATTGCAAGGTATAATAAGCAGCAGAACACAAAGTCTGCAGTTTTAGAAGTGCATGCCATTGCCCAGGGTCATGCCTGGTGGGCTTTGCTGTGTTCCTGTAGGGAAGAAGATTAGAGACCTGGGACTGGGCAGTATGGTTTGAGATCACTTGAGAGAAACAGTTCCTCTTTTTGGAGGGCATTTTGGAGTGGTGTCACAGCCTCTCTTGCCCAAAAGAACTGATGGTGCCAATGTGTTACCTTGTTCATTAGAATAGAGACAGAGACAACAGCTGAGAACAACAAACTTGGTGTTGGATTTTTGCTTGCCATAAACTCTGAACCATTGTGCAGTTGTGCAAGTGCTATTCTGGGACAAACCAGCAAATTGCAAAAACACAATGAGACCCTCCATCAGAGCAGTGCAAGTTCATGCTGGGTGGGTCCATAAAATTTGGTTTTGAAACCCAGCCACATGCCTGAAATGTGACAGAGAAGTACTGACAGACAGCTCAGACACAGACAAGGTGAAAGCAGGGATCTTACAGACTCTGGGGATACAAGACTGGTGATGACTATTCTGTGAGGACTTCCTGAAGAGTAGTAGTTGCAAATTACCCACTCCAGGGAGAATAAAGTGGGGAGCTGATCCCGCCCCCACACCCACCTCCCCCAACTCCCCCACCCCCCCACCCCCGCTCATCAGACTGACCAACTTCAGTGAGCAACACTACATCCCAAAGTGGAGACCACAGCTGTTTACACCAAGCTCCTCTCTGCCCCCTGCAGGTGCATCTCCAGTAGAGCACATACACCTGAAATTCAGTGCACCAAGACCCTCCTCAAAAGTCCAGCACAAACCCCTCACACCAAGTCTACTGATCAAAGAATGCTCCAAAACTTCAGTGTAGGGGCAATAGGATATAGTTTCTACTTATTTTATTTTATTTTATTTTATTTTATTTTATTTATTTATTTTGTTTTGTTTTATTCCATTCCATTCCATTCCATCCTATTCCATTCGATGTTATTCTATTCTATTCTATTCCATTCCATTCCATTCCATTCCATTCCATTCCATTCTATAATATTCTATTCTATTTTAGTCTAGTTTCTTTTAAAAAGTAGACGAAGACACATAGTTAAAACTTGCCACACAATGGATAGTGGCCAAACACTCTTCCCCTGCAGGCAAGGAGAAACTCTTCAGAACACTGATTGAGGGTGTGGCAAAACAAAACAAAACAGTGGAGTACATATAGAAGCCCCTTTCTTTTATGGACCTCTTCTTAATGTAGCCTTACTCTCAGGACCAGGACTGACAGGCTTCCCTAACAATCACACAGACACACACACACACACACACAGACACACACACAAAGAAAACAAAACAAACAACAACAACAACAAAAAACTATGATCTAGACAAAATGAAAGGACGGAAGAATTCACCTCAAAAGAAACAACAGGAAGAAGTGATGGTCAGTGACTTAATAAATACAGATGTAAGCATGATGTCTGAAACAGAATTAAAAAAAATGTAAGAAAATGAGCTGTGCTTAAAAAACAGTAGAAAACACTACATAATCCCTTACAGCAGAGATAAAAGATCTAAAAACTGGTGAACCTGAAATTAAAAATGTTATAACTGAAATGTAAACCTTACTGGATGGCATGACAGCACGAATGGTTGAAGCAGAAAAATAAATCAATGATATAGAAGATAAAATTATGGAGAATAATGAAGCTGAAAAGAAAGGAAGAACGGTATTGTATCAAAAGTTAAATTAGCAAACTCAGTGATTACTTAAAGTGTAATAAAATTTCTGTGATGGTAGTCTTAGAAGAAGAAGAGAAAAAAAAATGGGGCAGGTTTGTTCCACTACCAGCACGGTTTTTATTTTTTTTCAAATATCTGTTTATTTTTGAGAAAAACAGAGCATGAGTGAAAAAGAGGCAGAGAGAGGGAGACACAAAATCCAAAGCAGTCTCCAGGCTCTGAGCCAGCAGCACAGGACCTGATGTGGGGCTCAAACTCATGAATAGTGATATCATGACCTGAGCTGAACTCAGATGCTTAACCAACTAAGCCATCCAGGTGCCCCAACTATTTGTGTCTTTTGTGGTTCCATACAAATTTTATAATTGTTTGATCTAGGTTTGCCAATAATTGTGGTGTTGTTTTGATTGGTGTTGCATTATATGTGTAGATTGCTTTGGGTAATGTAGACATTTTAACAATAATTATTCTTGCAATCCATGAGCATGGAATGCTTTTCTTTCTTTCTTTCTTTCTTTCTTCTCCTTTCTTACTTTTTTTTCCTCTTCAATTTCTTTCATAAGCTTTCTATAGTTTTCTGAGTCTAATTATTTCACTTCTTTAGTTATGTTTATTCCTAGTATCTTATGGTTTTTGGAGAAATTGTATGTGGAAATGATTCTTTGATAGGTATTTTCCTCAATGTGGGAATAAAGTGAAAATTGCCAAAAGAAGCCTAAAATAAGGTGCAAGAATAAAGATGAGGAATTTGTTGGGTGGAAATTCTGATATCATCAGTGTTAAATCCTCTGGTTGCCCAATCACTTTGCTTCTATGGCAAAATGAGAACTCTGGAAAGCAGCTCTAGTGTCTTGTTCTGGATTCATGAACTGTGAGACAGCTGAAGATCTTTGGCAATACTGATAACAGAAGGGTTATCAGAGCAAATTATAAGTTGTGTTTTCTGGGATAAATTACCTGGGTGTTTCTTTCAGAAATATTCTGGAGGTCATTTTTCATCTCTTCTTACATCCAAATAACACAAAAGTTCTAATTGCAGCTGAGAGCCACAAAGGAAAGAAAATCAGTGCTTGAGCATCAGTCACTGAGGCTGATTCCTGATGTTGAAGCCTGGAGGTCATTTTCCTTAGGAATATACAAACAAACACTTATCTTGGAAGTTAAGAATTTTAAGGACAACTGAAGCTGTTGGGGAGATGAGTGGATGAACAAAACTGATGGGCTGGAGCAAATATACATTTTGAACTTCGAAATACAGCCTGAGAAAGATGCCACAAGTGAAGAAAGGAAAAAAAAAATAATGAGAGGAAATCTAAACAGCTTTCAAGGATTGAGGGTCATTAAGAGAACTGAGGAAGAAGGGAAGTGTCAGGTGGTTATCCTGTGGAGAGATGTGCGAGAGGTGCTGCCACCCCTTTAAAGTCTGGGTGGTTCATTATGGCCATCTTCCCAAGAAGTCAGCTAAGGGACAGTAAATCTGTCATTTCCAGATGGAAAAGATACATAGTTCTATTAGTCTCTGATTGGAGGGTCCCTCTATCCTTCTGTGGTCCCACCATAACTCCATTCCCATAGAGGCAACTATACTGAAAAGGGGGAGAACACAAATATTTTGAGACTTTGGGCAATGGGTTATAGACATATCTCCATCTGGTTTTTACCCTAAACAGAAAATGCAGCTCTTTGGTGTATAGCACAAAATGCAGCCCACACTAAGGATTGCTCATTGTGATTCCTGGTAATGGCTTCTATGAGGATATATAATGCTCACTACATGACTGGTCTCAAGGAGGACAAAGTGCTGGCTCTCATTTCCTCTACCTTAGCAAGATCGGCAGACACCCAGGGACCAAGGGACGGGTGCAAAGCATCAGGTGAAATAGAACACATTTTAATAAATGATGATCAGGGAAGTAGGTATTCACATGGAAAATTTTTCAATGACTTCTTACTTCATATCACAAACAAATGTCAATTTTAAGTGTATTTTAGTCTTACATATAAAAAATATACAGAATTTACCAAATAACATAAGTCACTATTGTTATACTCTTAGGGAATATTTAAAATAAGACACAAAATCTACTGACACTAAAATAAATGGATGATTTTTACTATATTAAAATATGTCAATATGGGTCACTTGGCTGGCTCAGTGGGTTAAGGTTCTGACTTTGGCTCAGGTAATGATCTCATGGTTTGTGAATTCAAGTCCCACGTCATGCTCTGTGCTAACAACTCAGAGCCTGAGCCTGTTTTGGATTCTGTATCTCCCTCTCTCTCTGCCTCTACCCCACACATACTCTCTCTCTCTCCTTCAAAAATAAACAAACGTTTTTAAAAAATTTTTAAAAAGTAAGCCAATTATATTAATGAAAAAAAAAAAACATAAAGAGGATGAAAGAAGCCTGAAAATGAGAAAGAGTATTTTCAACCTGTATGAAGAAAAATATGTTAAAGAAAGCAAAAAAAAAAAAGCTCCTCAAGAAAGAGTTAATCCAGATATCTAATAAATAAATTAACATATATTCAACCTTTTGTCCATAGGAAAATGCATATTAAAACCAGTTAGATTTCTTCCTATAACCAACATGTTTCCATATACTAAACATTCAGAGAATAACACATATTTGTGAGGGAAATAAACAAAAGAAAATTATATAATGTCCTCATGTGAATATATTTTTTATACTAATTTTGGAAAATGTTTTGGCATTATCCAACTGAGGAAGCACTCTATGACCCAACAATTAAACTTTTAAATGCAAAAGGTAAGTAATTGCATTTTTAAAGGCGATGAGAAACAAGTATATAGATGTCTATAAAATATTGTTTAAAGTATCCCTAAGTGATAAAAATTCTAGTGTCCATCAAAATATGGATGGATTGAATAAATTTGCATATACTTATAAAGTGTAAAATTTAGGACTGTGGTGCTAGATGGTGGAGCAGCATGGATGCTCTTAGCTTGTCTCTGTCCCTAAAGACATAACTAGATCAGCACACCTCAGAAATTGTTCTGAGGCTTTTGCACGCCTTGAAAATTGATCTGAGGATTGACACAACAATCTGCAACACTTGAGCCACAGAAATCGGCAGGTAAGTGGTGCAGAGAGGTAAACAGGGGGGAGAGAAATCCTCAGAGGGTAGGGAGTTGTTTTTGTGGAGAGACAACAGGAAAAGAGAAATGGGGGAGAGTGTGGCACATTGGGAGAGTGCAGAAAAAGCACTCTCCCTGAAAGCAGCTGGAAAGAAAGCTAAAGAGTGAAAACACTTAGAAGGGACTTAACAATAATATGTTCCCCAAAGCCATTGATGGGAAGAAAGGAGAGGGATTCAATACCACTAAGATTCTATGAATAGTGGAGCACAGAGTCTGAAGTTCTGGAGCCCAGTGGCTGGTGGCACTCTGGTGAAGGAAAAGGGCGAATCCCCAGGAACAGGAAGCAGGTTCCAAGGGTTGCATGTGTCACACAGGGAAAAGTGGTTCTCCCTGCATGGAGAGCATTTGGTAGAGGCCATCTAGCCTCCCCACAGGCAAAGTTCCCAGTGGACCTCAGAAAGCATCCACATTTGCTGCAATTGGGACCAAGATGTCAGAGTGAGGTGAAATCTGGCACGAGATATGTGTTGTGATTTACAACAATCCCTGAACCTCTGGCACTGCCCCTTCCACGCACATCCTCTAGAACACAACACAAGTCCACCAACCTGCTTAGTATAGAGCATATAGAGTACTTCATAGTTTTAATTCTAGGGGAAACTGGATGTAACTTCATTTCAGGTTTCATTCTGTTAGATGGTTCATTTATTCAGGTTTCTGTTTGTTTTGTTTGTTTTTGCTTTGTTTTCTTTTGTTTGTTTGTTTGCTTCTTTCTCTGATAAAATGGATTTCTCCTTTTTTTTCCATTCCTTTTCTTGGATACAGATAGAGAAAAAATATTTTATTTTTTTAATCTGTGGGTTTTTTTTAAAATTTTTAAAATAATTTTCTTACTGGGGTGCCCAGTTGGCTTGGTCAGTTGGGCGTCTGACTTCAGCTCAGGTTGTGTTCTCATGGTTTGTGAGTTTGAGCCCTGCATCAGACTCTGTGCTGACAGCTTGGAGCCTGGAGCCTGCTTCAGATTCTTTGTCTTCTTCTCTTTCTGCCCCTCCCCAACTTGTACTCTGTCTCTCTATGTCTCTCAAATAAATAAATAAATAATTGTGAAAAAAAACAAAAAAAAATAATTTTTGTACTTTTTTCTGTATTTTTTAATTCTATTTCAATTTACTTAATTTCATTATATTTTATTATATACTTTTTTAATTTATAAAATTTATCTTTCCTTTTCTTTTTCTTTTCTTTCTGTAATTTTCCTTTTTTCTTTATTCTATCTAACATCCTTCAGCAAGCAGACCAAAACACACAAATGATCTATTTTCCTTTACTTGAGTTTTGTTTTGTTTTGTTTTGTTTTAACTTTTACTTTTGATTTTATAAATTTTGTCTTCTTCCAAAATGACAAAATGAAGGAATTCACCCCAAAAAAAAGAACACAAAGAAATGACAGGAGGTTAAATAACATAGATACAAGCAAGATGTTTGAACTAGAATTTAAAACCACGATTATAAAAATATAAGCAGAGGTTCTAAAATCATAGAATCCCTTTCTGTGGAGATAAAAGAAGTAAAATCTATTCAGGATGAAGTTAAAAATGCTATACCTGAGATGCAGTCTCAAATGAATGCCACAGCAGCAAGGATGGATGAACCAGAGCAGTGAATCAGTGACATAAAAGACAAACTTAGGGAGAATAAGGAAGCAGAAAAAAAGAGGTAAACAAAGTTAAAAGAGCATGATACAAGACTTAGATAACTCCGTAACTTATTAAAAAGTAATAACATCCAAATGAATAAAGTTTTAAAAAAAATAAAAAAATAAAAAACAAAAAAAAAAAAAAAAAGAAGGGGCACCTGTGTGGCTCAGTCAGTTAAGAGTTCAACTTCGGCTCAGGTCATGATCTCCCAGTTCATGCATTCGAGCCCCACTTTGGACTCTGTGCTGAAAGCTTGAAGCCTGGAGCCTGCTTCAGATTGTGTGTCTCCCTATCTCTCTGTTCCTGCCCCACTCACAATCTCTTTCTCTCTGTCTCAAAAATAAATATTAAACAAACAAACAAACAAATAACATCCGAATCACAGGAGTCCCAGAAGATGAAGGGAGAGAAAGAAGAGCAGAAGGTTTATGTGAAAAAATTATAATGGAAAACTTTCCTAACCTGGGGAAGGACACAGACATCAAAATCCAAGAAGTTCAGAGAACTCCCAGTAGAATCCACAAAAACTGACCATTAGCAAGGCATGGCATAGTCAAATTCACAAAACACACAGACAAGGAAAGAATTAAGAAAGCATCAAGACAGAAACAGAAGTTCTTAATCTATAAGGGAGTCCAATCAGGTGTGCAGCATACTTAACTACAGAAACTTGACAAGCCAGAAAGTATTGGATAGATATAATCAACCTGCTGAATCAGATAAAAAAAAATGCAGCAAGAATTCTTAACCCAGCAAAGTTTTTATTCAAAAGAGGAAAAGAGATAGTTACCCCAGACAAACAAAAACTAAAGGAAGTTGTGACCACTAAACCACCCTTGAAAGAAACTTAAAGGGGGATTCTTTTAGTTGAGAAAAAATGAAACAAAACAAAAAAGACCAAAAACAACAAAGACTAGAAAGGACCTGTTGCAGCCGTATGGCCGGAGTCACAAAAGATGAGTCTGCAAACAAAGTGCAGTTAAGTGAAGGTCCGCATACTCAAGTTGGAATGAGGCCCTGACTCTAGAATGAAGCTTCTTTTTATTAGGATAATTGCTAAAGACTATGTGCATAAAGTCAACTAAGCAAGTGTGTTAATCAGTCTAATGGTTTAGTTTTTCAAGATTGAATTTCGAGTTAATTGGTTTCTATAACACAAGGAAGGGTCAGGTGTGAAGAAGGATCTGGCCCTGGACAATGTTAATGGCTCTAGGTGTTCCTTAGGATCCTCAGCAGTGTTCAGCTGTGTAAACATGTCCTAAGGCCTTGCACATTCTCTAGCCCTTCCCTTTTGAAGTCTTTTCTTTTGATGCTTCTCTCCTGCATCTCCCACATCTCTCCCTTTTTCTTTCATTTGGTAAAGCTGGAGGGCAAAAACAGAGGCTCCTGAGGCATATTCTCAGCTTCATTGCCATCCTGTTCTCCAGACTAGGTATATGCAAAGTAATAAGACAAAGATTAATATAAAAATACCAATTGCAGAAACGCTTAAGGGCTTTATATAATTCATTGGATTCAATTCTGAGATTTGATTAGTTATCTCAGATAGAGGAGCACCGGAAGTCATCTCAAGTTTATTTTTGAATGTTTCATAGATGTCCTTTTGCAATTGAGCTATATCAGCAGAGGTGTTGCCTTGATTAAGAAGGTGTCGATGCACAGGTCTCATGATATCTTGGACTGATTATATACGTGGGGGGGGGGGGTGACACAAAAGGTGGTTATGTTCCAATCACATTGAAGTTTTACCTGTTGTTGTAAACTAATCAACTGATCTCCTAGAAAAAGAAGAGCTTGTTGTAAATCAGATAATTGGCTCTCTATTTGGCTATCAATTAGCCATTTGCTGTTTCACAGCCTTTCTGGCTCTTGATGCCAGTTTTGTACTATGTGAGTGGTTTGTATAGTCTGATGAAGCACAAAGCCAGCTGTTGCTGCTGTAGCTGTAATAGCTATAACCCAAGTACAGCAGTTACCAGTAAAGCTACAAGCTGTTGGGTGCAATGTAAGACAGGTTTCAATATTTCATTTATTGGAAACATCTCAGGGGAGTGTTGCCAAGACCGATCCATGCTTATAGGCATCCAAACCCCATTACATGCCTTAAGAATATATAAGTTTTGTTGTTCCTAGTTAAAAGAGATAGTAGAGTTGAGACAAGTATAAAAGGAACAATTATGGCAAGTAAGAAGATTGTTATCAGGGTCCCAATGAGGCATACCTAACACAAACAGAAAAGGAAGTCTGAAACATGCTTGAATTTTATGAGTCTCATTTAATCTAAAATAGATGGATAATTTATTTGAAACATTCATTAAGTAGCCTTTCCAAGCAGCCATACCCAATAATCCAGTACCAATTTTCCAAAGTTCTGAATGAACTGGCTCATCAGGTAAACATGGTCTGGGGGAAGTCATCCCTCCTTCCTGCCATCCAATGGGTTCAGATGTTGCATCTGAAATCCTGTCATCTTGATATCAACACCATCAGAGCTCTTTTTTGGAGTATTTGGTCCAAGAAGAGCCTACAGAGGCCCAATTAATAACGCTTCCTTTGGAAGTATTAAGAAGAACTCTACCAACCTCTCCTCTACAGATCTCCCAATTAACCCATTCCTCAGGATTTATGATCTTTCTTAATTGACGTCGAGGCAATTTAGGAGGGTGATTGTATGTAATTCTTTAACTTCTCATGGAGATTCCCTATAGTAAATACAATATAGAGACCTTAGTCCCAATGGGTTTTTCTGCTATCCATGCCTGTGAACGAAATGTAACACACTGGTCACCTGTTCCAAAGCACCTACAGAATATTCAGGGATTACTTTTCCTTCTTCTTCTGGTTTAAGTGGGCCTCTATTATCATAAGGTCCAGGCAACCAGACCGTATAATTTACATTAACTGGGAAGAGGGATCATCCCATGTAATTAATGTATTAAACAAGTGGATTTGGGATATAAGCCCAATATATGTGATTGTCTTCAGTACTCACGGTTAATGTAAGAACTGACATCATGGCAATAAACAGAGTAGAACTCTTAGGTGTTTCTGTTTTTTGCAGGATCTGTTCTGCTTCTTGAGTCATCTTCATCTGTCCCCATGAGGGAGGTTTGGCTTTCGTTGTTTTTTTTTTCTGTTCTTTTTATCTCCCATTCCAGGCTTAATTCTTCCATATCTTTCTCCAGTGGTCGAAAATTGTCGAATCTTTTTCTCTTTGCCCATCTGTTCATATCGTGGTTTTAATCACCGGGCTGGGAGCCAGATATCCCTGTTATCTGTGGATATAAGAGCAAATCCTCGACCCCACAATTTAACATACCCAGGGCACCATTTGTTATTATCATTTTTCCAAAATATTGGTTGTGAAAGGGGTCTGGTATTAGAGACCGTGTGATGTTTTTCAGCTGCGGTGATCTCTTGTTCACCTCTTAAATCCAAAAAATTAAGTGTAAAAAATGCTTTCATTAACTAACTCTTTGGATTCAAGGCCATATCCCCCTGTTGTTGTTGTTGTTTTTTTTTTTTTTTTTGTAACATGGTTTTTAATGTACGATTGGTATGTTCAATAATGGCTTGACTTTGTGGATTATAAGGAATGCCTGTAGTATGATGAATGCTCCATTTTTGATAAAATATAAGAAAAGTGTGAGAACTATAAGCCAGGCCATTGTCAGTTTTAAGATTCCAGGGGAGTCCTACTGTGGCAAATGCTTCTAAAAGATGTTGAATAACATGGCCATGTTTTTGTTTGTTTGTTTTGTTTTTGTTTTTGTTTTTATTGACAAAGGTGTAGCCCATATAAAACCAGAATATGTATCTATTGATACATGTACATATGCAAGGAGACCGAATTGCAGAACATGAGTAACACCCATTTGCCATAAATCATCAGGCTGTTGACCTCTGGGATTAACCCCCTGAAAATAGGGAGGAGTGACCATATGCTTATAAGTGGGGAAGTGTGTGATAATTTCTGTAGCTTGGTAAGGGAAATACAAAAGCATTTATTTAAGGCTTTAGCATTAAGATGAGTCAGACTTTGAAAATCTTGTGTTGTAATAACAGGAGCTGCCAATAAGGGATCTGCTGTAGTGTTTCTTTCTGTCAAGGAGCTGGGGAGGCCAGAATGAAATCATATATGAATAATGTATATGGGATGGGATCAGTGTTGGAGACAATGATGGACCTGAAAAAATAAGTCAGACAATTCTGAGCCATCTGAATAAATATTAATGATTTCCAAATTTTCAATCATTTGTTTAGAATAGACTGAATCCGTTAAGATATTGATGGAGGAAGGAACATCCTGAAGCAATAGAAATATGACAATGAGTTCAGCTTTTTGTATTGAGGTATGTGGGGATTTTATATATTTAGAAGTAGGACCATAATATGCAGAATAACCAGATTTGTTGGCATCCGTGAAATAGTTAGGTTTATTTACAGGTACTGATTGTACAATTCGAGGCATGATGAAGGAGGTGGTTTTGAAAAATTCAATTAATCTGGTTTTAGGATAATGGTTGTCTATATTATCTATATAATCTGCAACTACAGGTTGCTGTGAAATGCATTGCCGATATGCCATGGATATTTTGCTTGAGACAGAGGTACTATAATTGTCTCAGGGCTGTTATTTCCTTAGTCTTTCCTGACCCTTAAAAATTAACATTCCTATTTTGTCTAAACATGTAGATAATTTTTAAAGGCTTTGTTGGAAAGAAACATTCATTCTATGGGGTGCCTGGGTGGCTCAGTCAGTTAGGAGTCCAGCTTCAGCTCAGGTCATGATCTCGCAGTCCATGAGTTTGAGCCCCGTTTCGGGCCATGTGCTGACAGCTTGGAGCCTGGAACCTGCTTCAGATTCTATGTGTCCCTCTCTCTTTGCCCCTCCCCCACTCATGCTCTGTCTCTCTCACTCTCAAAAATGAATACATGTTAAAAAAAAAAAAGGAAGAAACATTAATTCTATGATTCCATTAGCCTGCCAAAATACTCCTGTAGGAAAATGAGGTGACAGTAAAATTAAAAAGGAAACAGGTATTGAGGGGTTAACTCAAGTAAGCTGACTGGAAGCATTTTTTTATTCAATCCATTGTAATTCTTGGGATGCTTCAGGAGTTAATTCTCTAGGGCTATTTAAATTGGAATACCCTTTAAGTACATCAAAAAGATGAGCCGGTTGATAAGTCGGTATGCCTAGAGTAGGAGGTAGCCACTTAATGTCTCCTAATAATTTTTTAGAAATCATTTAAAGTATGCAAGGTATCTCTATGAATTTGAACATTTTGAGGTATTATTGAATTTTGTACTAATTTTTGACCTAAATAGAAAAAGGGATCTTAAAATTGAATTTTGTCTTCTGCAATAATAAGGCCATATTTTGAGAGGGTTGCCTTAGCTGCTAAAAACAGTGCATGTAAATCATGTCATTCAGGTAAATCTAATAGGATGTCATGTATGAAATGGATAATCTTAGTATGAGGAAGTTGAGATCATAAATATTGGAGAGGTTCTGCAACAAAAAGCTGACAAAGAGTGGGACTATTTAACATTCCTTGGGGTAAAACTCACCATTGAAATCTGCTTATGTGCTCATCATGATTAATTACATGAATGGAGAACGTAAATCTTTCTAAATCTTAGGGTTTAAGGGAATGGAGAAAAAACAATCCTTACGATCAATGATTATAACTTTCTAATCTTGAGAGATAGCAGCAGGCATCAGAAGGCCAGTATGTAGAACCCCCATGGGTTGTATGATTTTATTTATGGCTCAGAGATCAGTCAGAAAATTTTCCATTTTCCAGATTTTTTTTATAACAAAAAACAGAGAATTCCAGGGACTAGTTGAAGGTTCAATATGTCCTGCTTCTAATTGTTCAGAAATTAAAGATTTTAAAGTTGCCAGTTTTTCTTGAGAAAGTGACTACTGCTCTCTCCATATGGGCTCATCAATAAGCCATTTTAAAGGCAGCACATATTTTTGTTCTTTGGCAGTGGCCACTAGGATAAATTTGGATATCCTGGCCCTGCGGCTTTATATTTGGGGAAAATATTGAGGGGTGTTTTAATGCCTTGTTGATTTTTATCTAATCCCTTCAGTGGGTCATATCCCATGGCACACATTATATTTTTATTTTGAGTAGATGTGAATGGGATATTAATATATGCATCCCATTGTTGAAGTAAATCTCTACGCCATAGATTAATGGCAATGTTAGCCACATAGGGTTTAAGAGTCGCTATCTGATCCTGGGGCCCTTTACATCTCATAATCTATTAACCTTTTTTTATTCCCCCCTAAGGAGCCAAGTCCTGTAAAAATTACAGGTATGTTTTCAACAGGCCACAATGAAGGCTAAAACTTTTCAGATATGATGGTAACGTCAGCTGCAGTGTTTATTAATCTGATGAAAGATTTATTATTAATTTTAAGATGTATTTTGGGGCAAGGATTTTTCAAAAAGTTCGCCAATATAATTTTCCAGCATTATCAAAACCTCCAGTTCTGATAACGGGATTGCTTTGGCCCTCTATATAAGGACGAATAAGTAATTGAGCAATTTTATCTCCTGGTTGAATAGTATAAGGATTATCAGCTGATACCATAACTTGAATTTCATTTTCACAATCATAATCAAAAATATCAGAATGCATACGAATACCTTAAGTGTAAGGCTATTCCATCCAAAAATAAGGCCTATTGTGCATTTTTCCAAAGGCCCATATTTAGTAATTAGTGTTTTAGCTTTTTATCTCATTAGATATCCAATGAATTTATCTCAATTTATCATGCAAACAAAACTTAAATGTTTTAGGTAACCAAAGATTTTGAAAGCTATCTTAACAATTATCCATGAAAACTATGAGGCAAACAAAGTTAACCATTACTTTAAGTCATCCTTTTGTTAACACATTGGAAGAGAGATAATGTGAGTTTATTTTACTTTTGATAAATCTTAGTAGAATAAAGATTTATATTTAATGTTAATAACATTAAAGACAGATTTAATAAACTTAATTAGTTTAAATATTAAATATGTTTTATTTATTATTTACATCTTGGGAAGTTTGTTATAACCTTAGGATGTTATTTAAAGCATATCTTAAATAGGATTATAAAATGTTATAAATCTTAAAATTGTATTTATTTAACCAATGTGTCAATAAAAGATTCTAAAGGCGAATCCATAGCATTATATAGTTTTTAGTAAAACTTAGCTCCTTTAACACTTAGAAGTTTTACCTAAGCAATCAAAGACCTGATAAAGATGAAACCTAAAGCTTTTTTTTTTTTTGGCAAAGAGAAAAGAAAAACAAACAAATTTGTTTACATTGTCTTAGCAGAACCGTCCAAGAAAGCTTTGTTTTTTGAACAGAGAGAAAAGTGGAATTTTAACCTTATACCAGTATATCTTTAAAATTCCATTCATCTCAACCTAGTAGAATAACATTTTATAATTTAAGAGATACACCTATCTTAATAATATTTTATCTGTGTCCCCTTAAAAGTTTACCATTGTTAATTTTTTCCCGTGGAACCAGTGAGGAAATTTAAACTTTAAGGAGTTTGTTGTTGTTTTTTAACTTTTTACAGTGTACATTCTCACCTCAAAGAAGAGGTTAGTTGTCATTGTCAAGAGGCCTGAAGGCAGAGAGGCACAAAGGGAAGAGAAAAGAGTTTACATGGTCTTAAAGTCTGTCAACTCAAATAGATGAGTAGATACCGATTTTTGTTTTGTTTTGTATTATTTATTTTGTCTTGTTTTGGTTTTCCATTAGTGGAATTAGGCATTCTATGCTGAGCCAGAGAAGACAGGGAGGTTCCCCCAAAACAAAAGGAGTTTTGGCAGCTGCTTGGGAATATTCCTTAAAATCTCTATCCCGAGGTAGACTAGCCAGAGACAATTGGCTCTAGTCATCATTTGTGGCTGGCAGCAGAGGCCATTCTGATAAAGTATTTTCCTCAGGTTCTATATCCTTGATTCCCTCATCCTCAAAATTATCAGATGTAAAATCTGAGTGATCTCCTTCTTCTTGATGAGTTTTTAATTTAGAGGAACTTATATTTTGTTCTGAGTCAGACTGTAAAGGGTGTAAAGCCATCTCAATTAAAGAGCATAAAGACCAAAGTTTTAAAGAAATGATATCTCCATTTTGATGAGTACGTCTAAGCGTTTCCATAATTAATCTCCATTGTTTAAGGTTTAAAACATTTTTTCCAGAAGGATTAAACCAATAACAATGTTTTTTAACCAAGTACCAGAGCTCATCAAAATTCCCCTTTTCACTTTTACTCCTGAATTTTGCAATAAAATATGAAGTAACTTATAGTAAGCTTCATGATAATGAGACTGGGAGTTTCTCATACTTCACTATCCCAAAGCCGGGACTTAACTGTCCTACCATTCTGTGTTGGTCCTCTGTGACTGTAAACCGAAGTAGTCATCAAGACTGCCATGCCTTATCCTGTCAACTATGCCAAATGTTGCAGGGACTATGGCCAGATTCACAAAAGATGAGTCCATAAAGTGCAGTTAAGTGAAGGTCCTCATACTCAAGTTGGAATGAGGCCCGGACTCCAGAATGAAGCTTCTTTATATTAGGATAATTGCTAAAGGTTACGTGCATTAAGTCAGCTTAGCAAGTGTGTTAATCAATCTAATAGTTTAGCTTTTCAAGGTTGAATTCACATCATCTGTGAAGTGAAAGTTTGACTTCTTCTTTGCCAATTTTGATGCATTTTATTTCATTTTGTTGCCTGATTGCTGATGCTAGGACTTCCAACACTATGTTAAACAACAGTGGTGAGAGTGGACATCCCTTGTCATGTTCTTGATCTCAGGGGGAAAGCTCTCAGTTTTTCTCCATTGAGGATGATATCAGCTGTGGGTTTTTCATAAATGGCTTTTAGGATGTTTAGGTTCCTTCTATCCTGACTTTCTTGAGGATTTTTATTAAGAAAGGATACTGTCTTTTGTCAAATGCTTTTTCTGCATCTTTGACAGGACAATATGGTCCTTATCCTTTCTTTTATTAATGTGTATGTATCCCATTTATTGATTTGCAAATATTGAACCAGCCCTGCAGGCCAGGAATGGATTGGATCCCATTTGATCATGATGAATAATTCTTCTAATATGCTGCTGAATTCCATTTGCTAGTATCTTGTTGATAATTTTTGCATCGAAGTTCATCAGGGATATTAGCCTGTAGTTCTTTTTTTTGGGGGGGGGCACTGTCTGGTTTAGGAATTAAACTAATGTTGGCTTCATAGAATGAGTCTGGAAGTTTTCCTTCCATTTCTGTTTTTTGAAGCAGCTTGAGAAGGATAGGTATTAAATCTGATTTAAAGTTCTGGTAGAATTCCCTAGGGAAGCCATCTGGTCCAGGATTCTTATGTTTGATAACTGATTCAATTTCTTCATTACTCTTAGATCTGTTCAAATTTTCTATTTCTTCCCATTTACGTTTAGGTAGTGTGTGGGTGTCTATGAATTTACCCATATGTTCCAGGTTGTCCCGTTTGTTGGCATATAATTTTTCATAGTATTCCCTGATAATTGCTGGTATTTCTGAGGTATTGGTTTTAATAAATCCATTTTCATTCATGATTTCATATATTTGGGTCCTCTCTCTTTTCTCTGTGAGAAGTCTGGCTAAAAGTTTATCAATTTTGCTTATTTTTTTTCAAAAAACCAACTTTTTGTTTCATTGATCTGTTCTACTGTTTTATTTTTGTTTGTTTTGATTCTATATTATTTATTTCTGCTCTCATCTTTTAATTTTTCTAATTCTGCTGGGTTTGTGGTGTCTTTATTCTGCTTTTAGTTCTTTAGGTGTGTTGTTAGATTTTCTATTTGGGATTTTTCTTTTTCCTTGAGATAGGCCGTGATTGCAATGTATTTTCTTCTTAGAACTAACTTTGCTGCATCCCAAAGGTTTTGCATTGTTGTGTTTTCATTTGTTTCCATACATTTTTAAATTTCTTCTCTAATAGCCTGGTTGACCCATTCATTCTTTAGTGGGATGTTTTTGTTTGTTTGTTTGTTTGTTTGTTTCCTTGTTTGTTTTACCTCCATGCTTTTGGGGGTTTTCCAGACTTTTTCCTATGTATTATTTCAAGTTTCATAGCACTGTGATCTGAAAGAGTGCATGGTATGATCTCAATTCTTTTATATTTGTTGAGGGCTGTTTTGTGACCCAGTTTTTGATCTATCTTGGAGAATGCTCCGTATTCACTTGAGAAGGAAGTATATTCTGCTGATTTAGGATGTAGAGTTCTAAATATATCCGTGAAGTCCATCTGGTCCAGTGTATCATTCAAGGCCATTGTTTGCTTACTGATTTTCTGTCCAGATGTTTTGTCCAATGTTGTAAGTGGGGTATTAAAGTCACCTGCAATTACTGCATTCCTACCAATAAGATTGCTTATGTTTGTGATTGTTTTACATATTTTGGTCCTACCGATTTTGGCGCATAGACATTTATAATTGTTATCTCCTCCTGATAGATAGACCCTGTAATCATTATATAATGCCCTTCTTCATATCTTCTTATAGCTTTTAACTTAGTCTAGTTTGTCTGATATAAATATGGCTACTCCATCTTTCTTTTGACTTCCCGTAACATCATAGATAGCTCTCCATCCCCTCAATTTTAATCTGAAGGTGTCCTCGGGTGTAAAATGGGTCTCTTGTAGACAGCAAATAAATGGGTCTTGTATTTTTATCCTTTCTGATACCTTATGTCTTTTGATTGGAGCATTTAGTCCATTTACATTCAGTGTTATTATTGAAATATATGGATTTAGAGTCATTGTGTTATCTGCAGGTTTCATGTTAGTAGTGATGTCTCTGGTCCTTTGTGGGCCTTGCAACATTTCACTCACAGAATCCCCCATACGATCTCTTGTTGGACTGGTTTAGTGGTGATTTCCTTCAGTTTTTGTTTGTTTGGGAAAACCTTTATTTCTCCTTCTATTCTGAGTGACAGGCTTGCTGCATAAGGGATTCATGTCTGCATATTTTCCCTGTTCATCACATTGAAGATTTCCTGACATTCTTTCTGGCCTGCCAAGTTTCAGTAGACAGGTCTGCTACTACCCTTAGGTATCTACCTTAGTACATTAATACCCATTTGTCTCTAGCTTGTTTCAGAATTCTCTCTTTATCCTTGTATTTTGCCAGTTTCACTATGATATTCTGTGCAGAAGATCGAATCAAGTGACTTCTGAAGGGAGTTCTCTGTGTCTCTTGGATTTCAATTTCTGTTACCTTCCCCAGATTAGGGAAGTTCTCAGCTATGATTTGTTCAAGTACACCTTCAGCTCCTTTCACTCTCTCTTCTCTGGAGCTCCTATGGTATGGTTATTGTTCCATTTGATAAATCACTTAGTTCTCTAATTCTCCCCTCATGACCCAGGATTTTTTTTTATCTCTCTTTTTCTCAGCTTCTTCTTTTTCCATAATTTTATCTTCTATTTCACCTATTCTCCTGTCTGCCTCTTCAATCCGCACTGTGACCACCTCCATTTTATTTTCCACCTCATTTATAGCAGTTTTTAATTCATCATGACTAGTTTTTAGTTCTTTGACTGCAGCAATCTCTGCTGTCTTCTATGCCTTTTTCAAGTCCAGAGATTTATCTTATGACTATTATTGTAAATTCTTCGTCAGATATATATATATATATATATATATATATATTTATACACACACACACATATCTGAATATATATATTGTTGTCTCTCTCTCTCTCTCTCTCTCTCTATATATATATATATATATACACACATAGTTGTTTATATCTCTTTTGATCCATTCTTTAGCTGTCATTTCTTCCTGGTATCATCTGAGAGGAATACTTCCATTTTATCATTTTGGCTAATTTTCTGTCCCTTGTGTGTTTTAAAAGCTTGTTATGTTCTCTGAACCTGAGAGCACTGCTGTATTAAGTGTGGAGGGTGTTATATACTATACAGAGACTGACCCTTCAGTAAATGCTTTTTGGAGAGTGTTACTTGCTCTCTGTTGTTGTGACATTGTTTAATTTATTTCTCCAACCACTGTGATGTAAACAGAAAACAGAAAACCATACACACACACACACACACACACACACACTCACTCAAAAAAACAAAAACAAAAACAAAAAAAAACCCTAAAGAACAGCATGGAGGCGACACTCATGGAAGAGCACATACAAAGAGAGAAATGATGGCGGGGGGGTGTAGAAAAAAATAAACATTGACCAGGCAGAGAGACTATAAGACTTAATCCAGGAAGACAGAAAAGAAGGTAAAGAAGGAGGTGGGGGAAAAAGAAAAGAAGATAAATTTGCCCATTTAAAGAAACTATAAGGCTTGATTATTACAGAGAGACAGAAAGTAAAGAAGAAGGTATACAACATGTATCAAGAGAATGTTTTAAATATGTCTTTTCAAACAAACCAACTTCCAGAGTAAGCAGACTAGATGAGGGAATAGATAAGAAGGAGAAAAGTAAGGAGGAATGTATCTATATAAGAAGAATTGTCTGAGAATTAATCCTGGCAATGCAGCAGCACTGGTCTGGAGGGTGGGCCATCTGGTTCTTCAGTGTCTATCCTGTTCCAGTAGATATGCAGTTAATAGGGCAGAGGGGTGTGGTTTGGTGTAGGTGGGTCCCACCTCTACTGTAGGGCCAGCAGTCCAATCCCTGAGGCCCTGCCTTGGTGGTAGTGAGGAGAGAAATGGAGACACCCCAGTCTCCATGGGGTGGGAATGGGAGGGTGGACCTTGAGGAATATACCAACATCCTCCCCAAAAGAGTCTGCGTTTGAGTATCTAAGCACACAGATGACTGTCATGTGAGACCAGTTTTTCTCCTTCCCTTCCACAAACCCACACTCTGTTCTATCATCAGTTCTCTTTCTTGGAGGAACCAAAAGCTTCAAGGGAGGTGAACAAAGGTAGCAGACCTGAGGCTGAGGGACAAGGGGCATAGCATGGCCTAGAGAGATTAATAGTCAAAATACACAGGGGAAAAATAATTCTACAAACTTTACATAAAAGGATAATTGTGAGATTTAATGAGGTTTGTATCTTACATAAAAATAATGGTCTCAAAGTTATTTTACAAACCAGTTATAAAGGCATCTATAACTGTGTGTACTATATTCACATTTGGCCAAATGTTTAATAAATAACTATTTTGATAATGTACTTATTTAAATGAATTAGGTAACATCCAGAAAACACTCTGTATTATTGTTTCCTTAAGAAACTTCTCGGGGTGCCTGGGTGGCTCAGTCCGTTTTGCATCTCACTAAGGCTCAGTTCATGACCATAGTATTTGTGAGTGAGCCCTGATTCAGGCTCTTTACTGACAGCTTGAGCCTGTAGCCTGCTTCAGATTCTGTCTCCCTCTCACTCTGCCCCTTCCTTGCTTGCACTCACTCTCTCTTTCTGTCTTCCTCTCTGTCTCAAAAATAAATCAACACTAGAACACTTTTAAAAAATAAAGAAACTTCTCATGACAGGCCCTGGGAAGACATTTGCTAACTCTTTTTTGAAGTAGTCAGAAAAAGGTTAGTTTGATGTGGTTGAGTGTAAAATCCATGGGAATTGCATTTGACCCTATGTCTGCAAGCATGTAGGTAGAGTTCATTCTGGAGGACAAATCAGCAATAATTTCAGATTAAGTTAAGATATATGTGGGAGGTTTTCAAGACTGTATGACTAAACAGAATATGGTCTGGAACATTTTATTGTATATATCAGGAAACCACCTCCTTATTTCTAAAACTCCAAAACACATGTCTTGAGTTATTGTGGTTGTTCACATAAAGTGTCCATTTCTTGAGCTGGGTATGCTAAAGATACCACCTTGTTAATCCAAGGTAAGATAAAGAATAAAAACCTCATGAGGAAATCTTCCATTCTCAGAAATTTTTTCTTCTTTTTCGACTTCTCAGCTTTCTATATTATAAATGATCATGTGCTACAATGAGGTTGTCTAGACCAGTTTAATATTGCCCTCTTATCCTAGAAAGAATGGGTACATCCTGGGCACCTATTTTCTCTACTTTCAGACCTCATGCAAAAGAGACCTTTTGTGATATCCTCTTTTATATCCATACGCATGCATTTACAAGCAAAATGGTATTTTTTAGTTTGTGTTATTTATTACTGTTATTATTATTCAGTAAGTAAATATCTCTTTCCATGTCAGAGAAATATACTGGATCACCAAGTTTCTGGGTCTATGTTTTCAAATGGGGACCAGGTTCTGAGACCGATTTTCCATGAATAGGGATAGGAAGACACTTTCTAACGTATTTTTGTTTTGTTTATGTAGGGAAAACAGAAGAAGTGAATGGTAAGGGTTATTTATTTTTATACATTCCACACTTGATGATCTTTCATCATAATTAAGAAATAAAATGCTGGAGCGCCTGGGTGGCTCAGTCGGTTGAGCATCCGACTTCGGCTCAGGTCATGGTCTCACAGTCTGTGGGTTTGAGCCCCTCATCGGGCTCTGTGCTGACAGCTCAGAGCCTGGAGCCTGTTTCAGATTCTGTGTCTCCCTCTTTCTCTGACCCTCCCCTGTTCATGCTCTCTCTCTGTCTCAAAAATAAATAAATGTTAAAAAAAATTTTAAAAAAAGAAATAAAATGCTGACACCCCATTTATGACCCAGTCATGTTTAGAAGCAACTAAAATACCTTTCTGCTACTTTTCAAAAAGTGAACATAAGTATTTGTAAGACAAGGAATGATGTAGGCATAAATGAAGAAGAATAAGATGCATCACCTTGTGGTGTTGAGGGTTGGGACTCATGTCTTACATCTGCCCCATTCAGTGAGGGCAGTCAGCTTTTGTGCATATAGTAATTAACTACTTATTTTATACTCAGTGCTTAAGAAACACTGAGAAGAACTCTCCTTGTAGTTGCTGTCTTCATACAGATGCAAATTCCACATTTAAATAATAAATGTAAAACAAATATTCTGGTAGTGTTATCGAAGGATTCATGATTCTATGAGCACATACAGTAGTGAGATTGGATTTGCTCATTCGGTTGTGGATTTGCTGAAAATAGCAGCAATGAGGATGATGGTAGTGGTATTAAAGAGGACATGTAGGTAGGTAAAAGGGAGGAATAGAGTGTGTAAAACACAAAGCACAACATGCATTAAACTCTGGCTGGGAAGTGAGCCCATGATACTATTAGAGGACACAGTATTATCCAGGTGACTCTGGTTCAGACAACCCAGACAAGGCTATAGGTAAGCAAATGTTGAGAAATATAAATTCACTTTACCATTCTAAGAATTCTGAATGCTATCCAGGAAACAATTTTGAATATTATCCAAGAAACTCAGTAAAACATATAAATGTTAAACAAAAAGGTGTGCAGTGACAATATTTTCATTTCAAAAATGTTTTCTTTTTTTTTTAAATTAACATTTATTTGTTTCTAAGAGATGGAGAGAGACAGAGCATGAGCAGGAAGTGGGGGCAGAGAGAGGCATAGAATCCAAAGCAGGCTCCAGGCTCTGAGCTGTCAGCACAGAGCCCAGCGTGGGGGGGGGCTCGATTCACAAACCACAAGATCATGACCTGAGCTGAAGTTAGAAGCTTAACCAACTGAGTCACCCAGCCTTCCCCCCTACAAATGTTATTTTCTTGTTTTTTACTTGGTAAGTAAAGTTTCTCCGTGAGGATAGAAATGTACATATATTAAGAAAAAACAAAGAAGAAGAAATGTAAAGATATTTCAAAGCAATCTCTCACTACATCTCATTATTTCAGAAAGGTTAAAACTCCAGGGAGGAGAAGGTGAGTAATGAAAATGGCCACTCTAGCCCTCATGCACTTTTCTTTTAGTCATGCATCTCTTTGCTGTTTTATTCATTGTTAAATCTTGAATTCAAAACTATACTTTTATTTTATTTATTTTTTTAAATTTTAAGTGAAGTTTCTTCGACAGTATGCAGGTAACTAGAGACTGAAGTATTTGGATAATATTTATTTATTTTATTTTTTTTTTTTTTATAAAATTTTTTTTAACGTTTATTTTTGAGACAGAGAGAGACAGAGCATGAACGGGGGAGGGTCAGAGAGAGAGGGAGACACAGAATCTGAAACAGGCTCCAGGCTCTGAGCTGTCAGCACAGAGCCCAAGGCAGGGCTCAAACTCACGGACTATGAGATCATGACCTGAGCCGAAGTCAGATGCTTAACCAACTGAGCCACCCAGGCACCCCAATGATATTTATTTTTAACAAGCACTCTGGGTCATTGAAGACAATACACTCACAAACGAAAAAAAAAAAAAAAAAAAAGGTTAGAGTGGGAGAGAACTAAAGCATAAGAGACTCTTAAAAACTGAGAACAAACTGAGGGTTGATGGGGGTGGGAGGGAAAGGAGGGTGGGTGATGGGTATTGAGGAGGGCACCTTTTGGGATGAGCACTGGGTGTTGTATGGAAACTAATTTGACAATAAATTTCATATATTGAAAAAAATATAATTAAATTAAAAAAATAGAAAGAGGGGCGCCTGGGTGGCGCAGTCGGTTAAGCGTCCGACTTCAGCCAGGTCACTATCTCGCGGTCCGTGAGTTCGAGCCCCGCGTCAGGCTCTGGGCTGATGGCTTGGAGCCTGGAGCCTGTTTCCGATTCTGTGTCTCCCTCTCTCTCTGACCCTCCCCCGTTCATGCTCTGTCTCTCTCTGTCCCAAAAATAAATAAAAAACATTGAAAAAAAAATAGAAAGAACCACACAAACTCACACAGAGCACACAAACACATCCCCTTTTTTCTCCAAAATTTCCATTTTGTCATGTCTATTCTTGGGTAGTTTATTGCGATAACTCCTTACATATCGCAAATGGTTCTGCTCTCTGAAGTTCAGTGATGGACAGAAGCAGAATATTATAGTCCAAAATGATACTATCAAACATCTTTTTAGAACCAGAAATGAATTGGGGAATGGTTTAGCGGGAAGCAGACAGGGAATGGGGTAAAGGCAGGCTGCCACTTAACTATGTTAGAATGGAGACTAGTGACACTATGACACTAGTTGCTTATGGATCACAATCAGTGGTCCTTCATTTAATTTGTCAAATGGAGGGGCGCCTGGGTAGCTCAGTCGGTTAAGCGTCTGATTTCAGCTCAGGTCATGATCTCGCGGTCCTTGAGTTCCAGCCCTGGGTCAGGCTCTGGGCTGATGGCTCAGAGCCTGGAGCCTGCTTCTGATTCTGTGTCTCCCTCTCTCTCTGCCCCTCGCCCATTCATGCTCTGTCTCTGTCTCAAAAATAAAAATAAAAAAATTAAAAAAAAATTTAATTTGTCAAATGGAAAACTCCTACCTTCTTAGGATATCTTTTGACTTCCAAAAAATTGTGAAACTTATGAGCTTTGTTTACCATTAGGAACCATAACATTTTTGTTATATTTTACACCTTTGTTGTATTTCAAATAAAATATTTTCATTTGATTTCCACAAATACACTGTGAAGAAGAAAGGTCAGTTATTAATATACTGTTCCACAAAATAATGCATGGTAAGTATTCTTAGGAGATTTCTCAGTTTATATTACTAATTGGCATAATATTCACATTCATTAGACAACTTTAGAAGCACATTTACCAATTGAAAAAAGTACTGTCTAGATATCAGATATTACTTTGTAAAAATGCCCGTTAGCAACTGAGCTGCAATGTCTTTAAATTCACATAATACTATATTTACAGTGCTAATATATGGTTTTAGTTATTTTTATATTATATTAATACTAGTGGAATTATATTAGTGGTTATAGTAAATAAGTAAATTTATTTTTAAGTAAATAAATTATAAGTAATAAATAATAAAGTAATAAAGTAAATAAATTTTTAAGTAAATAAATAAATTTTATTTATAGTAAATAAGTAAAAATTTATTTTTACCTACAACTATGGAACTTCTTTCACAGCAAAAGTACTTTTAGCCTATATTAACAGAATCCTGGGTAATTGGGTAAATATCTGGATCATTTTACCTCTGATTTGTGTGCTTATGTTTTCACCATTTTAAAAATTATTTTTGGATTCATGTATCTATGAAAATATGTACCCATGTGAAGGCACTTTTAAGAAAAGTAATTCAGTAAATCCGCTTAAATTTCAAAGAATGATTTAAAGCAAATTTTAAATTACCAAAGCATTTAGATTTCAAGAAAAAATATATAATTGTTTCTCATTAATTTGTAAGTTGAATAAGATAGACCTGGACTTGAATCCCAACATTGACAGATATTAGTAATCATAGTTGGACAAACCTCTCCAAATCTTTGTTGTCACAATTACAAAATTAAAAAAAAAAAATTCCCATCTCATTGATTTGTTATGAAAATTATTTATAAATGCTCTTCAAACAGCCTGAGGCACATATAAGTGTTCAGTGTATCACTGGTCATATTCATAAAATATTTTGACAAGAATATATCTGCATGTTTATATACTCATTTTTTTCCATTCTGCATAAATCCTCAGTTTCAACTTAAGTGTGTAATTTGATAAATGGAGTGGTATAAAAAGCATGAGCTGAGGGAAAGTAGCAGCTACATTTGAAGAAACTACAGAAAAATTCTAGATAGAGGAAGGGCCCTTTTATATTGTGTTAATTGTTTTTTATTATTATTGATCATGCTAAGACTGACATGTTCTTCCATAGTAAATAATACCTTGGATCCTGGCACAGTTCACCGTCCAAATGTCTGAAGACAACAGAAGTGTGAAAGAAGTTGATATCTCTTGGGAACTACCCAAAAGAAGGAATCCATTGGATAAGCTATTCTTATATATATATTCAATGGTTTTAGGTCAGAATTTTTCTTTTCTTTTCTTTTCTTTTCTTTTCTTTTCTTTTCTTTTCTTTTCTTCTCTTTTCTTTTCTTTTGTTTTCTTTCCTTCTTTTCTTTTTCCTGGAAAGGTAGACACTACTGGGAAGTGAGTATGAAAAATAAATTAAACTGGACTCTAGGTATTTGTAAGGATTCTGTCAGCAGACAGGGAGAACTCATGCTGCCACCAGAGACTGTATTCTGGACACTATGCTTTAATAGAAGTAATGGCTACAAAGCGCTTGAAAATCCATGGATAACACTCGACCTTAAGGAATCTCTGGAAATTATTGGTATCTTCCTGGATTATGAGGCTGAGAGAGTCTCCTTTTTAATGTGACAATTAAAGGAAGGTGTTCTTTGTGACTGAGGAAAAATTGCCCTACTTTAAATCGACTGAAATTTGAGATTTGTACATCTAATGTATTAATATTATAATTCAGATATATAAATATTTTATTTTAGAATTCAAATGATGTGCTTCTTCCTTCAAATAAATCTAAAAAAACTCTTTGATGTCATAAATTATACCTTTTTATCATTTCAATCTGCTATATGCCTATTTGTTAATGCACAATAATTACTTGATTGGAATTACATGCTGTAGAATTTATTTGATGACAATTCAAATCTACAGAACATAAATAAAATATCCAAATAAAGTACATATTTGTGCAAGTTGTGAAGGAAAGTTAATTCTCAGTTGATCCCTGATAGGTATGATTTCTCCTTCCTTCATGGTTTGAGATGGAAGAAAATATGGGCTCTACTCTTCATCACCAGGAAATTGGTAGGAGCCCACACTCTATTAATATGGCCCAAACCTAAGGAATAATGATGGCTTTGAAAAAGAGACTTCTAGGGGCGCCTGGGTGGTGCAGTCGGTTAAGCGTCCGACTTCAGCCAGGTCATGATCTCGCGGTCTGTGAGTTCGAGCCCCGCGTCAGGCTCTGGGCTGATGGCTCAGAGCCTGGAGCCTGTTCCCGATTCTGTGTCTCCCTCTCTCTCTGTCCCTCCCCCGTTCATGCTCTGTCTCTCTCTGTCCCAAAAATAAATAAACGTTGAAAAAAAAATTAAAAAAAAAAAAAAAAAAAGAAAAAGAGACTTCTAAACTTGTACTATGTACAGTACACTCCAAAAAATATCTTCAAATGAATATGTCTTCCAGTCACTCATTTCTTCACCATTTTACCTTCATGTTGTTTTGAAGTTTCAAAGACAATCTTCAACTTAATTTAATATAACAGTATCATTGTTTCATCTACTGAACAAAAGCTTATTAGGTACTAGATATATATTTGTTTTAGATATCCATTATCTACAGCACTGCAGATTGTCTACCTGTAACTATGTACCTAGTACTGACAGTAAACAGGAAAACACTGGCAAATAGTTACTAATTTCAAAATGCTGTGTGGGAAAATCAAGGTATCCAGATAAAGAATGATAGTGAGTGGATTCACTTTAATCTCATCATCAGGAAAACTCTTACTTGGAGGGTGATGAATTAAAGGTGACATTTTGCACATGCATAAGTGGAAATGATTCTGTTCAAAACAACAGGCAAAATATGGAAAGAGTGGGCCTGGGTGAGAAAGTAGAAGAAGATCTTAGGGCTCAGATGAAATTGGGGCAGAATGGTTTTAAATTAGGCTGCAGAAGTAAGTAGCTGAAACAATGTGACAGGCTGAACTGAAATGGATTTTCTTTCTACTACTAAGAGATTATTTGGGTTTATTATAATAAAATATTTAATATATAAGTAAAGAAATGTTAAAATGAAATATTTGAGCAAAACAAAATAATAGGAGAAGTATTCCAAATTGACACCAACTCTATCACCATAGGGCGTTTTAAAGGAGGTGGCCTAAATCTGGTTACATGAATATGACTGCTCATGGCTTGGAAAATATATGGAGTCAAACGAGAACATGAAGGTTTTAGGAAAGATCTGTAGTTGTATTTTGAATTACTGTCCCAGAAAAACAGAGATGGTATGGTTGTCTGACCCTCACTTAAAACATATGGGAAAGAGTTAAGAGGTTAGTCTGTCTCCTGAAATTTAAAGAACACAGTGGACCTATATTTGCCTTCCTCCTGGGATATTGAAATTGACAGAAGGGCCAGGAGATACTCGGTAGCAGGATGCAGGAGTGCTGCATTTTATGACATGTGCCCTGAGCATATCTGGGTGAGGATATTATGTTTCCAAAGGCTAGAATATGGTCCATGAATCCTCTGGGATGCTGCCTGAAAAAGTAAATACATACCACTGGAAATTAGATTATGTATCAAAGGATGCCTGGTGCCTGAGATAGAAATCTTGAAAAGCCAAAATATAGGCCTATTTCACTTTCCTCAAGGTAACAGGAGGAAAAAAAGTTTCTCAGATATTTGGTGTGTTTAAAGTACCAAAGAGGGGGAAATGAGCTTGAAATGCCTTTTGATTGTAACCCATTACAACAATGATCACGAAAACTTTCTCACTCTTGTTATAAAACAATAATAATAGTAATAGTAATAATAATAAGTGTACCTAATTTCAACAATAATTATAAGTGTTGTCATTTATATTACCTCACTCAGACACTTCACAGTTCCCGACAATGTGTATTTTCCCTTACTGCAGTGAGTAATATACCCACCTCGCTCAATTACAGGTGTTTTCCTGGTAACCTTTAGCTAGAGGACATTGATAAATGCTAAAGGGTAAAGGCATCTATCATATGGATGCATCTTTCCACTAACAATAAACTGTCTTGTAGAATAAGATTTAGAAAATGGAAAATTCAGGGCAAAGAGGGAATTCATGACAAAAATAATTTTCCAAACATAACTATTCCAGTTACACAAGACACAATACAATTTCATTGTGCTGAAAGGCCTGAAATTCTGTTTTAATTAAAAATAAGAAAATGAGAAAAGAGTAAATGACAGAGTTGTAGGGTGACTCCTCTAAGCCTGCCTAGTCCTTCAAACACACCTAGATAAATAACAAATCATTCTGGACATCCAAGAAATCAATATGAAGACTGAGAGAACAAAACAAGAGCATATCTACAAGTAAAAGATAACCAACTCTTGGAAGGTAAGAACTGCAGAGGGTTGATATGGGGAGGAAAGAACTGTGAGTGCTCCAAAAGGAAGCATCCTTGACTACAGAGAGAGGAATCAGCTAGTAAGCATGAGAGAGAAAGAGAAAGAGTGAAGCAGCAGGCAGGGAATTGCAGAAGGAAATCTCTTCCCATAATCCATGGACTGGGAAAAGGAGAGGGGCTATTTCAAGTCATTATAAGCAGCAGAGCACAGTCTGCAGTTTTAGAAGTACATGCCATTGCCCAAGGTCATGTCTGTTCGGTTTAGCAGTGTTCCTGTGGTGAAGAAGGGTAGAGACATGGGACTGGGCAGCATGGTCTGAGGATCACTTGGCATAAATAGTTCCTCTTTTAGAAGTGTATTTTGGAGTTGGGCCATAGCTTCTCTGGGCCAAACGAACTGGTGGTGTCGATGTGTTGCCTTGTTCATTAGAATAGGGACAGGGACACTAGCTGAAGACAACAAACTGGGTTCTGTATTTTTGCTGAGTATTACCATAAACTTTGAACCATTATGTAGTTGTGCAAGCACTTTTGTGGGACGAACGAGCAAATCACAAAAACACAGCGAAATCCTCCTCCATAGGAGCAGTGCAAGTTCATGATGTATGGGTTCATAAAATTTGGAGTTTTGAAACCCAGCCATGTGTCTGATATGTGACACAGCAGTACTGTGCCTCCTGACAGGCAGACAGCTCAGACACAGACAAGGTGAAGGCAGGGATCTGACAGACTTTGGGGACAAAAGACTGGGGATTACTATTCTGTGAGAGCTTAGTAAAGAGTAGTTGGTACAAACTACCCACTCCAGGGAGAATAAAGTGGGAGGTTGAGACCCCCCCAGCTCATCACACTGACCAACTTCAGTGAGCAACACAGCACCCCAAAGTGGAGACCAGAGCTCTTTACACCAACTCCTCCCTGACCCCTGCTGGTGAATCTCCAGTAGAACATGTACTCCTGAGAGTCATTCCAGCAGGACCCTTCCCAAAAGACCAGCACAAACTCCTCACACCAAGCCTACTGATCATAGAATTTTCCAAAGCTTCAGTGGAAGGGAAGTAAGATCTAGCTTCTATTTATTTTATTTTATTTTATTTTATTTTATTTTATTTTATTTTATTTTATTTATTATTTTTTGTTTTGTTCTATTCTATTCTATTCTATCCTATCCTATTCTATTTTGATCTAGCTTCTTTTAACAAGAAGACCAAAACACACATAGTTAAAACTTGCCACACAATGGATGATGGTCAAACACTCTCCAACTGCAGGCAAGGAGAAACTCTTCAGAGTACTGAATTGGGAGTGTGCATAAACAAAACACCAACAGTAGAGTACATATAGAGCCCCCCCTCCATTTTTTATGGACCTCTTCTTAATATAGTCATTGCTCTCAGGAGCAGGAATATGACAGGCTTCCCAACAATCAGACACACACACACACACACACACACACACACACACGCGCACACACACATGACAAAAACAAACAAACAAACAAACAAACAAACAAAAAACCCACAGTGATCTAGACGAAATTAAATGATGGAAGAATACACCTCAAAAGAAATAACAGGAAGAAGGGATGACAAGGGATTTAATAAATACAGATAAAAGCATGATGTCTGAAACAGAATTAAGAAAAAAATTAAGATATAAAAGAATAGAAAACAGTAAACAATCCCTAAAGAGATAACTAACACTAAGGAGAAAACAACTAAAAACTGGTGAACCTGAAATTAAAAATTCTATAACTGAAATGTAAATCTGACTGGATGGCGTGACAGCAAGGATGGTTGAGGAGAAAAATAAATTAATGATACTGAAGATAAAATTATCGAAAATAATGAAGCTGAAAGGAAGAAGAGAAGAACGGTATTGTACCAAAGGTAGACTTACAAAACTCAGTGACTACTTAACTTGTAATAAAATCTCTGTGATTTGGAAGAAGGAGGAGGAGGAGGAGGAGGAGAAGGAGGAGAAGGAGAAGGGAGAAAATGTGGCAGAAGGTTCATTTGACGATTTGCATGCTTTTGTAATTGTTTTTAATGTTTGTTTATTTTTGAGGAAGGAAGACAGAACATGAGTGGAACAGAGGCAGAGAGAGGGAGACACGTTATCCCAATGAGTCTCCAGGCTCTGAGCTGTCAGCACAGAACCTGATGTGGGGCTCAAACTCACAGATTGTGAGGACATGACCTGAGCCAAACTCGGGGCAATCAACTGAGCCCCGACTGTGTCTTTTATAGTTCCATGAAAATTTTAGTATTGTGTGATCTAGGTCTGTCAAGAATGCCGTTTTTTTTTTTTTTTTGATAGGTTTTGCATTATATGTCTAGATTGATTTGGGTAGCATAGACATTTTAACAATAATTATTCTTCCAATCCATGAGCATGGAATGCTTTTCTCTTTGTGTCCTCTTCAATTTCTTTCATAAGCTTTCTATAGTTTTCTGAGTACAATTATTTTACCTCTTTAGTTAGGTTTATTCATAGTATCTGATGGCTTTTGGTACAATTGTAAGTGGAATTGATTCTTTGACAGGTATTTTCCTTAATGTGGGAATAAAGTGAAAATTGCCAAAGCAAGCCTAAAATAAGGTGCAAGAATAAAGATGCGGATTTTGTTGGGTGGAAATTTTGATGTCATCAGTGTTAAATCCTGTGGCTGTCCAATTGCTTTGCTTCTATGGCACAAAGAGAATTCTGGAAAGCAGCTCGAGTGTCTTGTTCTTGATTCCTGAGCCATGAGACCGTTGAAGATCCTTGGCAATACCAGTAACAGAAGGGTTATCAGGGTAATTTATGAGTTGTGTGTTCTGGGATAAATATTTCTTTCAGAAATATTATGAAGGCCATTTTTCACCTCTTTTTACAGCCAAATAACACAGAAGCTCTAATTGCAGCTGACAGCCACAAAGGAAAGAAAATCAGTGTTTGAGCATCAGTCACTGAGGCTGATTGCTGATGCTGAATTCTGGAGATCGTTTTCCTCAGGAATGTGCCAACATCCACTTCTCTGGGAAGTAAAGAACTTTTGAGAGCCACAGAAGCTGTTAGGGAGATGGGTGCATGAGCAAAGCTGATGGGCTGGGGGAAATATACAGTTTGGGTTTCCAAATATAGTCTGAGAATGATGCCACAAGTGAGGAAAGGGAAAAATATGGTGAGAACAAATCTAAACAGCTTTCACAGACTGAGTGTAATCTATAGGAGAACTGAGGAAGAAGAGAAATGCCAAGTGGTTGCCATGTGAAGAGAACTAGGAGAAGGCGCTCTCACCCCTTTACAGGTCTGGGTGGCTCATCCTGACCATCTGTCCAGCAAGTCTGCAACGGGACATTAAATCTCTCATTTACAAATGGAAAAGAGTGATACACAGTTCTGTCAGTCTCTGATTAGAAGGTCCCTCTCCTTTCTATGGTCCCACACCAACTCCTTTCCTTTAGAGGGAACTACACTAAAAAGGTGGAGAACACAAATATTTGGAGACTTTGGGGCAATGGGATATAGACATATCTACGTCTGGTTTATTGCCTAAACAGAAAATGCAGCTCTTTGCAGGTATAACACAAAAAGCAGCACACACTAAGAGGGCTTGCTCAGTGTGATTCCTGATAATGGCTTCCATGATGATATATAATGCTCACTACAGGACTGAGCTAAAAGAGGATGAAGTGCTGGCTCTCATTCTCTTTTCCATAGCAAGATCGACAGACACCCAGGGACCAAGGGAGGGGTGCAAATCAGCAGGTGAAATAGAACACATTTTAATAAATGGTGATCAGGAAAGTAGGTATTCATATGGAAAATTTTCAATGCATTCTTACTTCATATCACACATAGATGTCAACTTTAAGTGTATTTCAGTCTTAAATATAAACAAAATTATACAAAATTTAGAAAATAACATGAGTCACTGTCTTTATACTCTTAGGGAATATTTCAAATAAGACATAAAATTACTGACACTAAAACAAATGGATGATTTTTACTATATTAAAATAAACCAATTATATTAATGAAAAGAAAACATAAAGAGGATCAGAAGCAACAAAATCAGAAAGAGTATTTTCAAAAATATGAGGAAAAATACATATAAAAATTAAGTAAAGCCAAAAAACACCTCAAGAAAGAGTTGATCCAGACATCTAATAAACAAATGAACATATTCAACATTTTGTCCATTAGGAAAATGCATATTAAAACCACAGTTATATATTTTCCTATGACCAGCATGTTTCCATATATTAAATATTCAAAGAATAACACATATTGGTGAGGGAAAGAAACAAAAGAATCCTCCATAATGTACTGGTGTGAATATAATTTGCCATAGTAATTTTGGAAAAATTTTTGCATTATGCAATTTAGAAAACACTCTATGACCCAATAATCAAAATTTTAAAAACAAAAGGTAATTGTATTCCTAAAGGCAACGAGAAACAAGTATATAAATGTCCTTACAATATTGTTTATAATATTCCCAAATGGATAAAAAAACTAGTGTCCATCAAATGCATACATTTACATATATGTATAAAATATAAAATTTGGGACTGTGATTTAAGATGGCAGAACAGCATGGAAGCTCTCAGCTTGTCTCTGTCCCTGAAAACACAGCTAAATCAGCGCAAATCTTGGAAATAGATATGAGGATTTTACACAACTTGGAAAATTATCTCAGGATTGACACAAAAATCTGCAACACTTTAACCACAGAACCCAGAGGGTAAGTAGTACAGAGAGGTAAACTGGGGGAGAGAAAACTCAAGGAAGTTAGGGAGCTGTTTTTGCAGAGAGAAGACAGAGGAAGATAAACAGGGAGAATGTGGTGCATCAGGAGAGTGCAAGAAAAGCACTCCCCTAAAAGTAGCTGGAGAGAAAGAGAAAGAGTGAAAACACTCACAAGGGAGTGACCAAGAAATATATACCCCAAAGTCATCAGTGGGGAGAAAGGAGGGGGTTTCAATACCATTAAGATTCTACAAACAGTGGAGCACAGAGTCTGAAATTCTGGAGCCCAGTGTGAAGAAAAAGCATGAATCCCCAGAAACAGACAGCAGGGTCTGAAGCGTCCATATGCCACACAGGGATAAGGGGTTCCCCCATGTGGAGAGCATTTGGTAGAGGCCATATGGCCTCCCCACATGCAAAGTTTCCAGTGGACCTCAGAGAACAACCACATTTGCTGGGATTGGGACAAAGACTTCAGAGTGAGGTGAAACCTGGTGCAGGCTATGTGTTGTGATTTTCCAAAATCCCTGAAAATCTGCCATTGAGTGATCACACAAACATCTTCTGGAGCAAGCCAGCACCTGGCCATTGCTCAGCAAGACCCTACCCCAGAGATTTGGAGTGGGACTAAGCTCCGGTGTTCTCTGAAGTGAGGGGTTTTGAAACACAACTCTATCTGAGATAAAATTCTGCAGGAAGGCTCCACCTGGCAGCCTGATGGAATAGACATGGACAGGGTAGAGGCAAGGAGTAGATTGATGCCTGAGACAAGGCAGGGGTACATGATCTCAGATCAGTGAGATTGCAAAACTGTTCCAGAGACTAGGAAACTGGGTGAAGCCATTTCCACATCACCTGCACCACACATACACGTGCATGGACTTGCATGCACACCATACCAATCCACCCCAGTAAGCTAAGAAGCACCACCTAGTGGAGAACGGAAACTTTACGCTGAATCCCACCGAACTGCACCCTCCTAACACATCCCCTAGAGGACCAGCACAAGTACATCCACCTTCTTAGTATATGGACCATACAGTGCTTCATAGTTTTTGTTCTAGGGGAAGCTGGATGTAACTTAATTCAGATTTCATTGTTTACTGGTTCATTGATTTGTTTTTTTGTTTGTTTTTGTTTTGTTTGTTTTGCTTCTGATTTGATTAAAGGGTTTTCTCTTTTTTTCTTTTTTATTTTCTTGGATACAGAAAGAGAAAAAATATTTTCTTTTTTAAATTGTTTTTTTTTTAATTTTTTAAATTATTTTCTTACCGGTTATTTTTGGTAATGTTTTAAATCAGTTTCACTTTATTTCATTTCATTCTACTTTAATATATGCGTTTTTTCATTTTTAATTTTTTTCTTACTTTTCATTTCTTTCTATAACTTTCTTTTTTTTCTCTACGCTATCAACCTTCTTTTCACAAACAGAACAAACACACAGGATCTTATTTCCTTTATTTGATTTTTTGTTTTATTTTATTTTTTTTTACTTTTTATTTCATTAAATTTTTTCTTCTAAAATGACAAAAAGAAGCAATTCACCCCAAAAGATAGAACAGGAAGAAGTAGCAGCCAAGAGCTTAACCAACATAGTTATATGCAACATGTTTGAACTCAAATATAGAACTACGATTATAAAAATATAAGCTGCTGTTGAAAAAAGCATAGAATCCCTTTCTGTAGAGATGAAAGAAGTAAAATCTAGTCAGGACAAAATTAAAAATGTCAGTTGACATGTAATTTTAATGCTTGACACAGTAACAAGGATGGGAAAAGGAGAGCAGTTCATCAGCAATATATATATATATATATATATATATATATATATATATATACACATATATATATATGTGTGTGTGTGTGTGTGTATGTATATATATGTGTATATATATGTATGTATGTATATATATATATGTTTGTATGTATGTATATAATTTTACTTAGTTTTATTTTTTATATGAAATTTATTGTCCAATTCGTTTCCATACAACAACCAGTGCTCATCCCAACAGGTGCCCTCCTCAAGCCCATCACCCACTTTCCCCGCCCTCCCACCCCCATCAAACCTCAGTTTATTCTCAATCTTTAAGTGTCTCTTATGGTTTCCTCCCTCCCTCTCTAACTTTTTTTTCCCTTCCCCTCACCCATAGTCTTCTGTCAAGATTCTCAGGTTCGACATAAGACTGAAAATAAATGGTATTTGTCTTTCTCTGTATGACTTCTTTCACTGAGCATAACACTCTCCAGTTCCATATGCATTGCTATAAAAGGCCATTTTTCAATCTTTCTCATTGCCAACTAGTATTCCATTGTATACATAAACCACAACTTCTTTATCCATTCATCTGTTGATGGACATTTAGGCTCTTTCCATAATTTGGCTATTGTTGAAAGTGCTGCTGTAAACATTGGGGTACAAGTGCCCCTATGCATCAGCACTCCTGCATCCCTTGGGTAAATTCCTAGTAGTGCTATTGCTGGGTCATAGGATAGGTCTATTTTTAATCTTTGAGGAACCTCCACACTGTTTTCCAGAGCGGAGGCACCACTTTGCATTCCTACCAACAATATAAGGGGGTTCCTGTTTCTCCACATCTTCTTCAGCATCTACAGTCTCCTGATTTGTTCATTTTAGCTACTCTGACTGGTGTGAGGTGATAGTGTGGTTTTGATTTGTATTTCCCTGATGAGGAGTAACGTTGAGCATCTTTTCCTGTGCCTGTTGGCCATCTGGAGGTCTTCTTTAGAGAAGGGTCTGTTCATGTTTTCTTCCCATTTCTTCACTGGATTATTTGTTTTTCGGGTGTGAAGTTTGGTGAGCTCTTCATAGATTTTGGACACTAGCCCTTTGTCCAATATGTCATTTGCAAATATCTTTTCCCATTCTGTTGGTTGCCTTTTTGTGTTGTTGATTGTTTCCTTTGCAGTGCAGAAGCTTTTTATCTTCATGAGGTCCCAATAGTTCATTTTTGCTTTTAATTCCCTTGCCTTTGGAGGTGTGTCAAGTAAGAAATGCCTGCGGCTGAGGTCAGAGAGGTCTTTTCCTGCTTTCTCCTCTAGGGTTTTGATGGAGTCCTGTCTCACATTCAGGTCCTTCATCAATTTTCAGTTTATTTTTGTGAATGGTGTAAGAAAGTAGTCTAGTTTCATTCTTGTGCATGTTGCTCTCCAGTTCTCCCAGCACCATTTGTTAATGAGACTGTCTTTTTTTCCATCGGATATTCTTCCCTGCTTTGTCAAATATTAGTTGGCCATACATTTGTGGGTCCAATTCTGGGGTCTCTATTCTATTCCATTGGTCTATGTGTCTGTTTTTGTGCCAATACCATGCTGTCTTGATGATTACAGCTTTGTAGGAGAGGCTGAATTGTGGGATTGTGATGCCTCCCGTTTTGGGCTTCTTCAATATTGCTTTGGATATTCGGGGTCTTTTTTGGTTCCATACAAATTTTAGGATTGCTTGTTCTAGCTTCAAGAAGAATGCTGGTGCCATTTTGACTGGGATTGCATTGAATGTGTAGATTGCTTTCAGTATTATTGACATTTTAACAATATTTATTCTTCCAATCTATGAGCATGGGATATTTTTCCATTTCTTGGTATCTTCTTCAATTTCCTTCATAAGCTTTCTATAGTTTTCAGCGTACAGATATTTTACATCTTTGGTTGAATTTATACCTACCTATTTTATGATACTTGGTACCATTGTGAATGGGATCGGTTTCTTTATTTGTCTTTCTGTTGCTTCATTATTAGTGTATAAGAATGCAACTAATTTCTGTACACTAATTTTGTTTCTTGAGATTTTGCTGAATTCATGTATCAGCTCTAGCAGACTTTTGGTGGAGAGTATCAGATTTTCTATGTTCCCTATCATGTCATCTGCAAAAAGTGAAAGCTTGTCTTCATCTTTGCCAATTTTGATGCCTTTGATTTCCTTTTGTTGTCTGATTGATGATGCTAGAACTTCCAACACTGTGTTAAACAACAGTGGTGAGAGTGGAAATCCCTGTCGTGTTCCTGATCTCAGGGGGAAAGCTCTCAGTTTTTCCCCATTGAGGATGATATTAGTTGTGGGCTTTTCATAAATGGCTTTATGATGTTTAAGTATGTTCCTTCTATCCTGACTTTCTCAATGGTTTTTATTAAGAAAGGATGCTGAATTTTGTCAAATGCTTTTTCTGCATCGATTGACAGGACCATATAGTTCTTATCTTTTCTTTCATTAATGTGATGTATCACATTGACTGATTTGGGAATATTGAACCATCCCTCCAACCCAGGAAAGAATCCGACTTTATCATAGTGAATAATTATTTTTATATGCTGTTGAGTTCGATTTGCTAGTATAATGTTGAGAATTTTTACATCCATAATCATGAGGGATATTGGCCCTTTTTTTGCTGGGTCTCTGTCAGGTTTGAGAATCAAGTTTTCCTTCCCTACTTTTTGGAACAGCTTGAGAAGGGTATGTATTATCTCTACTTTAAATGTCTGGTAGAATTCCCCAGGGAAGCCACCTGGTCTTGGAGTCTGATTTGTTGGGAGATTTTTGATAACTGATTCAATTTCTTCACTGGTTATGGGTCTGTTCAAGTTTCTATTTCTTCTTGTTTGAGTTTTGGAAGTGTGTGGGTGCTTAGGAATTCGTCCATTTATTCCAGGTTGTCCAGTTTGTTAGCATGTAAGTTTTCATAGTGTTCCTTGATAATTGCTCATATTTCTGAGGGATTGGTTGTAATAATTCCATATTCATTCATGATTTTATCTATTTGGGTCATCTCCCTTTCTTTTGGAGAAGACTGGCTAGAGGTTTATCAATGTTGTTTGTTTTTTTTTCAAAAAACCAACTATTGGTTTCATTGATCTCCTCTACTTTTTTTTTTTTTTTTTTTTTAGATCTATATTGTTCATTTCTGCTCTGATCTTTATTATTTCTCTTCTTCTGCTGGGTTTGGGGTGTCTTTGCTGTTCTGTTTCTATTTCCTTTAGGTGTGCTGTTAGATTTTGTATTTGGGGTTTTTCTTGTTTCTTGAGATAGGCCTGGATTGCAATGTATTTTCCTCTCAGGACGGCCTTCGCTGCATCCCAAAGCATTTGGATTGTTGTATTTTCATCTTCATTTGTTTCTGTATACTTTCAATTTCTTCTCTAATTGCCTGGTTGACCCATTCATTCTTTAGTAGGGTGTTCTTTAACCTCCATGCTTTTGGAGGTTTTCCAGACTTTTTCCTGTGGTTGATTTCAAGTTTCATAGCATTGTGGTCTGAAAGTGTGCATGATATGATCTCAATTCTTGTATACTTGTGAAGGGCTATTTTGTGACCCAGTATGTGATCTATCTTGGAGAATGTTCCATGTGCACTTGAGAAGAAAGTATATTCAGTTGCCTCGGGATGCAGAGTTCTAAATATATCTGTCAAGTCCATCTGATCCAATGTATCAGTTAGGGCCCTTGTTTCTTTATTGATCCTGTGTCTACATGATCTATCCACTGTTGTAAGTGGGGTATTAAAGTCCCCTGCCAGGGGCGCCTGGGTGGCTCAGTCAGTTAAGCATCTGACTTCGGCTCAGGTCATGATCTCACAGTTTGTGGGTTCGAGACCCGCATTGGGATCTGTGCTGCCAGCTCAGAGCCTGGAGCCGGCTTCGGATTCGGTGTCTCCCTCTTTGCCCACCCCCGCCCCTGCTCACACTCTGTCTCTCTCTGTCTCTCAAAAATAAATAAATGTAAAAAAAAAGTCCCCTGCCATTACCACATTCTTATAAATAAGGTAGCTTATGTTTGTGATGAATTGTTTTATCTATTTGGGGGCTCCTGTATTCAGCACATAGACATTTATAATTGTTAGCTCCTCCTGATGGATAGACCCTGTAATTATTATATAATGCCCTTCTTCATCTCTTGTTACAGCCTTTAATATAAAGTCTAGTTTGTCTGATATAAGTATGGCTACTCCAGCTTTCTTTTGACTTCCAGTAGCATGATAGATCATTCTCCATCCCTTAACTTTCAATCTGAGGGTGTCCTCAGGTCTAAAATGAGTATCTTGTAGACAGCAAATAGATGGGTCTTCTTCTTCTTCTTCTTCTTCTTCTTCTTCAATCAATTCTGATACCCTATGCTTTTTGTTTGGAGCATTTAGTAAATTTACATTGAGTGTTATTATTGAAAGATATGCATTTATAGTCATTGTGATGTATGTAGGCTTCATGCTTGTAGTGATGTCTCTGGTAGTTTGTGGTCCTTGCAACATTTCTTTCACAGAGTTCCCCTTAGGATCTCTTGTAGAGCTGGTTTAGTGGTGATAAATTCCTTCAATTTTTGGTCTTTTTGGGAAAACAATTGTCTCTTCTATTCTGAGTGACATGCTTTCTGAAAAAAGGATTCTTGGCTGCGTATTTTTTTTTCTGTTCATCACATTGAAGAGTTCCTGCCATTCATTTCTGGCTCTCCAAATTGCAGCAGATAGGTCTTCTACTACTGTTATGTTATACCTTTGGAAGTTAGAGCCAGTTTTTCCCTAACTGCTTTCAGAATTCTCTCTTTATCCTTGTATTTGCCAGTTTCATTATGATATGTCATGCAGAAGATCGATTCAAATTACGTCTGAAGGGAGTTCTCTGTGCCTCTTGGATTTCAATGCCTGTTTCCTTCCCCAGATCAAAGAAGTTCTCAGATATGATTTGTTCAAGTACACCTTCAGCCCCTTTCTCTCTCTCTTCTTCTTCTGATATACCTAAGATATGGATATTGTTCCATTTGATTGCATCACTTAGTTCTCTAATTCTCCCCTCATACTCCTGGATTTTTTATATCTCTTTTTCTTAGCTTCCTCTTTTTCCATAGTTTCATCTTTTAATTCACCTATTCTCTCCTCTGTCTCTTCAATCCATGCTATGACCGCCTCCATTTTATTTTGCACCTTATTTATAGCATTTTTTAGCTCTTCATGACTATTTGTTAGTCTGTTGATCTCTGTAGCAATAGATTCTCTGCTGTTCTCTGTGCTTTTTTCAAGCCCAGCAATTAATTTTATGATGATTATTCTAAATTCTTGTTCCGCTGTAATGCTTAAATCGGTTTTGATCCATGCGTTAGTTGTCGCTACTTTCTGGAGTTTCTTTTGAGGAGAATTCTTCTGTTTCATCATTTGAGTAGTCTCTGTGGTGGCTCCAAACTGGAGGGCACTTGCCCTGTGCTGTGTGGAGTAACTTGTGTTGGTGGGTGGGGCCGTGGTCTGCCCCCATGTCTGCCCCCAGGTCACCTCTGGGGTCACAGTCAGAGTTGTGTGTACCTTATCTTCCCCTCTCCCAAGGGCAGGACTCACTTACAGTGGTGTGGCCCATGTCAGGGCTACTTGCACACTTCCAGGTTTGTGGTGCAGTTTCAATGGGATCTGGCCAAGGGCATATTAGACAGGGTGGATCCACAAGGAGCACAGGGACTAGAGGGGCAGGCTTAGCTTGTTTTGCCATCAGTGGTCCCCTGCAGGAGGGTCCCCGCAGCACCAGGAGGGAGGCAGACCTGTCAGAGGGATGGATCCACAGAAGCACAACATTGGATGTTTGTGCAGTGCAGGCAAGTTCAGTGATGAGAATGTGTTCCCTTTGGAATTTCATCTGGGGGATGGGAGAGGGAGATGGCACTTGCCAGTGCCTTTGTTCCCCTGCTGAGTGAGCTCCATCTTCTGTTGCTCAACAACTCTCCTTTCTGGCATCCACTCACCCTCCCCACTCTCTGAGAGCAGAGCTGTTGACTTTTCACATTCCAGATGTTAAGTTCAGCTCGCTGTCAGAACTCACAGAGTCCAGCCCCTCCACTTTTGCAAGCCAGACTCTGGGGGCTCTGCCTTGCCTGGCATGCTGCCCCTCCACTGCCCTGGCTCCCTCCAGCCCATCCTTGTAGCACGCACCGCCTCTCTGCCCTTCCTCTATCATTGTAGATTTGATTTGTATTTCCCTGATGATGAGTGATGTTGAGCATCTGTGTCTTCTATGGTAAAAAAGTGTCTATTCATATCCTCTGCACATTTTTCATTAAATTATTACTTTTGGGGTGTTGAGTTTTTAAGTTCATTATATTTTGGATACTTACTCTTTATCAGGTATGCCATTTACAAATATATTCTCCCATTCCATAGGCTACCTTTTAGTCTTTTGGGTTTTTTTTGCTGTGCAGGAGCTTTTTATTTTGATGAGTTCTTATACTTTATTTTTGTCTTTGTTTCTTTCGCCTCAGGAGATATATCTAGTAAGAAGTTGCTAAGGTCAATGTCAAAGAGGCTATTGCCTGTGTTCTCCTCTAGGGTTTTTATAGTTTCCTGTCTCACACTTAGGTCTTTCATACATTCTGAATTTATTTTTGTGTATGATATAAGATAATCGTCCATTTTCATTCTTTTGCATGTTGCTTTCCAGCACCTTCCCATCGGATATTCTTTCCTGCATTGTTGAAGACTGATTTACCATATAGTTGTGAGTTCGGTTCTGAGTTTTTTATTCTGTTTGATTGATATATGTGTCTATTTTTGTGCCAACAGCATACCGCCTTGATCATTACTGCTTCATAATAGGTCTGGAAATGTGATGCCTCTATCATTGCTTTGCTTTTCAAGTTTGCCTTGTGTATTTGGTCTTCTGTGGTTCCATACATATTTTAGGATTATTTGCTGTAGCTCTGTGAAAAATGCTGGTGGTAATCTGAATTGGATTGCATTAAATGTGTAGAGTGCTTTGGGTAGCATAGACATTTTAACAATGTTTGTTCTTCCAGTCCATAAGCCTGGAATGTCTTTACATTTTCATTGTGCATCATCCTCAGTTTCTTTTATCAGTGTTTTATAGTTTGCAGAGTACAGATCTTTAACACTTTAACTAGGTGAATTATTAGATATCTTATGTGTTTGGTTCAATTGTAAGTGGGATCAATTCCTTGATTTCTCTTTCTGCTGCCTCATTGTTGTATAGGAATACAAGATGTATGTATGTCGATTTTGTATCCTGGGTCTTTACTAAACTGGTGTGTAACTTCTAGCAATGTTTTGGTGAGTCCTTCTGCTTTCTATATAGGGTATCGTGTCACGTGCAAATAGGAAACATTTCACTTCTTTCTTGAAGGTTTAGATGTCTTTTATTCCTTTGTCTTTTCTCATTGCTGTGGTAAGGAGTTCCACTACTATGTTAAATAAAGTGATTACAGTAAGCATCCCTGTCTTATTCCTGACTATAGAGGAAAATCTGTTTTTCCCCATTGAGGGTGATATTAGCTGTGAATATTTTGCATATTGCCTTTATTGTGATGAATAATGCTAACCATACTTTTTTTGTCATGAATGGATCTTGATTTTGTCAAATGTTTTTTTTTTCTGCATCTATTGAAATGATCATATGGTTCTTATCATTTCTTTTATTAAAGTGGTGTAGCATGTTGATTGATTTGTGAGTATTGAACCACCTTTGCAAACCAGAATAAATACGACTTGATTGTTAGTTCATGCCTCAGAACTGCTTTTATTTTGGGGGATTTACATTAGAAATTCAACAGAACTTGAGTCTGAGATATAATGGAGCCTGTTGGTGGGATCTCAGGGCAAAATCATCCACTGTGGAGTGGTGTGGCCCCTGTCTGGGTTACTTGCACACTGCCAGGCTTGTGGTGCTGCTTCAATGGGATCTGGAGTATTAGCCGAGAGGATCTGCAAGGTGCACAGGGGTGGGCGGGGTAAGCTTAGCTAGCTTTGCCATAGATGTTCCCCTACAGGAGGGGCCCTGCAGCACTGAGAGGGAGGGAGGTCTGTCTGTTGGATAGATCCATAGAAGCACAGGGTTGGGTGCTTGTGTGGTGCAAGCAAGTTTGGTGATGGGAACTGGCTCCCTTTGGAATTTTGGTTAAGGGATAGGAGAGGGATATGGTGCTTGCCAGTGCTGTTGTTCCCCCACTGAGCTCTGTCCTTCCTGGGTTCAACAACTGTCCCTCCTGCTGTCCTCTCACCCTCTCCACTCTCCAAGAGCAGAGCTGTTGACTTTTAACATTCCACATGTTAAGCCTCGCTGGCTGTCAGAACTCAGGGAATCTGGCCCCTCTGCTTTTGCAAGCCAGACTTTGGGGGCTCTGCCTTGTCTGGCGGGTTGCCCCTGCACTGCCCCAGCTCCCTTGATGTAGCATGTGCTGCCTCTCTGCCCTTCCTACCCTCTTCCATGGGCCTCTTGTATACGCTTGATTCCAGAGAGTCTGTTCTGCTAATCTTCTGGCAGTTTTCTGGGTTATTTAGGCTGCTGTGGGTGGAATCTAAGCAATCAGCAGGACTAGGTGAGCCCAGCATCCTCCTACACCACCATCTTCTCCAAATCAGCAATATAGAAGACAAATTTAAGGAGAATAATGAAGCAGAAAAAAAGAGGGATACAAAGTTAAAAGAGCACCATACAAGACTTAGAGAAGTCAGTAACTTATTAAAAAAGAATAACATCTGAATCATAGGAGTCCCAGAAGATGAAGAGACAAAAGGGCAGAAGGTTTATGTGAAAAAATTACAGTGGAAAACTTTCCTAACCTGGAAAAGAACACAGACATCAAAATCCAAGAAGTACAGAGAACTCTCAGTAGAGTCAAAAAACACCATTAACAAGGCATATCATATTCAAATTCACAAAACACACAGATAAGGAAAGAATTAAGGAAAAACCAAGAGAGGGAAAAAATAAATCCTCAATCTATAAGGGAATTCAGATCAGGTTCTCAGCAGACTTACCTACAGAAACTTGGCAGGCCAGAAAGGATAGGATAGGTATAATCAATGTGCTTTAAAAGAAAAAAAAATATTCAGCCAATAATTATTAATCCAGGAATGGTTTCATTCAAAAGAGGAAAATAGATAAAGAGTTACTCCAGACAAACAAAAACTAAAGGATGTTGTGACCACTAAGCCAGCCCTGTAAGGCATTTAAGGGGGGATTCTTTGAATGGAGAAAAGATGAAACAAAACAAAACAATTATTACATACGGTTTCAAACTATCACAAACTACAGCGAATGACATATCCTCTGTGGTAATAATACTTATCCTTTTTATCTGGTATTTACAAAATAATGTAAAATAAAACCTTGATAATGTATAATCACTTTACTTTATTACTAGATTTTTATACATTTGAACCACCTAAACTTCTGCTATTTTTTGAAAGATAACACCCAAATTGTGTGGAGGATTAAATACAAAAAAGACTAAATGTGGCCAGAGAATAACATCTCAAAAAGAACAGAAAGAACAGCATGACTAAAATCTCCAACTCTACAGTTAACACAATGGCAACAAATTCATATCTTTCATTATTCACTCTAAATGTGAATGGACTAAATGTTCCAAGCAAAATTTACATGGTAATAGCATGGATAAGAAAACAAGTTCCATGTATATGCCATTTACAACAGACCCACTTAAGACCTAAAGACACCTTCAGTTTGAAACTAAGGGGATGCAGAATGCTCTATCATTCTAATGGTTCCCAAAAGAAAGCTGGAGTAGCCATACTTATAAGATACTAGATTTTAAAACAAAGACCTTAACAATATGGAAGAAGAGCATTATATCATTTTTAAAGTGTCTATTCACCAAGAAGATCATAACCGAAGGTGGAAGAACCCACATATATAAGGCAATTAATTACAAACATAAAGAAACTCATAAAAAATGATACCATAAGAGCAGGGGACTTCAACACCCCACTTCCAACAATGGACAGATAGTCTAAGCAGAAAACAAACAAGGAAACAATGGCTTTGATGACACACTGGACCAGGTGGATGTAACATATATATTCAGAAAATTTTATCCTAAAGCATCAGAATACACATTCTTCTCAAATGCACATGGAAAATTCTCCAGAATAGATCACAAACTGAGGTACAAAACAACCCTAAACAATTACAAAAAGATCAAGATCTTACCTTGCATATTTTCAGAACACAACGCTATGAAACTTGATATCAACCACAATAATAATTAAAAAAATGGTAAGATCATGAATACTTGGTGGTTAAAGAGAATTCTAGTAAAGAATGAATGGGTTAACCAAGAAGGTAAAGAAGAAATTGTAAAGTACATGGAAGCCAATGAAAATGAAAACATGACAGCTTAAAACCTCTGGGATGTAGCAAAGCTGGTCATAAGAGGGAAGTATATACCAATCCAGGCATTCCTAATGAAAGAAGAGAAGTCTCAAATGAACAACCTAACATTACACTTTAAATAGGTGGAGAAAAAATAGCAAAGAAACCCCAAAACCAGCAGAAGACAGGGAATAATAAAGATTAGATCAGGATTCAATGATACCAAAATAAAATAAAACAAAACAAAACAAAAACAAAACAACAGTAGAATAGTTCAATGAAACCAGAAGCTGGTTCTTTGAAAGAATAACAAACCCCTAGCCAGACTGATTAAAAAGAAAAAAGAAAGCTGGGAGGGGGCAAGAGGGCAGGGAAACATGGGACTATTTTTTTGTCTCTCTTATCTCTGAAATGCAGCTAGATCAACACCAAACCATCTCGCACAACTAGCAAAGTGATATGAGGATTAACACAACGATCTGCACAACTTGAATCACAGAACTCTGCGGGTACACAGCACAGAGAGGTGAACTGAGGTAGAACGAAGTCATGAGGGTAGGGAGCTGTTTTTGCTTGGGGAGAGAGGATGGAGACAGGGAGGAGAGTACAGGAAAACACTCCTCTGAAAGCAGCTGTAGATAAAAAGTGCACTGAACCAAAAAAAAAAAAAAAGTAGAAAATGACTGCAAGAGGCTGAACAAAAAAGGGAAAAGGAGAAAGGAGAAGGTTTAAATTCCATTAAGGCACTATAAACAGAGGAGCACAGAGTCTGAAACTCTGCACCTTGATACTTGACAGAGATCGGGTGGGAAGAGTGAATCCTTAGATGCAGACAGTGAGGTCTGATGGGTCTTCAGGCCACGTGGGGAGAGGCTGTTTCCCTGTTCAGATGACATTTGGTAAAGATTGTGCAGCCTCCCCAAAGGCAAAGGTCCCAGCAGATGCGAGAAAACAGTCACGTTTGTTGGTGTTGGAACAAAGACATTAAGGGTGAAGCGTGGCACCAGATGGGTGTTGTGATTTACCATAATCCCTGAAAAACTGCTGCTATAAAACCACACAAAATTTTCTGCGGTGGGCTGGCACCTGGCTGCAGTCTCTGGGCAACTGCAGCAGAATGGTCACGTGAATGTACCAGGGGGTGGGCATGCACCTGGCCATTGCTTGGCAAGACATGCCCCCTGAGGGTCTGAGAGGGTCAAAGCTGCAACACTCTCAGAAGTGACAGGTTTGGAAACAGCTCTATCTGATATAAAACTCAGGACAGAGGTGTCGCCTGGGAGGCTGACAGCTTGGTCACAGAAATGTATAGGCAGAGAGTGATGAAAGCCAGAGACAAAGTAGGGGTGCTTGTCAGTCGGTGAGAACACAGAGTTGTGATACTAGAGACTTGGTAGATGGGTGACACCATTTTTACCCCTCCCGTGAATGCAAATACAAGCCCTGCACAGGCCACAATGATGCACCCAATAAACTAAGCAGCTCCATATAATGGAGAATGGACCGGTTACACAAAGCCCCATCTAAATGGGCAAACTGTGCTCTAGAAGAATACCACAAACCTCTTTGCCTGTTTAGTTATAGACTATAATGTGCTTCATAGTTTGATTTCTAACGGAAACTGGATGAAATTTCAATCGTATGCCATTCTGTTCACTGGTCCATCTGTTCAATTTTTTTTTCTGTTTCTTTTGTTTTCCTATTCTTGAATACAGAAAGAGAAAAGCATATTTTTATTTTCCATTTTTATTAAAATTATTTAGTTTTTTCTAGTATTTTTTTTACTTTTTTGTACATTTTAAAATTCTATTTTACTTTCATCTTTTTTGATTCTTTTTTTTAATTTTCAAAAGTTTTCCTTTTTTTTTCTTTTCTTTTCCTCTCTACTCTATAAAACTTCTTTCAACAACAAGACCAAAAAACACTTAGGAACTAGCATCATTTATCTGATTTTTTTGTGTTGCTTTTAATTTTTGAATTTTTTTTATTTTATTAATTCTTTTTCTTCCTTCAAAATGATGAAATGAAAGCATTCACCCCATAAGAAAGAACAGAAAAGCATGACAGTCAGGGACTTAACACAGATACAAGCAAGACGTCTGAACTAGAATTTAGAATCATGAAAATAAGAATACTAGCTGGGGTTGATAAAAGCATAGAATCCCTTTCTTTGGGAGGGACAACTAAAATCTAGTCAGGACAAAATTAAAAATGCTATAACTAGATTCAATCTTAAATGCTTTCTACAGCAATGAGGATGGACGAAGGAGATCAGTGAATCAGTGCTATAGAAGACAAATTTAGGGAGAATGATGAAGCAGAACAAAAAAGAGTGAAACAAAGTTAAAAGAGCATGATACAAGACTTAGAGAAGTCAGTAACTTATTAAAAAGGAATAATATCTGAATCACAGTTGTCCCAGAAGATGAAGAGAGAGCAAAAGGGGTAGAAGGTTTATGTGAACATATCAAATTGGAAAACTTTCCTAACCTAGGGAAAAACACAGACATCAAAATCCAGGAAGCACAGAGAGCTCCCATTAGATTCAACAAAAAATGACCATCAACAAGGCATATTATAGTCAAATTCATGAAATACCCAGGCAAGGAAATAATCATGAAAGCAGCAAGGGGAGAAAACTCCTTCACCTACAAGAGCAGACAGATCAGGTTCACAGTAGACATATCCACAGAAACATTGGTATGCCAGAAAGGAATTGCAGGATATATTAATGTGCTGAATCAGAAAAATATTCAGCAATAATTTTTTATATAGCAAGATTATCATACAAAATAGAAGGAAAGATAAAATGTTTCCCAGACTGACACATGCACCTCATGTTTATAGCAGCACTATCAACAATAACCAAAGTATGGAGAGAGCCCAAATGTCCATTGATGGATCAATGCATAAAGGAGATGTGGCATTTATATACAATGGACTATTACTCAGCAATCAAAAAGAATGAAATCTTGCCATTTGCAACTACGTGGATGGAACTGGAGGGTATTATCCTAAGTGAAATTAGTCAGTCAGAGAAAGACAGAAATCATATGACTTCACTCATATGAGGACTTTAAGAGACAAACCAGATGAACATAAGGGAAAGGAAACAAAAATAATATAAAAACATGGAGGGGGACAAAACAGAAGAGACTCACAAATATGGAGAACAAACTGAGGGTTACTGGAGGGGTTGTGGGAGGGGGCATGGACTAAATGGGTAAGGGGCACTAAGGAATCTACTCCTGAAATCATTGTTGCATTATATGCTAACTAATTTGGATGCAAATTTAAAAAAATAAAAAATAAAATAAAATAAGTTTCCTAGACTAAAAAAATGAAAAGAGTGTGTGACCACTAAACCAGCCCTACAAGAAATTTTAAGGGGGACTCTACGAGGGGAGAAAAGAACAAAACAAAAAAAAAGGTCAAAAGCAACAAATACAAGAAAGGATCAGAGAACACCATCAGAAACTCTAAATCTACAGGCAACACAATGGTAATAAATTCATATTTTTCAGTACTCACTCTAAATGTCAATGGGTAAAGGCTTCAATCAAAAGACACAGGGTACCAGAATGGATAAGAAATAAAATACATCTATATGCTCTTTACAAGAGACTCATTTTAGACCTAAAACACCTTCAGAGTGAAAGTAAGGGGGTGGAGAACCAGCTATCATGCTAATGGTCGCCAAAAGAAAGCCTAATTAATTAATCATACTTATATCAGAAAATCTAGATTTTAAAATAAAGACTGTTACATGAGATGAAGAATGGAATTATATCAGAATTTAGGAATTTAGCCATCCAAAGATCTAACAATTTTAACCGTTTTTTCTTCAAACTTGATTGCACCCAAATATGTAAATCAATTAATCACTAACATACAGAAATTCATTGACAATAATACCATATAATAGGATACTTCAACACTACAACACTTGCTGAATCCCTGAAACACTGCTGCTACACGATTGCACAAACTTTTCTGGGGCTGCTGGCACCCAGTTGCAGTCTCTGGTCATCAGCAGCAGCATTGTCATGCAAACATACAGGGGTGGGCCAGCACACGGCTGTTGCTCATTGAGACACTTTTCCCATAAGAGTCATTACAGCAATGGACAAATCATATAAGATAAAATAAACAAGGGAACAACAAATTTGAATGACAATCTGGACCCAGATGGACATAACATATACATTCAGAATATTTCATTCTAAAGCCACGGAATGCACATTCTTCTTGAGTGCACATGGAATATTATCCAGAATAGACCCCACACTGGGACACAAATCATCCCTAAAAAAAGTACAAAACAATTAAGATCATACTTTGCATATTTCCAGACCAAAATGCTATGAAACTCAAAATCAACCACAAGACAAATATTTGGAAAGCTAACAAATACTTGGAGACTAAATAACATCCTTCTAGAGCATGAGTGAGCTAAATAATAAGTTAAAGAAAAAATCTAAAAGTACATAGAATCCAATTTAATTTCAAACTTCTGAAGAAAAGGATAGGAAAAGAAACTAATGCAAGGAGAGTAACAGAAATGCAATATATCAGCCACTTTCAAATTTGCAAAGCAACTGAAAGAATATGTGTATCTGCAACCTGACTTACAGACAAGATGAGTGTTCTTTTGTGAACGTGTTTTTAGACTGTGACACTTTTTGATTGAAAGAAACTATGGCTTACACTTCATTTAAAAGTCCTGTGATATTATTTATTGCTAAATGATATTGTGAGGCCTCTCTTCTTCCATTTAGTAGAGACCAAGTGTGAGCTGTTGTGTTGTTGCAGGGAGCCAGTGAGAATACAGGAAGAGCAGGAGGACAGAGGAAACATGTTTCTTTTTTTTTTTTTTATTAAAAAAAATTTTTTTTAACGTTTATTTATTATTATTTTTTTAATCTTTTTTTTTAACATTTATTTATTTTTGGGACAGAGAGAGACAGAGCATGAACGGGGGAGGGGCAGAGAGAAAGGGAGACACAGAATCAGAAGCAGGCTCCAGGCTCTGAGCCATCAGCCCAGAGCCCAACACGGGGCTCGAACTCACGGGCGTGAGATCGTGACCTGAGCCGAAGTCGGACGCTCAACCGACTGAGCCACCCAGGCGCCCCAGGAAACATGTTTCTAAGGAGAAAATGTAAAATGTGCGACTTTAATCTCAAATTCAATTTTATTTGAGCACAAAATAATTTATTAGAGACATTTGCCATCATACACTGCCTAGTAGGCATAGACAATTCTTGTTTAAATACTGCTTTACTGGAAGTTTGGGGTGGCTAACGTGAGCAATTCTTTCTGATTCCTTGCTTTTCATAAGGTACAGGATAAACATATCTTTTTGGCTCATGATAAGTTACTCAAGTTCTGTGAATGTCATTTACTTTAAAAATTTTAATGTTTTTATTTATTTATTTTTGGCAGAGAGACAGAGAGCAAGTAGGGGAGGATCAGAGAGAGAGGGAGACACAGAATCTGAAGCAGGCTCCAGACTCTGAGCTGTCAGCATAGAGCCTGACACAGGGCTCAAACTCACAGACCTTTAGATCATGACCTGAGTTGAAGTTGGACTCTTACCTGACTGAGCAGCCCAGGCATCCCATGATTCTTATTTTACAATTGTGGGTGATGATACCAGACTCAGAATTTTGTTTGGACTTAGCATGATTTCTTATACCTGTCCAGGATGTTAGTGAAATGGAAAATAAAGGTTACATCTGAGTCTTCCCTTCCACTTATAGAAATGGCCCAGGAGCAAAATATTATCTTTCTCTCATCCAGTATGTCACTTCAGGCAAATATTGTCATTGTTGTCAGTAGAAGACAGCCAACATTTTCAATGTTGTGCAGTAAGATTAATCCAATGCTTACATGTCAAATTTGCAAGGGGATTGGAAGTAATCAATATAGGTCAGAGTTTTGTAAATGGACTATGCATAATGACTATGCATTAGTGACTAGAAGCAGAATAAATGGGTAAAAAGTAATCTAATTGAGGATTCTTTATGCATTCAAAAATTGTCTACTTTGTCAAAATTAAAATAAACATCTAGTGGTTATGAGTGAATTCCTGTTGGGGAGATCTTTAATTTTAATAAAGTCCTAGTCTAAATAGTATAAAATAAACACACATGAGCCAAACCCATATTAACTAAATTATTAGTCAACTTGTGGTCAGTCTTGGCAATAAGATTTATGCTTAACTCAAATTAAGCTTTAATATTTTAGATATGTGAATTTATGAAGAGCATAAATTACTCATATCATGTTTATGATATGTATATGATATATGATCATATTGCGTATATGATATGTATAAATACACGGTGGGTATTTATATTTGCCTTTTATTATTTCATAGATTCTTTTCAGAAGAATTTGAATGCATATGCTTATCACCTTGCCTTGTGACTTTGTGAAACAACACAGAACTTCTTTCTCAAAGTAAGAAATGTTGATTATTTAAGGAACTAGATATTTCATAAAAGCTTCAGAATTAGACTAAAATAGTTTGGATAAAATGTAAAAACTCACATTTCTTTATTTTTCACACCATGAGTTTTTCTTTTTCTTCAGGAAAACCAATGAATAGAAAATGGAAAATAACAACCAAACATTAACAGGCTTCCTTTTATTGGGGTTGTTTCCACCATCAAGAATTGGGTTGTTTATTTTCATTCTCATTGTTATCATTTTCCTAATGGCTCTTTTTGGAAACCTGTCCATGTTTCTCCTCATCCTCCTGGACGTCCATCTCCACACACCCATGTATTTTCTACTTAGTCAGCTCTCCCTCATGGACCTGAACTACATCTCCACCATCGTCCCCAAGATGGCATCCAATTATCTCTTTGGAAACAAGTCTATCTCCTTTATTGAGTGTGGGGTACAGAGCTTCTTCTTCTTGACTTTAGCAGGTGCAGAAGGGTTACTATTGGCCTCTATGGCCTATGATCGCTATTTGGCTATTTGCTTTCCTCTTCATTATCCCATTCGTATGAGCAAAAAAGTGTGTGTGTTGATGATAACAGGATCTTGGATAATGGGCTCAGTCAACTCCTGTGCCCACACTGTATATGCCCTCCATATCCCTTATTGTCGATCCAGGTCCATCAACCGTTTCTTCTGTGATGTGCCAGCCATGCTGACTCTGGCTTGCATGGACACCTGGGTCTATGAGTACACAGTGTTTGTGAGCACCACACTCTTGATTGCATTTCCTTTCATCGGCATTGCATGTTCCTGTGGCCGAGTTCTCCATGCTATCTGCCACATGCACTCAACAGAAAGAAGGAAGAAGGCCTATTCGACCTGCAGCACACACCTCATTGTGGTGACTTTCTACACTGAACCCTTTGTTTACATTTACCTATGCGCAAGACGGCTGAGATCTCCATCAGAAGCCAAGATTCTGGTTGTCTTCTACATTATTCTGACCCCAATGCTCAACCCTATCATTTATATCCTGAGAAACAAGGAGGTGATGGGAGCCCTGAGAAGAGTGATTCAGAGGATCTGCTCTATATAAGTTTGACCAAGTTCTCTTTAATCCTGCTGCCTTAAAATTCCATCCTTTTCACCTTTTACAATCATTAGGAGCAATGACATTCCAGAATGAAGACAGGGATTATATTAATCTAGAAAATTGAAATAATTGAGATTTGACAAAATAATTTTATATTTTTTTATTTGTTTGTTTTCTTTGTGGTAATTTTTCAATAAATAGAAAGAACAAATATTTTCTCTTACCCTGTGGGTAGTAAGATTTTATTAATATATTGAAATGATAATGGAAACAATCCAACATGATGGTATTACACATTACAATAATTCATATATACTTAACATCTCTTCCCAAATGGCTAAAATAGAAAAAAATAACAGAAAGTGTTATCATGTTCCCAGGTTTCTTTGAAATCTAATATATATATATATATATATATATATATATATATATATATATTAGATAGATAGATAGATATACCCTTTATATATATTTACCCTTTATATATATTGGTGAAAAAATGATTCTTCTGTTCCCTTATTTTCAGGGCAAGTGATAGGTATGGAGATTGGACAAAGAATCTGTATAGAATTAGACATTCTCTTACCAGTAAGGAGGAAATACAAGTTTATATATTTTATGAGAAGGACTCTGGAAGTAACTAGATGAATCTAAGAAAGTCATTTACAACAGGTCTACATGATCGGGATAATTGTGATCAGGAAAATGAAGAATAGACTATGGAATAATGAGAGCCATTTTCTAAAAGGATTGATGGGAGTTATATACTGTTTAGTGCAGATTAGTCAGTCTGAGCCACTTCCCAGTTATCTTTCAAAACACTCATTTCACAACCCCAAAAGCCACTAACTCCATTTCATAAGATGATTTCTGTTATCAGCATTTCATTATACATTTAATATTCTTATAATTCTACTGAATGAGATTTGGGTGCTTTGCTTTATTGTTAACCTCTCTGTAGCACGGTTTTCAATAGAGATACCTGTTTAATGACTAGCTTACAAAGGTCTTCCCATTACCTACAGGCTAGTTCTACACCTGGGCACTATGAATGAACAGCCATCACTGTTTATGGAGTAAGTCTTCTATACTCTTTATTATATAAGAGTGGGTGTAAATAAGGAAGCTAGAATTAACATGTACAAAGCCCTGTATTATCCAAAGCATCACAGTGATGGATGACTGATATATTAGAATTGGATATAAGTATTTTCTCCCCAAATAGAAGATCTGCATGTTAGATTATATACTGTAATTATGGATGCTTTTATACTAAAACTAAGTGAGTCCTTAGAGATTTCTTGACTATTTACTGTTTAAAAGCTTTATTTTGAAATGGTGTAACTATGATGGGAAATTTTTTATCAAAAGAACGTATATGATTAATCTTTTAAAAAAGGAAGAGTTTGCTTAAGTTTCCCTCATATCACATAACTTCATTTTCAAATTTGAAAAAAAAAAGACATTCAATGTTTGGTATCAATGGCCAAAGGTTCATTAGGCATTACTCTTTACTACCAAGGTTTTCCAGTTGAATTAATTTGGGGTTTGAAATGTAATTAGTTAAGGTTCTTAACTAAAGTAAATTCATTTTTAATAGAAAAAAAATCGGTAGAATTTAAGCAGAAAATATTATATTAAAAAGAGTGACAGAGGCATCTGGGGGTGCATCCAACTACTTGATGTTGTTTCAGGTCATGATCTCTCAGTTGTGAGATCAAACCCCACATCAGGCTGTACACTGAGCATGGAACCTGCTTGGGATTCTCTCTCTCCCTCTCTGTCTGTCCCTTCCTCTCTTGAGCTCTCTTCTGTCTCAAAAGAAATAAATTAACATTAAAAAAAAGAAAAAAAAAGTGAGAGACTTTCAGACTCTTCAGAAATTCTGGCCAATGATGTCTGGAAAATACGTAACCAAAATCAATTTCCAAAATGTGTCTGAGATTAATTAATATGACTCACACCATTCACAGCTCAAAAATCATATGATGAGCTCCTCTGAAAACTTGATGAATTGCAATAAACATTTATTTTTCTTGTGCTGTTTGCTTAGTGAATGTGCATATCCCTTGCTTATTTGAAGGCACCCACTTTAAAGTTAAAGTTTGAAATTAAAAGATTTAATAGAAAGTATGATTATATTCCCTTCCTATAACTGAGAGTCAAAAAAGGAAGTGACTATTTAGTTCTAACATAGACATCAGAACTTTTCCTTCCTAAGACATGTCAAGAGGGAAGTCAGACACAAAACAATGATCAAAGTTCTCTAAAATTTTTGTTGAAACAAGGGTCCTGTTTTGTGATGAATATATAAGAAATATATATATATTTCAAATATGCCAATGTGATTATCTATTTAAATACCTGTATTGTTCAATAAAAAATTCAAATAGATTGAAAACAATGTTTTAAATATTTTTTTGTGTGTGGTTTTGTTGTTGTGGTTGTTTGTTTATATCTTTGTTTATTTTTTGTTCTGTTTTGTTTTGTTTTTGAAAAAGAGAGAGACACACAGAGTGAAAGGGGAGTGGTAGAGAGAGAGAATGGAGAGAATCCTAAGCAGGCTTTGAACTGTCAGTGCAGAGCCCTGCATGGGGCTTCAGCTCAAAAATTATGACATCATGAGCTGAGCCAAAATCAAAATTTGGATACTTAACCAACTCAGCCACCCAGGCACCCAAGAATTTTTTAAACAAATACATAGAAACATCAGTGCTATTATTTAGATTTATTAAAAAAATGATTTTAAACATATATGTAATTAATTGCATGCAATTCTTGTAAGTAGGAGTATATTTTCTTCTAAATGCTATTAAGCATTCCAGTGCAATTTAATAAATATGTCATCCTTTCTATTTTAAGTTGACTGGACACTTTTATCAGATATTTTGTTTCTACACACTTGTGATATGATTTTGAATGCTTCATTTTTAATTCCCCTGATTTCTTTCTGTTTTTCTAAAAAGTATTTTTTTTTCCTCCTTTCTCTCATTCCTCACCCCCTCACTTTGGCAAACACCAATCTGTTTTCTGTGTCTATGAGCTTGTTTTCTTGTTGTGTTTTGTTTTATCTTCCATACATAGGAGAGATCATTTTGTATTTGTTTTTCTCTTTCTAATATATTTTACATACAATAATACCTTCAAGGTCTAATCCATGTTGTAACAAATGGCAAGATTTAATTATCTATATAAATGTATTTAATATAAATTTGTAATTATATATATTTCACTTTTATTTAAATATTTAAATATGATATACATATATACATATATAGTTATTATATCTATATTTATTATATATACATATGTATATTTATATTTATTATATCTATATTTTGTACATTTATATTTACTATGTTATATTATTGTTTTAATAAATAGACATGCATGTATATGTATATTTATACATATATATGTGTACAAGCATATTTATTATATGTGAATTTAAAAATAGTCTGTGCGGGGCGCCTGGGTGGCGCAGTCGGTTAAGCGTCCGACTTCAGCCAGGTCACGATCTCACGGTCCGTGAGTTCGAGCCCCGCGTCAGGCTCTGGGCTGATGGCTCAGAGCCTGGAGCCTGTTTCCGATTCTGTGTCTCCCTCTCTCTCTGTCCCTCCCCCGTTCATGCTCTGTCTCTCTCTGTCCCAAGAATCAATAAACGTTGAAAAAAAAAATTAAAAAAAAAAAAATAGTCTGTGCAATATATAATGAGTAAATTATATATATATATGTGTATATATATACACATATATATGTATGTGTGTATATATATATATATATATACACATATATATATATAATATTCACTCAACCATTAATGGGTTCTTGGGATACATAAGTTGTTTCCCTATCTTAGCTTCTTAGCCATTGTCAATACTGCTGCAATGAACATAGGAATGATCAATGAACATAAAGATGCATATATCTTTACAAGCAGTGTTTCTGAAATCTTTGGATAAATATCCAGCAGTAGAATTTATGGATGTATGGTAGTTCCATTTTTAGTTTCAAGAGGAAAACTCCATATTGTTTTCTGTACTGGCTGCACCAATTTTCATTCTCCCCAATAATAAACAACGATTTCCATTTTCCCCCATCCTCACCAACACGTTATTCCCTGTCTTTCTGAAAATAGCTATTCTTAATGTGTAAGGTCATATCTCATTGTGTTTTTTATTTGCTTTTCCTGATTATTTATGACGTTATACATCTTTTGTTTTCTTTATATCTTTAACTTTTTACCCATCTATATGTCTTCTTTGGAAAACAAACTCTATTCATGTCTTCTGTCCATTTTGTAACCAACTTTTATGCCATTGAAATTGTGTGTTCTTTATCTGTTTTGAATACTAGCTTCCCTAAGGATAAATATGATTTACAAGTACCTTTATTATTCAGTAGTTTGACTTTTAATTTTGTTGATGGTTCTTTGGTGTGCATATTTTTAGTTTAATGTACCCCACTTATCTTTACTTCTCTTCTTTTTGTCTTTGTGTAAGATTTATATAAATAATAACTATTATAAATATCTGTGTCAAGAAGCTAACCACCTGTTTCTTCCTGAAGTTTTATGGTGTCTATTCTTACATTTGTCTTCAAACACTTTTAAAATAATTTTTGTGTATGGTTCAAGATAATGGTTCAATTTTATTTTTTGTCTGCATGTGGCCACACAGTTTTCTGACTGGAAATGCATAGGATGTACAATTACTGAATAGATTATACTTTCACCATAGTATATTCTTGGTTGCTTTGTTGTACATTGGTTAACCATATATTCATGGGTTTATTTCTGGTCTGGGTATCCTTTCCCTTCCTCATCCTTTAGAATACACTGAATGCCATGGAGTCATTAAATGTTCACTGTTTTTGCGTCTCCTGGAGAAGTATGCTTCTACACCTCCTACACACTGTTTAGGAAGCACAGGGTATTTTATGTCACTTTATTATCAGGGTCTTATGGGCTGTTAGGGACTGATTATTCACTGATTAAACTCACAGCCATCTCAGTGTATCTACCATCAGGTGTTCACCCATGGTGTTTGTGGTTCCCTAAGGATAATTTTGCCCTGAGATCCCACCAACATATTCCATTATATCTCAGACTCAAGTTCTGCTGAATTTTTAATGTAAGTCCCCCAAAATAGTAGGCAGTTCTGAGGCATCAACTAACAATCAAGTGGTATTTATTCTGGTTTGCAAGGGTGGCTCAATACTCACAAATCAATCAACATGATGCACAACATTAATAAAAGAAATGATAAGAACCATGTGATCATTTCAATAGATGCAGAAAAAAAACATTTGACAAAAGCAAGATCCATTCATGACAAAAAAAGTATGGTTAGCATTATTCATCACAATAAAGGCAATATGCAAAATACTCACAGCTAATATCACCCTCAATGGGGAAAAACAGAGATTTTCCTCTATAGTCAGGAATAAGACAGGGATGCTTACTGTCATCACTTTATTTAACATAATAGTGGAACTCCTTACCACAGCAATGAGAAAAGACAAAGGAATAAAAGACATCTAAACCTGCAGGAAAGAAGTGAAATGTTTCCTATTTGCACATGATACGATACCCTATATAGAAAGCAGAAGGACTCACCAAAACATTGCTAGAAGTTACACACCAGTTTAGTAAAGACCCAGGATACAAAATCGACATACATACATCTTGTATTCCTATACAACAATGAGGCAGCAGAAAGAGAAATCAAGGAATTGATCCCACTTACAATTGAACCAAACACATAAGATATCTAATAATTCACCTAGTTAAAGTGTTAAAGATCTGTACTCTGCAAACTATAAAACACTGATAAAAGAAATTGAGGATGATGCACAATAAAAATGTAAAGACATTCCAGGCTTATGGACTGGGAGAACAAACATTGTTAAAATGTCTATGCTACCCAAAGCACTCTACACATTTAATGCAATCCAATTCAGATTACCACCAGCATTTTTCACAGAGCTACAGCAAATAATCCTAAAATATGTATGGAACCACAGAAGACCAAATACACAAGGCAAACTTGAAAAGCAAAGCAAAGATAGAGGCATCACATCTCCAGACCTATTATGAAGCAGTAATGATCAAGGCGGTATGCTGTTGGCACAAAAATAGACACATATATCAATCAAACAGAATAAAAAACTCAGAACTGAACTCACAACTATATGGTAAATCAGTCTTCAACAATGCAGGAAAGAATATCCGATGGGAAGGTGCTGGAAAGCAACATGCAAAAGAATGAAAATGGACGATTATCTTATATCATACACAAAAATAAATTCAGAATGTATGAAAGACCTAAGTGTGAGACAGGAAACTAAAAACCCTAGAAGAGAACACAGGAAATAGCCTCTTTGACATTGACCTTAGCAACTTCTTACTAGATATATCTCCTGAGGCGAAAGAAACAAAGACAAAAATAAAGTATAAGAACTCATCAAAATAAAAAGCTCCTGCACAGCAAAAAAAACCCAAAAGACTAAAAGGTAGCCTATGGAATGGGAGAATATATTTGTAAATGGCATACCTGATAAAGAGTAAGTATCCAAAATATAATGAACTTAGAAAACTCAACACCCCAAAAGTAATAATCTAATGAAAAATGTGCAGAGGATATGAATAGACACTTTTTTACCATAGAAGACACATATGCTCAACATCACTCATCATCAGGGAAATACAAATCAAATCTACAATGATAGAGGAAGGGCAGAGAGGCGGTGCGTGCTACAAGGATGGGCTGGAGGGAGCCAGGGCAGTGGAGGGGCAGCATGCCAGGCAAGGCAGAGCCCCCAGAGTCTGGCTTGCAAAAGTGGAGGGGCTGGACTCTGTGAGTTCTGACAGCGAGCTGAACTTAACATCTGGAATGTGAAAAGTCAACAGCTCTGCTCTCAGAGAGTGGGGAGGGTGAGTGGATGCCAGAAGGGAGAGTTGTTGAGCAACAGAAGATGGAGCTCACTCAGCAGGGGAACAAAGGCACTGGCAAGTGCCATCTCCCTCTCCCATCCCCCAGATGAAATTCCAAAGGGAACACATTCTCATCACTGAACTTGCCTGCACTGCACAAACATCCAATGTTGTGCTTCTGTGGATCCATCCCTCTGACAGGTCTGCCTCCCTCCTGGTGCTGCGGGGACCCTCCTGCAGGGGACCACTGATGGCAAAACAAGCTAAGCCTGCCCCTCTAGTCCCTGTGCTCCTTGCGGATCCACCCTGTCTAATATGCCCTTGGCCAGATCCCATTGAAACTGCACCACAAACCTGGAAGTGTGCAAGTAGCCCTGACATGGGCCACACCACTGTAAGTGAGTCCTGCCCTTGGGAGAGGGGAAGATAAGGTACACACAACTCTGACTGTGACCCCAGAGGTGACCTGGGGGCAGACATGGGGGCAGACTACGGCCCACCCACCAACACAAGTTACTCCACACAGCACAGGGGAAGGGCCCTGCAGTTTGGTGCTACCGCAGGGACTACCCAAATGATGAAATGGAAGAATTCTCCTCAAAAGAAACACCAGAAAGTAGCGACAGCTAACAAATTGATCAAAACTGATTTAAGCAATATAATGGAACAAGAATTTAGAATAATAGTCATGAAATTAATCACTGGGCTTGAAAGAAGCATAGAAAACAGCAGAGAATCTATTGCTACAGAGATCAAGGCTGTACAAATAGTCAAACAGGAACTAAAAATGCTATAAATGAGGTGCAAAATAAAATGGAGGCAGCCATAACAGGGATTGAAGAGACAGAGGAGAGAATAGGTGAATTAGAAGATAAAATTATGAAAAAAGATACCTCCAAGAAAATCAACAGCAACAATGATTCTATGCCTTCTTTAATTGGAGACTTAATCTGATACTTTGTTTTGTCTGCCTTGCTTGGTTTGTTGTCTTCTTGTTTTGTATTCACTTGGGAATGTCCACTGAGACTTAGACAACGTAACTTAAGTTACTAATAGCTCAAGATATATAAGCTAATGTTGGGGAAGAACTTTTAAAAATGTCTTTATATATTTTCATAGGTGTTTTAAGGTCAAGTCAGCAGTTAAAGAAACAAATATATTTATTTAGTTTGTTCCAATATTATTGCATCCCTAAAGTTTTATGGAGCATACATTGTATACATTGTTGCTCAGTAAGTTCACAGTAATGTTGTATCTGCACATATTACATATTATTTTATTTCACAATTTTGATTATCATGGCCAAATAATTAATAATTAAATGGAATGTGGTTAGTTTAATAAAAAATATATAAAACATTCTTTAAAAATCACAAATGTGAAAGTTATCTTTAATTTACTTTAGGTATGACATATTTTCCAATTTTTCCATTCTGTTTGAAATAAGACATTAAACTATTAAAAATTTCATTAATTAAACTAAATAATGCAAATTATGATATTACTAATTTTAATGGAATAATATTAAAAAATGTTTAACAATGCAGTTTCATTGCAGATTATCTTAAATGTTCTTCTGTTTTTCCTGGAATCCAGAAATTACATCAATCACAATTTGTATTTGTAAAAATACAACAATGGTCAAGTTTTAAAAATTTATCAGATTTTTAATTTATTTGATTTTCTGATTATAACGTGTGTCAACATCACCTTCATTATATCTGGTATTTGGAATTCCTTGAACTTGATGGATATGTATGTTTATTTTCCTCTCAGGATTTGGGAAGGTTTTATTATTCTTTTCTCAGCTTTCTGCCCCTAACACTTTCTCTGCCCTCTGGGATTTTCATGATGTGTGTGTGTGTGTGTGTGTGTGTGTGTGTGTGTGTGTATAGGATTTTTAAAGGATCCCATAAATTTAGTAGACTGTTTTTTTAATCTCTTTTTTAGTTTAATTTCCTTTTATTCTTCTGATAATCTGCCTTTGAGCTCACTGATTCTTGTACTTCATGAAGTTTGTACAGCCTTTCTATTGGTCTTTTTCAGTTCGATCACTGTGTTCTTCAGTTCTAGGATTTCCATTTTGCTGTTTTTTTGTGTTTTTAATCTCTTTGCTAAACATCATTTTCCTCAAGTATTGCTTCGCTAAAGTTGTTGAGTTGCTTGTTTGCTCTCATTTAGGTAAATATTCTGAATTCTTTGCAAGGTAGTTTTTAGATCTCCATTTCTTTGGGTCAGTTGCTTGTGATTTATTTCATTTTGGTAGTGTCATGTTTCCCTGACACTTTGTGACTCTTGTAACACTATATTGGTGTTTTCATATTTGGACAGGTAGTCACTTTTCCAGTATTTATAGACTAGATTGCACAGGAGAAGTCTTTTACCAGTCAGTTTAGCCAGAAATTTTGGATAAGCCAGCTGGAAGTTACCACAAAGGGAGATGCTCCCAGAGTCCATGGGTAAGTGGGCTGGACATTTGTGTCCACAGTGATCTTGGCTGCTCACTTTACTGTCTTTTCCCCAGGGCCAATTGAAACTGTGCCTTCTACTTCCTTAAATTTGTCTTTTCCCATTCCTGTGCTTTAATCCAGAATCCAGAACCCCCAAAAATGTGTGTTTGTGGATGGATGGTTATTTGTATCCACATATTTGTGAAGAGGTATAGGCCAGAACCTCCCATTCCTGTATTATCCAGACACAATTACCATATGTAGAGAGGTCAACATAACTCTGTACTCTGTCATGGAAGTGGTGAATGAGACACAGCCCTACCATGCCTCAGCAAACTCAGAGTGTAGTGATCCTGAAATACCCTATATTCTCCCAAAGTGCATTAAAAGGAGGTGAGGAGTGAGTATCATAGATATCCCCAGGAGACACTACAGAACAAAGTATGTTGTGGAGCCATGGTATTTAGTTTATTCTAAGAATTGAAAGAAAAAAGAAGTAGAAGCAGAAGCAGAAGCAGAAGAAGAAGAAGAAGAAGAAGAAGAAGAAGAATAGAACATGCATACAATCCTGATCTATTTACATTTAATTTCTGTGTTCAGTCCATTTGAATTTTTCGTAAAATTACACAGCTCTTAAATCAATTATCACATTTATTTATATTTTGTTAGGTATGTATGTACTTATTTATTTATTTTGATTTTGATTCCAGTATAGTTAACATATGGTATAATATTAGTTTAGGTGTACAATATAGTGTTTCAACAATTCTATGTATTACTCAGTATACATCCCCCTATCAAACTCCCTTCTGGTAACCATGTATTTCGTTTTCAATTGTTAACAGTCAGGTTTTTTTTGTATCACTCTTTTTTTCTTTTACTTTCTTCATTTTATTTGTTTCTTAAATACCACATATGAGTGAAATCAGGTAGTATTTGCTATTCTCTCACTGGATTATACTGATTAGTCTTCTGCCCATTTTTAATTGAATTATTTGTTTCTTTTGGTGGAGAGTTTTATAAGATCTTTATATATTATGGATAACAACCATTTATCAGACATCTCCTTTGCAAATACCTTCTCTCATGCAGTAGGTTGTCTTTTACTTTTGTTGACTGTTTCCTTTGCTGTACATGTTTTATTTTTATGTAGTCCCAATAGTTCATTTTCGTGTATCATTCCCTTGCCTCAGGAGACATACCTAGAAAAGTGTTGCTATAGCTGATTTCAGAAAAATTATTATCTGTGCTCTCTTATAGAATTGTTATGATTTCAGGTCCTGAATGTAGGTCTTGTGTCCATTTTGATTTGACTTTTGTGTATGATGTATTTACATGTGGTCCAGTTTTATACCTTTGCACATAGCTATCCAGTTTCCCAACATTATTTATTGAAGAGCCTGTCTTTTCCCATTGGAAATTCTTTCCTCCTCTGTCAAATATTAATTGACCATATAATCATGGGCTTACTCCTCGGCGTTCTAGTCTGTTCCATTGATCCATGTACCATGTACTATGCCAGTACCATAGTGCTTTAACTGCTACAACTTTTATTTAGGACACATTTATTTGTTTCCTCATTTTGTCTAACTCTCTATGTCCATTCTGTGTGTTGACAAAGTCATATATGTTTCTTCGTCTTGAAAGTACTGGCCTTATGAAGAAGAGGTCCTATGCTGCCCTGAAATGCAGTGTTACCATTTCATTAGGACCTGGTGCTTCAAAGTGTCTGCTTTGTGTTTTGTGTGCACTTGATGCTGTGGCCAAACCACTTTTTCCTTCAGTTCAATTGTCTAAAGTGGCTCTCTTTTCCGTTGTGGTAGTATTTTGTCCCAATGGTGTTAGTGACCCAGTGTGGGTCCTGCTTGGCCTTGGATTGAGACATATGAGGCATTTTAAAGAGGCAGTACCACCAAACTGTAAGGCACTTTCCTTGTATTTCCACCCTAGAGATTTTCATTGGTTTGTGGCACCTGTAGCCAAACCAACTGTATGCCACAAGTTCACTGCTGAGGCATGAGTCTTTGTTGTTATCATTCCCTATCTCTAGCGGGGGGTTATTTTGGATATGTGCTGGCACCTGTCATGGCTGCTTGCCTACTGCCAGGCTTGTGGCAAACTTTGGATGGGCTCTAGTCTAGAGAGTATTGGATGCTGCTGTATAGACAACGATAGACAGATGTGTAGTGTTAGCAAGATGTGTCTGCAGGTCTTCTATGGACGGTGGGAACTCTATCTGCAGACAGCTAGGTCAGGAGAGTTGGAGGGGGCAGATGCACACAGCGAATATAGGGACACTGCATCAGTGTTAGGCAGTTAGGCAGGGGGATCAGAAAAGTCTTGTTTCTTGAAGGAGGCCAATTGTTTATAAAGGAGGTAGGGGATGGGAAATGGCACCTTGCAGCTTTTTTATTCTTGGAGAAGTCTCCCAAGGATCTCTGTCCCTCCAGCACAGGCTTTGAGATCAGTAATTAATATTCTTCCCATATGCCCACATTTTTGCAAATCACTTCTTCTATGCTGTATCTCTTTGGGCTACCTTGCAGTTTTTTCAAGGGCAATGTCTCTGTTTCAAATCACCCTGCTCATTCTCCCAGAGCTTAAAAGTTCCAGGTTTTAAGTACTGCTGGCTGTAAGTTCTTGCAAAAATTTAGCCCCTTAATTTTTTAAAGTCAAGTGTTATGGGGACTTGTCTTCACTGTGTGGGTTACCCAGTGCATAGGTCTTTTTCTTTCCCTTCTCAGTGCCCACAGTGTCCTTGACTCCCACAGTCAATCCTGTGGGTATGTTGAGCTACAGATTGTATCTTTGCCCCTCCTACTTTCTTTGATGTAGTCTTTTCTCAACATTTAATTGTGTTTTGTTCTCTCAGTGTTTTGGTCCTTATATGGGTTGCTTACACAGATGTGAATGTTATCTTGTTGGATCCATGGGACAAGGTGAGTTTAGGGTCCTCTTAAGACATTTTTCACTGAACCTCTTTTTTTTCCTTCCCCTCCCCCATGGGTTTCTGTTAAGTTTCTCAGAATCCACATAACCATATGGTATCTGTCTTTCTCTGTATGGCTTATCCAATTTGACAATAAACTTCATATATTGAAAAAAAATAAAAATAAAAATAAATTATTCTTTATATAAAAAAAGACATTTTTCACTGAAATCCACAAATGCTTACTTTAAAAAAGAAGCCTCAAATTATGTTCCCATAAGGTGATGCAAGGGACTCTGGAGTCACTTCCTCCCCACCCCACCAAAGCCACTCATATGTATAGAGCAATTCCTCCTGAAGAAATGTGAGCTGGGTGAACAGCATCCACACTTCAAATGATAGAAAGACCATATACAGAACAGAAAGAGACATGGAGACTTGATTAAAAACAAAACCACCAACCAACAAACAAACAAAAAAAACCCAGAAAGACAAACAAACAAAAAACATAAAGCAAAAGAAAACAAACAAACAAACAAAAACACCTCACATCACAATGCTTTGAAATGCAGTCAGCAGGGATACTATCTTGAAATGATCTGTCTTCCCTGGGGAACAGGAAAGAAAAAAAAAAATCAAAACACCACTTAAAAGTGCAAATAGAATGTAAAATCATGGGGACCATCAAGCAAATGGTCCAGAAATATGTTTTGAGATGTTTTCAGTGCAAATAGGTAGTTTTATTAAATCACAGGGACAGGATCCATGAGCAGAAAAAGTTGTACTTGTTACTGTGAAGAGTGACTATCTACTTTTTTCTTAGGTTGGTTAAGGATAAGTAACTCTCTAAGGAATTTGTGTGTTGAAAGTGAGGTTTACAAGGACTTTCAGGGTCTGACTCTTGTCAAGATAGGGTTACCTTTTATTATCTAGTATAACATTAGTCATGAGACCCTCTAGAAACGTCATCTTCTGCATGTCTCAGATGTGCATCAGTGGGACACATGTTGTAAGGTGATTCCTTTTTGGTTCCATTTTTCCTGCCTTCGTTTTCCTCATCATAAAAGTTTCAGGACTTGAATTTCTACAAATGGCAGAGGAGCTGCTGAAACTCTCTCTGGGATGGAGAAGTTGGTGAAGACCAAGGTTTACATTCTCCTTTCAGCTTAACAGCATGGACAATAGCAAGATTCTCATGCTCTACCCTGCTTGCCAATTAAATGAGCCATGGCTATTACGAAAAATACACCAAATATGTGTTTGTCAGAAGTCCAGAAAAGAGGATTCTGGTGCACTGCTGTTGGAAATGTAAATTAGTACAGTCACTATATACATGAGTATGGGAGTTCCCGTAATAATCAAAAATAGAATATATGATCCTACAACCCCAATTCCTGGTATATATCCTAAGGAAATAAAATCCGTATATTAAAGAATTATATGCACTCTTATGATTATTGCAGCATTATTTATAATAGGTTAGATATGGAAACAACCAACGAGTAATCAACAAGTGAATGGAAAGAAAATATAGTGTTTATAGTAAATATGGGATATTTAATGTATGTAAAATTCTTGAAAATGGAAATACTTCCATTTGTAGTAGCACAGATGAAACTGGAGGACATTATGCTAAATAGAATAAGCCATATAGAGAAATTCAATCAGTGCCCAATTACACTGGTAGGTAGAATTTAAAACTGCATCAATAGAAGCATACAATTGAATGGCAGTAGTCAATATCTGAAGGGAATGAGAAATATGGGGAGATTTAGGTTGAAGTCTGTACAACTCCATAATGCAAGATGAATACATACTGGAGATCTCTTATACGGCAATGTGAATATAGTCAACAATACTGTATTGTATGCTTGAAATTTTATAGAAGAGTTCATTTTAAGTGAGGTCAAAGGGTAAAAAAAAAAGATAGTTAAGAAAGAAATAACTGTGTAAATTGATGGATATGTTAATTAGCTTGATTGTGGTGATTAATTCACAATGTGTATCTCTTTCAAAATATCAACTTGTATAGTGTAAATAGATACAATTTTTACTTGTCAAGTATATTTGAATAAAGCTGGAAGAAAAAACAAGAATTAACATAGATTGTACAAGATAGTGTAACTGGACATTACAGGTGTGCTTTGCATAAGTCATTACTGAAAAATAGGTGTGACATATTATTTAATTTTTATGTTTATTTATTTTGAGAGAGACAGAGACAGTGCAAATGGGGGAGGGGCAGAGAGAGAATCCCAAATGGGCTCTGTGCCACCAGCACAGAGCTCAATGCAGGGCTTGAACCCATGAAGGCATGAGATCATGATCTGAGCCGAATCCCAGAGTCAGAGACTTAACTGGCTAAACCACTCAGGCACCCCTGGGTGTGATATTTATTACTTTTATTACCATCATTCCAGCAACATCAGGAAAGCTACCATGAAGTTAGTTTTCATCTAAGTATCTGTTATGCCTACATTTATCAGCAATATATTCCCCAGATTATTTCTATGTACCATTCCCATCTTATTTTCAAAACGTTTCCTCAATTCTGTGTGTATATATTACTTCATTGGAAGCTTAGTCATACACATACAAAGCAAAAAGATAAAATACAAAGGTGAATCACAGAAAGCAGTAACATTAGGCACAATTGGTGTTTGAAAAATATGGGATAACTGAATACTTTCAGTATTTCGATGAATACTTGAATTTTTTTCTGAATGTCCTTTAAATTTTGAAAATATATAATTGCCCCAGAAACAGATAAATTCAGATTTTACTATTTTACCTTGTTTATAAGTTCAATTATATATAATTATATATATATATACATACATGTGTATATATATATATATATACATACATATATATACATATATACACACATACATATATATACATATACATATATATACATATATATATATATATATGTGTGTGTTTATTTATTTATTTTGAAAGAGAGGGACAAAGCAAGTGAGGGAGGGGTGGAAAGCGAGGGAGAGAGACAGAATCCCAAGCAGGCTGCACACCTTCACCACAGAACCCAGCACAGAGCTCTAAACCACAAATCATGAGATTAAGACCTGAGCTGAAAGCAAGAGTGGTACCCTTTATGAGGAGCCACCCAGGCCCCCCAATTTTATATTTTTGAATACAATTGAGATGAGGAATCATTGAATTAGATATAAGATTCATATGAATTAGAATGGTGTATAGGAAATTGTAAATTTGCATTGCAACCATGTAACTACTATGCTGTTTATCAAAATACTTCACACAAAAGAGGAGAGGGAAATATAGGGTTTCATTTATAAAATGAATAAATCGCAGCAATAAAAGACATAGCTTGAGAAATACAGTCAATGATATTGTAATAACTTTATACTGGGACTACATTTTTGTGTAACTTTATACTGGTAACTAAGTTTATGGTGAGGGTAGTATATGCATAAACTTGTTCAGTTAGTATGTTGTACACCTGAAACTAATGTAACATTATGTGTCACTTATATGTAATTTTTAAAAAGTGAATATATATATCCAAAAGTAATAAAATGGAAATTCTACTCTGTACAATTATCATTGAGAATTTGGGGTCTTATATGTTAATTTTGTTCTTACACAGAGTAAGTCATTATTGTGTTAAAGTGATCACCTTAAAATTATAAAGATTTTTTTTTAATTTTTTTTAAACGTTTATTTATTTTTGAGACAGAGAGAGACAGAGCATGAATGGGGGAGGGTCAGAGAGAGAGAGTGAGACACAGAATCTGAAACAGTCTCCAGGCTCTGAGCTGTCAGCACAGAGCCCGACATGGGGCTTGAACTCACGGACCGCGAGATCATGACCTGAGCCGAAGTCGGCCGCTTAACCGACTGAGCCACCCAGGCGCCCCTAAAATTATAAAGATTTTAATACAAACAATAATCCAAACTGCCAAAGGATTAACACAATGGAATCAACATACATGTGAACACGTCACATACTTGCATGAAAGAGCTCTACTCCTGGAGAGTATAACTCATGTACACATACAATATTAAGGCTTTCCCCACCAGCTACCATTCCCCATGTCCAGAGGATTAATCACAGGCTCTCAGCACAATGCACCTTCTCTCCCTCAATAAATACAACTTATCTTTCAAATGCAATTGCTTCTGAAAATATATTAGTACGATTATTGACAAATAAATTCTCACATTTGAAGTTCCTTTTGCATCCATGTATTGATATTTAGTATATATTTCCTCACAGAATTGTGAAGTGACCATATTTTCATGAACATGATGTCAGTTAGTAGAGACTTTAGTCTTATTCAGCATAAGTCCAGGAAAGAAGTTCATAGATAACATCAGTTATTGACTCTCTTACTCATTTTACTATGGTGCTCTGCTGTTTTACAATAGATTATCAGGAGTAACACCAATTCCTTTCAGAATTGTATAATGATATACTTTTTAGGCTTAAAGAGAGGTTCATTTTTTTAAGTATGCAAGTATTTAGGCAATTAATTCATTTTGTAATGTTACATACACACACACACACACACAATCTTTTAAACCTATTTCAAATAAAAATTTATTCTTGAAATACCTTGGTTAGTGAGATACTTAATGTATCAAATGCATATTTTAATTGTTTATAAACAGCAGCTCTTAATTAATTCTAATGAAATTCTTTTAAGCACTTGCTTAAAAGTCTTGCCAACTATGTAATGCATCAAAATAAGACACGAAACTTTTTTTATCTTCCAGTTTTACAACATCACTGAATTTAATACTTGACAGTGGTCTTCATAGTGTCATTATATGAATAGTTATTTTTCTTAGCAGATATCTATGAATATTTTCCAAACAAATGTATACACTCAGCTTTTATCCTTGAGCTTGATATTTTAGATAATTTCATGAAGACTCAGGAACAACTGTAATTCAGGTTTTTCTTTAGAGATTAAAAGTAAGACTACTTTTGTTGTGTGTGTTCACTTGTGAAAGTTCAGTGAGACTTGAATAATGTAGTTTAAATCACTAATAGCTCAAGATGACCTCAGGCCAAGATTGGAAAGGAGTTCTTATCATTTATTTGCAAGTTTTCAGATATATATTTAGGGACAATTTAGTTGGGGAATCCAATATTTAACTTTTCAGATTCTTCTAACATTATGTCTCTAAAGTTTTATAGAGTCATATATTTTACATACTGTTATTCAGGAATTGCATAAAATAGTGTGTAAACATATTAACTTATTTGGCACTTTGGAGAACATTGGCTAGAAAAATTGCTACACTATTATGAAATATGATGAATTTAATATCAACACATAAGGAGTAATTCTTAAATTATCACACAATTTTGTAAAATGCTTAATTTAGTATAGATATTTATTTTTGAATGTTTCCAATTAAATTGGAAATTACTGTTATATTATAAAATGTATTTTAAATTTACAATAAGTAATAAAATGACATACCACTCTTTTTGATGGTCTACTCTTTAGATAATTTTCAGTAATGTATTTATTATTGCAGATAATAGCTTAAATATTCTTAGGTTTCCTATTGTCTCCAGTATTTTCATCAGTAATTTGTATATATTTGGAAGGAGTACCACCAGTCTAGTTTAGAGGGTTTATTCTAACCTTGTTATCATAAAATATATATAACACAAAATTGGCAATTTTAACAAGGTTTGACTGTAGAATTTAATAACATTAAGTGCATTCACATTTTTGTTCATTTACCATTACCATCAATTTCTAGAATATTTTCACTGTACCAAATTGAAGCTTCACATCTTATAAATAGTAATACCCTATTCCCCTACCTTACAGTCTTGCTAACATTTCCTTCTGTCTCAATTAATTTACCTATTCTAATACATCATAAAAGTGGAATCATACAGGGGTGCCTTAAGGGCTCAGTCAGTTAAGTATTCAACTCTTTATCTCAGCTCAGGTCTTGATCTCAAAGTTGTGAGTTCACACCCTAAGTTGAGCTTCACACTGAGCATGAAGCCTACTTAAAATTAAAGACCAAATATGTGGAGTTACACAATATTTTTCTTTTCTGCCTGAGTTATTTCACTTCAGAAAATGTTCTCATATTTTTTTTGTTTTTCTTTTTCTTTTTTTATTAAACTTTTAAGAAATTTCATTATATATATATATATATATACACACACACAAATATATATATACGAAAATTATTGTCAAATTGCTTTCCATACAACACCCAGTGCTCATGCCAACAGGTGCCCTCCTCAATACCCATCACCCACCCTCCCCCTCCTTCCCACCCCCCATCAACCCTCAGTTTGTTCTCAGTTTTTAAGAGTCTTTTATGGTTTGGCTCCCTCCCTCTCTAACTTTTTATTTCCTTCCCCTCACCCATGGTCTTCTGTTAAGTTTCCCAGAATCCACATAAGAGTGAAAACATATGGTATCTGTCTTTCTCTGTATGATTTATTTCACTTAGCATAACACTCTCCAGTTCCATCCATGTTGCTACAAAAGGCCATATTTCATTCTTTCTCTTTGCCATGTAGTATAAGAAATTTCCTACATAAACACACAGTGTTATGTTGGTTCAGGTTGTATAATATAGTGATTCAACAATTCTCCTAATTAATCAATGTTCATCATAAGTGTACTCTTAATACATATCAACTATCTCTCCCAACCCTCACCCACCTCTCCTCTGGTACCCATCAGATTATTCTCTATAGTTGAGTCTATATTTGTCATTTTTTTCTTTATTTTGTTTCTTAAATTCCGCATATGAATAAGTCATATGGTATTTATCTTTCTCTGGCTGACTTATTTTGCTTAACATCATACTCCCTGCTGAAGCCAAGGTATCCAACCAGCCTGATGGCAGGACCCGGACAGTGGATGGATCAGGACTGCATGGCAGTTCACTGAAAGTGAAGCTTCTTGTATGCAAGCTTTTATGTAATTTGGCCTTAGTGTTGGTCGGGGCAGCCTCCTGACCAATGAAAGTACCTGGGGATTTGTCGGTTGGGGAATTGCCCACAACCGGCCCCCCAGGAAAAGAACCATTGGGGAAAGAAATAAGATTCCGCAGGGAAATTATGCAACCTTACATCTAACACTCGCCACTCCCTATAAAGACTCCTCTACCTAAAGGAAGGATAGCCCCATATATTTCCCAGCCAAGGAGGGGAAAAATGGGTTCAAAATCCCCACTCCAGCAACAAAGAAGTGTATCTATGGATACAAGTTACTCCAACCCCTAGGCCCACTTGGCCCCCAGGAGGCATTCCAGATGATAACTGGACCTGGTGGATTAAGATACAGAATGGTTCATTATTTCCTAGGTATACATTGTCTTTCTGGGAACGCATGATGTGTGGGTTGCCAGGGCCCTCTTGTCTCCCTCCTGACACCTCAGACCAAAGCAAATACCTTTGTTCTTTGTACTGCAAATGGTTCAAAGGAACAATTAAGAAGTCATATCCCTGTAAATGTTCCACTTGAGATGTTGAGAGATAGATGACCTTTCATGAAAATAGCAAAGCAAATGCTTTATAGACTATAAATAAACATAGATACATAATGAAAGTAGTATGAAGAAACTAATCAATAAGCAAAAGGCAGAAGGGAACGTTACAAAGAAATAACCATGAGGTTATTGGGTGATTACACAAAGGAACATTTTTAGAATTAGGTAAAGCCAAGAAACATAGATGACACATGCGACAAGGAAATTGCTAACAAATATAATGCCACGTTTGCCACAATAAAGTGGCCAGTCTAACACATTGCTGTTGTCTGCATCCATTTGTTATTTTTGCCGATGCTGTTCATCCTTTGGGAACCCCTGGACCTGCTGGGGCTGGACTCTGGCAACTCTCAATCTGCCCATGTTGCTGCAAATGTCAAGATTTAATTCTTTTTTATGGCTGTGTAATATTCTATTCTGTATTTATACGTCTTCTTTATCTATTCATTAGTCAATGGACATTTGGGCTTGTTCCACAGTCTCACTATTGTAGATAATGTTTCAATAAACATCAGGCTGTATGTATCCCTTTGAATAAGTATTTTTGTATTCTTTGGGTAAATGCCTAATAGTATACTTCATGAAGTATATTACACTTCAAAAGTGTAAGAGGGTTCCTATTCCTCCACCTGTTGGCCAAAACTTCTTGTTTCTTCTGTTGTTAATTCTTGTCATTCTTACAGGTATGAGATAATGTCTCATTGTAGTTGTGATTTCTTTTTCCCTGATGATGAGTGATGTTGAGCATCTGTATGTCTTCTTTGGAAAAAAATGTCTATTCATATCTGCTGCCCATTTTCCATTATATTATTTGTTTTGGAGTGTTGAGTTTTCTAAGTTCATTGTGTTTTGACTACTAACCCTTTATTGGACATGCCATTTACAAATATATTCTCTCATTCCACAGGCTGCCTTTTAGTCTGTTGTTTTCTTTGCTGTGCAGAAACTTTTTATTTTGATGAATTCCTAGAGTTTATTTTTGTCTTTGTTTCTTTTACCTCAGGACACAAATCTAGTAAGAAGTTATTAACACCAATGTCAAAGAGGTTACTGCCTGTGCTCTCCTCTAAGAATTTTATAGTTTCCTGTCTCACACTTAGGTCTTTCATACATTCCGAGTTTATTTTTGTGTATGATGTAAAAATTTGTCCATTTTCGTTCTTTTCCATGTTGCTTCCCAGTTCTCCCAGCACCATTTGCTGAAGAGACTGTTTTTTCCCCATAGGATATTCTTTCCTGCATTGTTGAAAATTAACTGACCATATTGTTTTGGGTTCACTTCTAGGTTTTCTATTCCGTTTTATTGATGTATGTGTCTATTTTTGTGCCAATAGCAAACCGCCTTGATCATTAGTGCTTCATAATATAGCTTAGGTCTGGAAATGTGATGCCTCCATCTTTGCTTTTCTTTTCAAATTTCCCTCGGGTATTTGGTCTTCTGTGGTTCCATACAAATTTTAGGATTATTTGCTGTAGCTCCATGAAAAATGCTGTTGGTAATCTGACTTGGATTACATTAAATGTGTAGATTTTTTGGGTAGTAGAGACATTTTAACAATGTTTGTTCTTCCAGCCCATAAGCCTGGAATGTCTTCCATTTTTTGTGTATGTCATCCTCAATTTCTTTTATCAGTGTTTTATAGTTTTCAGAGTACAGGTCTTTTAGCACATTAGTTAGATTAATTCCTAGATATCTTATGGTTTTTGGTTCAATTGTAAGTGGGATAAATTCCTTGATTTCTCTTTCTGCTATCTCACTATTGTTGTATAGGAATACAAGATTTATGTACATTGATTTTTTTATCCTGGGACTTTACTAGACCGGTGTGTCACTTCTAGCAATGTTTTGGTGGGTCTTTCAGTTTTCTATATAGGGTATCGTGTAATGTACAAATAAGGAAAGTTTTACTTCTTTCCTGCAGATTTAGATGTCTTTTACTCCTTTGTCTTGTCTCATTGCTGTGGCAAGGAGTTCCACTACTATGTTAAATAAAGTGATGAAAGTAAACACCCTTATCTTATTCCTGACCATAGAGGAAAAACTCTGTTTTTCCCCATTGGGGGTGATATTAGCTGTGGGTATTGTGTATATTGCCTTAATTATGTTGAAGAATGTTCCCTCTAACCATACTTTTTTTTTTCTTTTTTATCATGAATGGATGTTGCTTTTGTCAAATGTTTTTTTCTGCATTTAATGAAATGATCATATGGTTCTTATTCTTTCTTTTATTAGTGTGGTGTATCATATTGATTGATCTGTGAATATTGAACCACCCTTGCAAACCAGGAATAAATGTCACTTGATTGTTAATTCATGCCTCAGAACTACCTACTATATTTGAGGATTTACGTTAGCAATTCTCAAAATCACTCATCATCAGGGAAATACAAATGAAAACCACAATGAGATACCACCTCACACCTGTCAGAATGGCTAACATTAACAACCCAGGCAACAAAAGATGTTGGGCGAGGATGCGGAGAAAGAGGATCTCTTTTGCATTGTTGGTGGGAATGTAAAGTGATGCAGCCACTCTGGAAAACAGTATGGAGGTTCCTCAAAAAACTAAAAATAGAACTACCCCTGACCCCATAATTGCACTACTAGGCATTTATCCACGGGATACAGGTGTGCTGCTTTGAAGGGACACATACACCCCCATGTTTATAGCAGCACTATCAACAATAGCCAAAGTATGGAAAGAGCCCAAATGTCCATTGATGGGTGAATGGATATAGAAGACATGGTATATATATACAATGGAGTATTACTCGGCAATCAAAAAGAATGAAATCTTGCCATTTGCAACTACATGGATGGAACTGGAGGGTATGATGCTAAGTGAACTTAGTGAGTCAGAGAAAGACAAAAATCATATGACTTCAGTCATATGAGGACTTTAAGAGACAAAACAGATGAACATAAGGGAAGGGAAACAAAAATAAAATATAAACAGGGAAGGGGACAAAACAGAAGAGACTCATAAATATGGAGAACAAACTGAGGGTTACTAGAGGGGTTGTAGGAGGGAGGATGGGCTAAATGGGTAAAGGATACTAAGAAATCTACTCCTGAAATCATTGTTGCACTACATGCCAACTCATTTGGATGTAAATTTATAAAAAAAATTTTTTTAAAAAAAGAAATTCACAAGAACTTGATTGTGGGATATAATGGAACCTGTTGGTAGGATCTCAGGGCAAAATTATCCTTAGGAAACCACAATGACCATGGGTGAACACTTGATGGTAGACATATGAGTCTACTGTGAGTTTACTCAGAGAAGTAATGATTCCCTAACAGCCCATAAGACTCTGATAATGAAGCAACGTAAAATACCCTGTGCTTCTTAAACAGTGCGGAGGAGGTGTAGAAGCATACTTCTCCAGGAGACACAAAAACAGTGAGCATTGCATTGTGCTATGGCATTCAGTGTATTCTAAAGGATAAGGAAGAGTAAGGAAACCCAGACCAGAAATAAATCCATGAATATATGGTTAGCTAATTTACAAGAAATAAGCCACTAATATACTATGGTGAGAGAACAGTCTATTCAGTAAGTGTAAATGCTATGCATTTTCCAGTCAGAAAACTATGTGGCCACATGCAAGCCATTATAATAAACCCTACACAAAAATTATTTTAAAAGGGATTGAAGACAAATGTAAGAATTGACACCATAAAACTTCCAGAAAAAACAGGCGGTTAACTTCCTGACATAGATATTCATAATACTTATTATTTTTAAATATTACACAAAAGGCAAAAAGAAGAAAAGTGAAAATAAGTTGGGCTATATCAAACTAAAAATATGCACAGCAAATAGAACCATCAACAAAATTATAAGACAAACTACTGAATAGGAAAATATACTTTTAAGTAATATGTATAATAAGGGAGGCTAGTATTCAAAATAGATAAAGAAGACACAATTTCAATAGCACAAAAACGATTACAAAATGGACAGAAGACATGAATAGACATTTTTTTCCAAAGAAGACATACAGATGGACAAAAAGATAAAGAAAGAAAAAATAATAAAAGGATGATCAACGTCGTAAATAATCAGGGAAAAGCAAATAAAAGCCACAATGAGATATCACCTTACTCATTAAGAATAGCTATTTTCAAAAATACAGGGAATAACATGTTGGTAAGAATGTAGGTAAATGGGAATCTTTGTTCATTTCGGGGGGAATATATAATGAAATGCTGCTAACAGAAATCATCCTATGAAATGGAATTAGTGGCTTTTGGGGCTGTGAAATTTGAGTGTTTTGAAGGATAACTGGGGAGTGGCCCAGACTGATTAATCTGCACTAAACAGCATATAACTCCCATCAATCCTTTTAGAAAATGGCTCTCATTATCCTATAGTCTATTTTTCATTTTCCTGATCACAATTAATTTTCCTGATCATGTATACCTGTTATAAATTACTTTCTTAGGATTCATCTAGTTACTTCCAGTGCCCTTCTCATAAAATATATAAACTTGTATTTCCTCCTCAGTGGTCTGAGAATGTCTAATTCCATACAGAGTTCTTTTCCCAATCTCTATACCTATCACTGCCACCAAAAATAAGGAAACAGAAGAATCATTTTTCACCAGGTAAGTGTAAAATGTTATATATATATATATATATATGTGTGTGGGGGGGTGTTTGATTTCAAACAAACCTGGGATGTTATACTTTTTGCTCTTGTCTTCCTATTTTAGCCATTTAGGAAGATATAAGTATATAAGAATTAGTATAATGACTAATACTATCATTTTGGACTGTTTCAATGCATTAATAAATTTTTTCAATGTATTAATAAATTCTTATTACCCACAGATTAAGAGAAAATGTATGTTCTTTCTATTTATTGAAAAATTACCACAAAGAAAACAAACAAAAAAGCAGTGAGAATATAAAATTATTTTTTCAAATCTCAATTATCTTAATTTTCTAGATTAATATAACCTTTGTCTTCAATCTTGGAATGGTATTGTTTTAATGAGTTGTAAAAGATGAAAATGATGGAATTTTAAGACAGCCGGATTAAAGAGAACTTTTTCTAAACTTATACAGAGCAGATCCTCTGAATCACTCTTCTCAGGGCTCCCATCACCTCCTTGTTTCTCAGGCTATAAATGATGGGGTTGAGCATTGGGGTCAGGATGGTGTAGAAGACAGCGAGAATCTTGTCCTCTGTTGGAGATCTCAGCGATCTTGGGCGTAGATAAGTGTAAGCAAAGGGTGCATAGTAGAAAGTCACCACAGTGAGGTGTGTGCTACAGGTGGAATAGGCCTTCTTCCTCCCTTCTGTTGAGTGCATGTGGCAGATGGCATGGAGAACTCGGCCATAAGAACATGCAATGCCGATGAAAGGAAATGCAATCAAAAGTGTGGTGCTCACAAACACTGTGTACTCATAGACCCAGGTGTCCATGCAAGCCAGAGTCAACATGGCTGGGACATCACAGAAGAAATGGTTGATGGACCTGGATCGACAATAAGGGATATGGAGGGCATATACAGTGTGGGCACAGGAGTTGATTGAGCCCATTATCCAAGATCCTGTTATCATCAACACACACACTTTTTTGCTCATACGAATGGGATAATGAAGAGGAAAGCAAATAGCCAAATAGCGATCATAGGCCATAGAGGCCAATAGTAACCCTTCTGCACCTGCTAAAGTCAAGAAGAAGAAGCTCTGTACCCCACACTCAATAAAGGAGATAGACTTGTTTCCAAAGAGATAATTGGATGCCATCTTGGGGACGATGGTGGAGATGTAGTTCAGGTCCATGAGGGAGAGCTGACTAAGTAGAAAATACATGGGTGTGTGGAGATGGACGTCCAGGAGGATGAGGAGAAACATGGACAGGTTTCCAAAAAGAGCCATTAGGAAAATGATAACAATGAGAATGAAAATAAACAACCCAATTCTTGATGGTGGAAACAACCCCAATAAAAGGAAGCCTGTTAATGTTTGGTTGTTATTTTCCATTTTCTATTCATTGGTTTTCCTGAAGAAAAAGAAAAACTCATGGTGTGAAAAATAAAGAAATGTGAGTTTTTACATTTTATCCAAACTATTTTAGTCTAATTCTGAAGTTTTTATGAAATATCTAGTTCCTTAAATAAATAATCAACATTTCTTACTTTGAGAAAGAAGTTCTGTGTTGTTTCACAAAGTCACAAGGCAAGGTGATAAGCATATGCATTCAAATTCTTCTGAAAAGAATCTATGAAATAATAAAAGGCAAATATAAATACCCACCGTGTATTTATACATATCATATATGCGATATGATCATATATCATATACATATCATAAACGTGATATGAGTAATTTATGCTCTTCATAAATTCACATATCTAAAATATTAAAGCTTAATTTGAGTTAAGCATAAATCTTATTGCCAAGACTGACCACAAGCTGACTAATAATTTAATTAATATGGGTTTGGCTCATGTGTATTTATTTTATACTATATAGACTGGGACTTTATTAAAATTAAAGATCTCCCCAACAGGAATTCACTCATAACCACTAGATGTTTATTTTAATTTTGACAAAGTAGACAATTTTTGAATGCATAAAGAATCCTCAATTAGATTACTTTTTACCCATTTATTCTGCTTCTAGTCACTAATGCATAGTCACTATGCATAGTCAATTTACAAAACTCTGACCTATATTGATTACTTCCAATCCCCTTGCAACTTTGACACGTAAGCATTGGATTAATCTTACTGCACAACATTGAAAATGTTGGCTGTCTTCTACTGACAACAATGACAATATTTGCCTGAAGTGACATACTGGATGAGAGAAAGATAATATTTTGCTCCTGGGCCATTTCTATAAGTGGAAGGGAAGACTCAGATGTAACCTTTATTTTCCATTTCACTAACATCCTGGACAGGTATAAGAAATCATGCTAAGTCCAAACAAAATTCTGAATCTGGTATCATCACCCACAATTGTAAAATAAGCATCATGGGGTGCCTGGGCTGCTCAGTCAGGTAAGAGTCCAACTTCAACTCAGGTCATGATCTAAAGGTCTGTGAGTTTGAGCCCTGTGTCAGGCTCTATGCTGACAGCTCAGAGTCTGGAGCCTGCTTCAGATTCTGTGTCTCCTTCTCTCTCTGATCCTCCCCTACTTGCTCTCTGTCTCTCTGTCAAAAATAAATAAATAAAAACACTAAAATTTTTAAAGTAAATGACATTCACAGAACTTGAGTAACTTATCATGAGCTAAAAAGATATAGTTTATCCTGTACCTTATGAAAAGCAAGGAATCAGAAAGAATTGCTCACGTTAGCCACCCCAAACTTCCAGTAAAGTAGCTATTTAAACAAGAATTGTCTATGCCTACTAGGCAGTGTATGATGGCAAATGTCTCTAATAAATTATTTTGTGCTCAAATAAAATTGGTTTTGAGATTAAAGCCACACATTTTACTTTTTCTCCTTAGAAACATGTTTCCTCTGTCCTCCTGCTCTTCCTGTATTCTCACTGGCTCCCTGCAACAACACAACAGCTCACACTTGGTCTCTACTAAATGGAAGAAGAGAGGCCTCACAATATCATTTAGCAATAAATAATATCACAGGACTTTTAAATGAAGTGTAAGCCATAGTTTCTTTCAATCAAAAAGTGTCACAGTCTAAAAACATGTTCACAAAAGAACACTCATCTTGTCTGTAAGTCAGGTTGCAGATACACATATTCTTTCAGCTGCTTTGCAAATTTGAAAGTGGCTGATATATTGCATTTCTGTTACTCTCCTTGCATTAGTTTCTTTTCCTATCCTTTTCTTCAGAAGTTTGAAATTAAAATACTGAGAAAATGGGACTCAATTTTAGAGTTCGTGTATTTATTGTTGGTACAGAATTTTAAAATGTGCTCCTATTGTCACACAGATAAAAAAACAAAAAAAAAAACCAAAAAACAAAAAATAAACTAAGATCCAAATACTTACAGTCATTTCTTTAAGAACATAGCAACCAATGTATAGCTGTGTCTAGAATTTGTGTCCCCTATTCAGTATGCAGAGGTCTATCTCAAAGTCAATAGTATTTCAAAATTGTGCTTCCCTTCTTTTCTGCAATGAATTTTCAGTCCAGCAATATCCTTACCAAAAGTTAGCCTGCTACAGAAGGATAAATTATAGAAATCCTTTGTGCTTTAGGAAATCTTTTAAGGAATCTAACCAGCCAAATATCCTGTACAGGTAACAGACATGTTGCCTCCCTTACAGTGTCTAATCACACACCCATGTGTGTAATACTCTGTGAGCTCCCTGGTTCTGCCAAAGGTTAATTCAGTCAAACACAAGGCTAGCAGAAGCAAAGGAAACTTAATACTTTAATACTTTGTATCCTTTGAATGATTTCAACATTTAAGTATCTCATTTAATATTTAAACAAATTACATTTTCAATAGCTACAAAAGAAATTGGGAATGTATATTTGTGTGTTTCCAAAAAACTGCATAAATTGAAATTAATTTGAATCAAAGAATTATACACATGTGTGCACACACACAGATCATGAAAATGTACACATTCTTTGTATTGTTTTTCAGGTTGAGTTGATGGTGTTACATTTCACAAGTAAATTGTATAGAATTTGATGTCTAACCTTTCCATTATTTCTATTACTGCCACTTGTAAATAATTTGACACTTAACAGGTAAATTCAACTCTGTGAGCTTGCAACTTAAAAATCAAGCAAGCGTAAAAATTAAATGAAGTGATAGTTACTTCTATCAGTTCATTTGCTTATAATTTACTTGCTTATAATAGTTACTGCTATCAGTACATTTGACTTATAATTTATCATTAATGCAGTGATACTAACAGTCGGTGGTGTGAATCTACCTTCTCCTCTTACCAAGGGATATCATGCAATGTCTAGAGATGGTTTTGGTTATCACTACCGGGGAGTTATACTGGCATCTAGTAGATGCTGCTAAATATTCTACAATGTACAGGTTACTCACAGATCACAAAATTTCCCCCAGAATATTAGTTTTGCTGAAGCTGAAAAACTCTAAATTAATGGTAGATTTGATCATCTTTTCCATCTTTATTTTCTTCATTTGACACTCATCATCTACTAAGATTATACAATGATTTCTTTTTTTAAGTATATTTTTAAGAGAGAGAGAGAAAGAGAGAGATAGAGAGCTGGGGAAGGACAGAGAGAGAGAGGGAGACACAGAATCCCATGCAGGCTCCAGGCTTAGAGCTGTCAGCCCAGAGCCTGGTGCCAGGCTCGAACTCACAAACCACATGATCATGCCCTAAGGTGAAGTCTAAGAATTCGGATGCTTAACCAGCTGACCCACCAGGGTCCCCATGTTTTTAATTCTTTTTTTTTTCATTTTTGTTTCTTTATATTCCCATTTGATTCTCAAAATGCACTGCCAGCTTGTCCATGCAACGACCATTATGCCAATTGCACTACAGCTTTCGTGATGCACAAGGCAAAAGAACAACAGTCAGCACTAGGTAAAGCCTTGTAAATACTTGGTATTTACCATACTTGGTAAAACCTTGTAAACACTACCCCCCCACCATCCTGCTGGCAAAATCACATGGAAGAAACAACACACCCTAGTTTATTTATTGAGGACTTGACAGCAGATCATCTGTGCATCCCAGTTGAATTCAGTTCTCACAAGAGTGGACACTGAACAAGCCTATTTCAGCAAGTCTCAGTCTGACCCTTATCTCTCTTCCAAGTTAGCTATCATGTCTGTAAATATGCTCTGAAAACAAACAAATCCAACACAACACTGTTCCCTGCGCTTGTTCCACAGGCACTCTGCCTAACATTGTTGTGTAAAATGTAATCAGCTGTGGCGGTACCACCTGTGGTCTCACTCTGAACTCGGTGTCTTAACTGACTGTCCAAATGGCAGCATCACCTCCTTAGAGATACTCAACCACGATGAGAAAAGGGAAATTAAAAATGGAACTAAAATGTTTATAATCATATCAGGTGCCTACATGTGAACATCTTCACTGCCTAGAATAGAATATCCATATGAAAGTGTCACATTACAAACATGCTCACATTTGCTGTCACCTTCATCTGCTCCATGTTAGAGATTCTGCATCAGGCTCTAGCCATATTATACCATTCAAAAATACCTTTCCCACAGTCCTGGAGTTCCCTTCCCTGAGTTTTCTGATGCGTTAAATCTTACTTATATTTTAATTGTCTTTTTTTTTTTTGAAAATTTTTAATGTTTATTTATTTTTGAGACAGGGAGATAGTGTGCGAGTCAGGGAGGGACAGAGAGAAATTGAGGCAGAGTATGAAGCAGGCTCCAGGCTCTGAGATATTAGCACAGAGCCCAATGTGGGGCTCAAACTCAGGAACCTTGAGATCATGATCTGAGCTGGAGTCAGAAGCTTAACTGACTGAGTCCCCCAGGTGCCCCCTATTTTCATTATCTCTTAAATATATCCTGTTATATAAATTTATTTGGTCAACTCAGGATAGAGACATTTTCTGTCATTTGCCATTCTCTTCTAGTTCACTTATAATTTACTTTAGCATCCATCACCTATATGGATGCTATATAGCAAGTATCTATATTTCATGAATGTGCAGCCTTGAGCGTAGGGCTGTGTCTTATCCCCCATAATTTAGGTAAGAAATTTATATATAATATCAACTATTCCACCATTTTTCACTAGGATAGATTATGATCACAAAAGTTCTCCCCAGAATTGAAGATAATGCATATTTTATGTATAAACATCATTGTCTCTAAATTTTATTTAGTATTTTTCATGTTTATTTATTTTGAGAGAGAGAGAGAGAATGAGAGCATGAGGGGACAGGGGAGCAGAAAAAGAATCCCAAGCAGGCTCCACACTGTTAGTGCAAAGTCTAAAGAAGGGCTCTATCTCATTGGACTGTGTGATTATGACCTGAGCTGAAATCAAGAGTGTGATGCTTAAACCCCTGAGTCACCAAGGAGCCCCAGAACTTTGTTTTTATGAAATTCACAATTATCAGGGTGACTGGGTAGCTCAGCCAATAAAGCATCTGACTTCAGCTCAGGTCATGATATTAGGGTTCCTGAGTTCGAGCTCCAAGTCAGACTCTGAACCTGCTCCAGATTCTGTCTCTCTCTGTCTCTGCCCCTCACCTGCTCACACTCTGTCCCTCTCACTTTCCCTCTCTCTCAAAAATAAATGAGCTTTTAAAAAATTGCAAAAAATTCACAAGTACCCATCTGGTTCTTTTAATTTTATATTCTAAATTATGTATACAGCAATTGTATATACATTAGAGTCCAAATATAATTATCTTTTTGAAGTTTGTTAATTAATAAGATGTGAATTTATGAGTGACTTATCGCAGTGCTTAACACAGAGAAATTCTTTATTAGGTGTATTCAAAATCTTCCTACAGAATTTTCATGTTTCTCAATAAAAACACAAATTAGAACCCGTATGTCACTGTCTTTCTAACTTCTGGGCAGGGCCACATGCATTTGCTGAGTAAATTTCCATAAGTACAATTTCTGTAAAAATGTACGAACTCACCTCTCAATTCAGTACTTGACATGTCAGGTACACCCATGGAAACACATCTGCAATGATGTCTCTAGGCTTCTATACTTGGAGGTGAGTCTTAATATGTCTTGTTTTGGTTGTGTTCATTTGGCAATGCTCCTGAGACTAGTCACAAATAATGCAGAGACAGAGTCACAAATAATGCAGGGGGAATGGTTATGAAAACTTCCCAGATCTTTTCATGGAATTTTGTCACTTCCAGTTCCTGGGGGAAAAGCTAAATGGTATTTATTCCTACAATGGGCTCTGCACTGACAGCTCAGAGCCTGGAGCTTACTTCAGATTCTGTGACTCCCTCTCCCTCTGCCCCTCTCCAACTCATTCTCTCTCTCTCACTCTCTCTCTCTCTCTCACAAAAAAAAAAAAAAAACAACAACAACAATAACAATAAACACTTTTTTTTTTGAATCATGAATTGATCTCTGGTACTCTTTGTCACTAAGGTAAACTAGAGAGATCATAGATATGTTTTTTTGATTACCAATATTTGCTAATTTATACTATTATGTTCAGTTTAGAAGGTTTTGCAAAATTAACCTGTTGTTCTTTGGGCTTGCTATTTCATATTCTGCATATTTTATTAGAACCTCTAGAAGAGGTGATAATCAGTGAATGTAGAGACATAAGAATATTGATGTCACAGTCCAAGTCCCTATTTGTCCTGCTATGATATAGGATTTGTCTCATGAATTTAAAAACCTCATATAAAGGTCACAGAGTTAGAGGCATGGCTATATATATATATATATATATATATATATATATATTTCTTAAATGTCTGACTGCTCTGCAATCTAAAAATCCACGACACTAGTTAATACATATTTCAGAACATGTATCCCCAGCAAGTAACTCAGAGAATTAATATGGTTTTCCACATATTTTTCTTGGTTGCCTTAAATAACATGGCTTTTCAGGATTAGTCTACCTACCTTTAAATCCTAAAATGGCTAAATCCTAAATGGCTAATCCTAAATGGCTAATCCTAAAACTAAAACAGTAACTCGATGAATGTTTACTTTACCTAAATTTTTCAATCAAAAAAGTATTAGGCTAATTGGTGGTCATTTTTCAGTTCACACTATTAATTTAACATGGAAGACAACAGCAACAATCAATGATACCATTATTGACAGAGCTACTCAAGCTTATGATTCACATAAGAAAATATCAAGCCTCAGGGTTTCTATTCCTGTTAGTAGACTCTCAAAGGATGATTTCTAAATCCCTAAAAGGAAACTGCTGGGAAGCACTTAATTTCTAATGCAACACTCAGCAGAAGCTATTTAGGTGATGATGACAAGAATGAGTGATTAGGAGACAAGGGTGAATGAAAATGAAATCAGAAGCAAAATAGTGGTGCTGATCAAAACTCCAGTCTCATAGGTCATGGTATCCTCACAGGAGAGATGCAAGATGACAGGAAGTTCACAGTATAAATGATTGATTTCTCTAAATCTACAAAAGGGCAATCTCGTGGTGTAGACAGTATGTATCAATGCATTGCAAGTACTACTGTTCCATGAGCTAACAGCCATCAACCTTCAGAGGGGTCAGTTCATGAGGAGTAGATAGTGTAAATGATTGCAGATGGAAACATGTCAGTCATAGGACATGAGTTCCAAGGGGATACACTCACTCCCACCCAGAGACAACCCCAGGAAGATCAGGGTGCCATAGTGACTAACAGACTTGGCTGTCTTATGCAGAAGGTAGTCATTCATCATCTTGAGGACAAAGGCAACTGTGAAGAGGATGACAATGAGAGAGAGTTGCCAAAGGAAAAAAATACATAGGAATATGAAGATAGGGGTCTACCAGGATCAGGAGATTTTGAGAGATTGTTTCCAGTTAGTGTGAAAAGAAACATTATTGTTATAAGGTCAAAAAGACAGAAGTGAATTGGGGTGTATTTCAGCAGACCCAGAAGAATGAATCCAGTGATAGTGTGGTTTTCACTCTGGAAATCTCTATAGCGGTAAAAGTAAAAACATGTAATATGGAAACTATTTCATTACTGGTAGTGTTTAGCACAGAAGATAACCCACCAGAAAACTTTGTATTACCTAAAGAATATTGGAGAAAACAGTGAATCCAGTAGACCTAAATTTATCAAATGAGGGGTACCTGTGTGGCTTAGTTGATTAAGCTTCTGTCTTCAGCTCAGGTCATGATCTCACAGTTTGTGAGTTCGAGCCCCATGACAGGATCTGTGCTGACAGTTCAAAGCCTGGAGTCTACTTCAGATTCCTTGTCTCCCTCTCTCTTTGCCCCTCCCCTGCTTGCTCTCTCTCAATAAATAAATAAGCAAATAAATAAATAAATATTTAAAAATAGGATATATAGGGGCGCCTGGGTGGCTCGGTCGGTTAAGCGTCTGACTTCGGCTCAGGTCATGATCTCGAGGTCCGTGAGTTCAAGCCCCGCATCGGGCTCTGTGCTGACAGCTCAGAGCCTGGAGCCTGTTTCAGATTCTGTGTCTCTCTCTCTCTGACCCTCCCCCATTCATGCTCTGTCTCTCTCTGTCTCAAAAATAAATAAACGTTTAAAAAAATTAAAAAAATATAAAAATAGGATATATAAATAAATATTAAAAAAAATAAAGAATTTGGAGCGCCTGGGTGGCTCAGTTGGTTGAGCATCCGACTTCGGCTCAGGTCATGATCTCACAGTCTGTGAGTTCGAGCCCCAAGTCGGGCTCTGTCCTGACAGCTCAGAGCCTGGAGCCTGCTTCCAATTCTGTGTCTCTCTCTCTCTGCCCCTCCCCCGCTCATGCTCTGCTTACATCACATGGTGTGAGAAAATTCAATAAGAGAATAAGAATACTTAAAAAATGGGGTGCCTGGGTGGCTCAGTCAGTTAAGCGTCCGACTTCGGCTCAGGTCATGATCTCATGGTCTGTAGAGTTTGAGCCCCGCATCGTGCTCTGTCTGTGCTGACAGTTCAGAGCCTGAAGCCTGCTTCAGATTCTGTGTCTCCCTCTCTCTCTGCCCATCCCCCACTCTCTCTCTCTCTCTCTCTCTCTCTCTCTCTCTTTCTCTCTCTCTCTGTCAAAAATAAAATAAACATTAAAAAAATAGAGAATAAGAATACTTAAAATGTTTTGTTTATATCTACTAAATATCCAGATACTTTACCCAGTATGTTGAAATGATGCATTATAGTTATAGATGGTAATAATGTGGTATTAACCTAAAAATAATGTTTAAAAAATACTTTATTCAGTGCAGGTGAATATTTCCAAAGATTTGTGTTTTTTTTAGATGTTGGGATGATGACAGCAGAATAGCAGGACCTTACTCTGATTTTGTCCCAAAAGCACAAGTAGATACTTATGATATCAACTTAAATACACCAGAAGTCAAGCTGAAGACTAACAAAACAAACTAAGCAACTTAAAGGAGATAAAAGGACACATCTAAGAATCTAGGACATGCTGTGTTATGGTTTAGGAGAGTACAGATTATAGGTGCTACAGAGGGAAATGAGACTGGTTGGTGATAAAAGCAAGAGAGAAAGTGTGGAGCACATAGGCAAACACAAAAGAAGAACACTTTCCCAAGGATATTGACTTGGAAAACTAGATGGGCTGATTTATTTCAGTTCTTGCAACAAGAAGGTCTTCAAGACTACAGTTTTAAGGGTCAGCAGGGTTTTCTTGGCTAGAGCTCTGGAGGAACTACTCTACTCCAGGAGAGAAGTTGAAAAAACAATCAGAGGAAGACAGGTTGGAAACAGCAATCTGAAAATCTCTGGTCCACAAAATGGGAGAATCTTTGTTCTTCTCAGAGTTATTTCCTGAGAGGAAGCATTCACAGATACAAAGAGTTGGATGGTGCCACTTCCACCATCTCTGCCTCTTAGCATAAACACAGAGCCACCTAAGGGAAGCAACTCACTGGCTGTCTAACTTGTTTACACAAAGCCCTACTCCCTGTCCTCTGGAGGGACTTCCCTTCTTCCTTTAGATTGCTTCAGTCCCAGTGGGATAGGATTCTCCCCCAGAAGGCCAGCACAAAACCAAATACCAAATCTCCCAAATAGAGAGTTATGCAAGACTTCAATTCCAGTGGAGTAGTATCAGCTCTCATTTCACAAGCAGACCAGAGAACAACTAGTTAAAACTTTCAACATTCTGGATAAAGAACAAAACCTGCCCACAGCAGACAAGGAGAGTCTCTGTAGAGGACTGGCCTGAAGGATAGAGTAGCCAAAACACAACAACAGAGTGCATGCAGCACACACCAGAGAAACTCCATGAACTGCCAGTACCTAGACACTACATGAAATGAAGAATAAAATAAATTAAATTGGAAATAGGCATCATGAAATGCAGGCCAGGCAATAAGTATCAGAGGAATGAATTAGTGACCTAGAAGACAGCATGGTGGAAAGAAATGAAGTTGAATAAATGAGAAAAAAAAGAAATATGAGCAAGAGAATAGACTTAGAGAACACAATGATTCCATCAACATAAAAACATTCTTATTGTAAGAGTCCCAGATTAAGATGAAATAAATGAAAGGGAAGAAAATATATTTGAGGAAATAGCAACTGAAAACTTTCCCAATCTAAGTAAGGAGAAATCCAGATCCAGGAGGTATAGAGAACTCACATCAAAATTAACAAAAGCTGTCAATTCCAAGAAATATTAAAATCAAATGTACAAAATATAGTGATAAAGAAAACATCTTAAAAGCAGCAAGACAGGGGTCCCTGGGTGGCTCAGTCAGTTGAGCATCCGACTTTAGCTCAAGTCATGATCTCATGGCTTATATGTTTGAGCCCCACATCAGTCTCTGTGCTGACTGCTCAGCTCCTGCAGCCTGTTTCAGATTATGTGTCTCTGTCTCTCCCTCTGCCCCTTCCCCACTCAAACTCTGTCTCTTTCTCTCTCACACACAAAAATCAACATTAAACAAGTTTTTAAAGAACAGAAAGACAAAAGAAGTCCTTAACTTACAATGAAAAACCCTAAGTGTTGCAAGAATTTTTTTCAACAGTACACTGCAGGCTAGAGGGAGTGGTATGATATATTCAAAAGTGCTGAATGAAAAATACCTGCAGCCAAAAATAATCTGTCCAGCAAGGCCATCACTCAGAAAGAAGGAAAGATAGTTACGCAGCAAACAAAAAACAATGGAGCTCATGAGCACTAAACCAGCCCTGCAAGAAATACTACAAGGAACTCTTTGAGTTGAAAGGAAAGACCAAAAGTGAAAAAGACAACAAAAGATGAGAGGAAATCTCTAGAACAATGACAAGAGAAGTAATAAAATGGAAATAAATACATAGGCATCAATAGTTACTTTGAATGTAAATGGAAAAAAATGTTCCCATAAAAAGATATAGGGTGTCAGAATGGGTGGAAATGGAATTCCCATCTATATACTACCAACGAGAGACAAATTTCATACTAAAGACACTTCATATTGAAAGTGAAGAGATGCAGAAACATTTATCACACAAATGGATGTCAAAAAAAGCTGGAGTAGCAATGCTTGCATATGACAAACTAGACTTTGAAAGAAAGACTGTAACAAGAGATGAAAAAAGGGCAATATATGATAATAAAGGGGAGAATCCAAGGACTCCTGGGTGACTAAGTCAGTTGAGTGTCCAACTCTTGATTTTGTCTCAAGTCATGATCTCAGCTTCATGTGTTTGAGTTCTGCATCAGGTTTTGTGCTGACAGTGTCCACCCTGCTTGGGATTCTCTCCCTCTCTCTTTGTCCTTCCCTGCTCATTCTCTCTCTCTGTCTCTCTGTCTCTCTCAAATATACATTTGATATTAAACATTAAAAAGTTAAAAACATTAAAAAGTTAAACATTAAGTTAAAAACATTAAAACATTAAACATTAAACAGTTAAATTTAACATTAAAAAGTTAAAAAAATAAAGGGGACTTTCTAACAAAAATACATAACAATTGTAAATATTTATGCCTCCAACATAATAACACCCAAATAAATAAAACAATTAATAATAAACATAAATGAACTAATTGGTAATGAAACAATAATACCACACTTACAAAAATGAAAAGATCACCTAAAAAGAAAATCAACAAGGAAACAGAGTATTTGAATTACACACTGAACCAAATGGACTTAACAGATATATTTAGAACACTCCATCCTAAAAGGGCACATTAAACATTCTTTTCAACTGCACACTGGACATTCTCCAGAACACATCACATATTAGAATATCACAAATCTGGTCTCAACATATATAAAAAGAATGAAATAATACCATGAACCCTTTCTGATCAAAATGCTATGAAACACAAAGTCAACCACAAGAAAAAAAAATGGAAAGACTAAAAATACATGCAGGTTGAAGAATATCCTACTAAACAATGAATGGGTCATCCAGTAAATTAAAAAAAGAAATTAAAAAAATATGCATGGAAACAAATGAAAATGAAAGCACAATGGATCAAAATCTTTGGTATGCAGCAAAAGTAGTCCTAACGGGGAAGCATATAGCAGCACATGCCCACCCTAAGAAGCAAGAAACATATCAAATGAACAACCTAACCTTCTACCTAAATTAGCTAGCAAAGTAAGAGCAAACAGAGCACAAAGCCAGCAAAATTAAGGAAATAATAGGGAATAGAGCAGAAACTAATGATATAGAAACAAAGAAAAATTAACAAAGTAATTAAACCAGGAGCTGGTGGTTTGAGAAATCAGTAAAATTGATAAACCCTCAGACAAACTTGTCAGAATGAAAAGACAAAGAACCCAAATAAATAAAATCACAAATAAGAGGAGAATTGACAACCAACACCACAGAAATACAAACAATTATAAGAGAATATTATGAAAAATATATGTCAACAAATATTGCAACAAATCTTGTAATCTGAAAAAATGGAGAAATTCCTAGAAACATATGAGCTACCAAAACAGAAACAGGAAGAAACAGAAAATTTGAACAGACAGATAATCAGCAAAGAAATTGACTCAGTAATCAGAAAACTCCCAGAAAACAAAAGTCCAGGGCCAGATGGATTCATAGGTGAATTTTAACAAACATTTAAGGAAGAGTTAATACCTGTATTTCTCAAGCTATGTGAAAAATATAGGAAAGAAAAACTTCAAAAATAATTTCATGATTATCCAACATAGTGGAGAAGTAGGGAGATCTGTACTTCCCACATCTCTCAAACAAAGAAGGGCTAAAGCCAAAGGAATTTGAACCCCAAGAGTCTGGGAGGAAAAGAGAATGAGTCTAAAAGGGAGACACAAGGAACATCCATGATGTGCTATAGGTGGATGATTGCATACTGGAGGAGATGAAACAGGCCACGTTAGCATGGCAGGGGAGGGATCCCTTTTTGCAGAGAGACAAAGGGAAGAGAAAGAGTGGCTGGGGAAGCACAGAAGTGTTTCTGGACAAAAGATAAACCTTGGACTGGGACTGAGAGGGATTCCATCTCTGTGGAAATTTCTTCTGAATGGGGTCAGCTTCCCCATTTGCGCCCCTAGGGAGGAGGGGAAGCAGCCCCCAGTTCAGTGATAGGTCAGGAGCACAGTCTGTAGTAGGAGAGAGCAGTCCTCCCTGGAGTGCTGTGGGACAGGGTAAGGCCTGCCTGTGTCCACAACCCCCTGACTAGGCAGCAACGTCAGCAGCACAGTCTGCAGTAGGAAAAGTTATTCTTCCCTGAAGTGCTGCAGCACAGACAAAGCCAGCTGGTATCACATATCAAGCCACACAGAGAAGCACTTCCCCAGTGCCAGAGCACAGGGAGCGGAACTTTGAATCCTAGCAAAGTGCCGGGTCAGGGGAATCAGTGGAGTGAGTAGGACCACCTCATCTGTGCCCACAGCACAGTGAGGACAACTCAAACAGAGTCCACAGGCTCTTGGAGAAGAGACTGGGGGATCGCCATTTCCCCACCACCACCACCACCACCACCATGGTGGGGCTTCAGGGATCAGTCCTCAGGGACCAGAGTGGAGGTGGTCCAGCCTACACCAAACCAGGCCCCTCCTTGCTGGGTAACTGCATATTTGCTGGAGCCGGATAGATGTTGTGTAACCAGACGGCTCCATCATCCAGGCCAGTGATGCTGCATAGCCCAGATTAATTCCAGGGCAATTCTTGTTATTTAGATATATTCTCCCTTCTTATTTCTTTCCTCCTGTAGGCTGGTTACTCTGGTCATTGGTTTGTTTAAACAAATATATGTAATCCATTCTCTTGATACATGTTCTAGACCTCCTTTGGTACATTCCTTTCTCTCTGGAATAATCATGCCATATAGTTTCTCTGTCTGGGTAACTTTTTTTATTTCTTGCCTCCTTCTTTATTTTCCTTTCTCTCTCTCTCCAGTTTAAGCCATTTAATCTCTCTGCCCAGTCAATCTTTTTTTTCCTCTTTGTCCCCACCCCTGTCATTTCTCTCTTTGTATGTGCTCTTCCATCAGCATTGCCTCTACCCTGTTCTTCACTTGTGTGTTTCTCGCTTTTGCTTTTGGATTGTTTTTGTTCATTTGTTTGTTCTTGTGTGTGTGTGTGTGTGTGTGTGTGTTTGTCTGTTTATTTGTTTTATTTTTCGGTGTGTTTGATGCCTTTGTTTCCTGTTTGTTTGTGTGTTTGTTTTCCTTTCCAGGGCTACTTCTAGGAAAAAAATAAAGCACACTTCATAGAGGGTCCAAACCATCACTACGAGTAGAGAAATAAAGTAACCAAAGTCACAACAACAGAGAACAAGTAACACTGTCTGACAAACACCTCCTGAAGGACCAGGCCCTTGACAGTGTATGACCTCCATTTAATATAGCACTGCTCACTGGTGCAGAGCACATAACAAGCTTTTAAAACTCATAAGGACAGAAAACTAGCCAAAATGACAACATGGAAGAATTCCTCTCAAAAAAAATTCCAGGAAGAAGTGACAGATAAAGAATTAATCAAAACAGATCTAAGCAATATAACTGAACAAGGATTTAGAATAATATTCATAAGATTATGAAAAAGGCATAGTAGACGGCAGAGAATCTATTACTGAAGAGATCAAGGAACTAGAAAATTGTCATGATGAATTAAAAAATGCTATAAATGAGGTGCAAAATAAAATGTAGGTGGCCACAGCAGCCTACAAGCCTTGAAGAGGCAGAGGAGAGAATAAGTGAATTAGACGATAAAATTATGGAAAAAGAGGAAGCTGGGAAAAAGAGAGATAAAAAAATTGGGGATCAAGGGGGAGAATTATAAAACTAAGTGATGCAATAAAACTGAGCAATATCCATGTCATAGGAATTCCAGAAGAAGAGAGAGAAAGGGGATGAAGTGTACTTGAACGTATCATAACTGAGAACTTTCCAGATCTGGGGAAGTAAACAAGCACTGAAATCCAAGAGGCACAGAGAACTCCTGTCAGATGTAACTTGAATTGGTCTCCTGCTTGACATATCATAGTGAAACTGGCAAAATCCAAAAATAAGGAGAGAATTCTGAAAGAAGCTAGGGTTAAACAGGCCTTAACATACAAAGGTAGAGACATAAGTGTAGTAGCAGACCTATCTACTGAAACTTGGCATGCTAGAAAGCAGTAGCAGGAAATCTTCAATGTGATGATCAGAAAAAATATGCAACCAAGAATCCTTTACCCAGCAAGCTTGTCATTCAGAATAGAAGGAGAGATAAAAGTTTTCCCAAACAAACAAAAACTTAAGGAATTCAATACCGCTAATCCAGCCCTAAAAGAGATCCTAAGGGGGACTCTGTGAGTGAAATGTTGCAAGGACCACAAAGTACCAGAGACACCACTACAAACATGAAACCAACAGATATCACAATGATTCTAAACCCATATATATCAATAATACACTAAATGTAAATGGACTAAATGCTCCAACCAAAAGGCATAGGATATCAGAATAGGTAAAAAACAAAAACAAAAACAAAAAACAAAACAAAACAAAAAACAAGGCCCATCTATTTACTGTCTACAAGATACTCATTTTAGACCTGATTGAGGTCTTAATGATTAGACCTCATTTTAGACTTTCAGATTGAAAGTGAGGGAATGGAAAACTATATATCATGCTTCTGGGAAGTCAAAAGAAAGCAGGAGTAGCCATACTTATATCAGACAAACTAGACTTTAGATTAAAGGTTGTAACAATAGATGAAGAGGGCATTATATAATTATTACAGGGTTTATCCATCAGGAAGAGTTAATAATTATAAATGTCTATGCACCAAATTTGGTAGCACCCAAATATATATATATATATATATATATATATATATATATATATATATAATAATCACGAACATAAGCAACCTTATTGATAAGAATGTGGTAATTGCAGGGGACTTTACTACTCCACTTACAGAAATGCATAGATCACCTAGACAGAGAATCAGTAAAGACACACAGGCTCTGAGGAATACATTGGACCAGATGGACTTGACAGATATATTTAGAACTCTGCATTACAAAACAGCAGGATATATTTTCTTTTCGAATGCATATGGGACATTCTTCAAGATAGATCACATAATGAGTCACAAAACAGCCCTCAATAAGTATAAAAGAATTGAGATCATACCATGCACACTTTCAGATCACAATGCTATGAAACTTGAAATCAACCACAGGAAAAAGTCTGGAAAACCTCCAAAAATGCATGGAGGTTAAACAACATCCTGCTAAATAATGAATGAGGCAAATATGCAGTTAGAGAAGATATATATATATATATATATATATATATATATATACATATGAAAATGAAAATACAGCAATCAAAACACTTTGGGATGCAGCGAAGGCAGTCCTGAGAGGAAAATACATTTCAATTGAGGCTTATCTCAAAACAAGAATAATCCCAAACAAAATATAACAGCACACCTAGACGAAATAGAACCAGCATAGCAAAGACACCCCAAATGAAGCAGAAGAAGAGAAAAAATAAAGATCAGAACAGAAATAAATAATATAGACTCCAAAAATGAAAACAAAAACAAAACAAAACAAAACAAAACAAAAGCAAACAAACAAACAAACAAAAAAAAACGAAAGAGCACATCAATGAAACCAAGAGTTGGTTCTTTGAAAAAATAAACAAAATTCATAAATCTCTGGCAAGGCTTCTCAAAAAAAAAAAAAAAAAAGAGAGGACCTAAATAGATAAAAACAGGAAAGAATATGGATTTATTACAATGAATCCCTCAAAAATACAAGCAATTATCAGGGAATACTATAAAAATTATATGCCAACAAACTGGACAATCTGGAAGAAATGGACAAATTCCCAAGCACCCACACACTTCCAAAACCCAAACAGGAAGAAATAGAAAACTTGAACAGACCCATAACCAACGAAGAAATTCACTCAGTTATCAAAAATCTCCCAACAAATAAAAGTCCAGGAACAATGGCTTCCCTGGAGAATTCTATCAGACATTTAAGGCAGAGATAATTCCTATCCTTCTTAAGGATACTCCAAAAAATAGAAAGGGAAGGGAAACTTCCAGATTCATTCTATGAAGCCAGCATTACTTTGATTCCCAAACCAGAGACCCAGCAAAAAAAGGTAACTATAGTCCAGTATTGCTGATGAATATGGATGCAAAAATTCTCAACAAGATACTAGCAAATCGAATTCAATAGCATATAAAAAAATTATTCACCATCATCAAGTAGGATTCTTTCCTGGGCTGCAGGGCTGATTCAGTATTTGCAAATCAATCAGTGTGATATTTCACATTAACAAAAGAAAAGAACCATATGATCCTGTCAATGGATGCAGAAAAAGCATTTGACAAAATACAACATCCTTTGTTAATAAAAGCCCTGAAGAAAATCATAATAGAAGGAATATACTTAAATATCATAAGTTATATATGAAAATCCCACAGCTAATATCACCATCAACAGAGAAAACCTGAGAAATTTCTCCCTGAGATCAGGAACATGACAGGAATATTTACTCTCACCACTGTTGTTTAACACAGCGTTGGATGTCTTAGCCTCAGTAATGATACAACAAAATAAAATAAAATAAAATGCATCAAAATTGTCAAAGAAGAAATCAAATTTTCACTTTTCAAAAACGACATGATACTCTACAGGGAAAATGCTACAGACTCCACCAAAAGTCTGCTAGAACTGATACATGAATTCAGCAATATCTCAGGATACAAAATTAATGTACAGAAATCAGTAGCATTTTTATACACCAATAACGAAACAACAGTAACACAAATAAAGAAACTGTTCCCATTCACAATTGCAACAAGAATCATAAAATGTCTAGGAATAAACCTAACCAAAGATGTAAAAGATGTTTATGCTGAACACTATAGAAAGCTTATGAAGGAAATTGAAAGAGATACAAAGAAATGGAAAAACATTCCATGCTCATGGATTGGAAGAATAAATAATGTTAAAATGTCAATACTACACAAAGCAATCTACACATTCAATTCAATCCCAATAAAAATTGCACCAGCATTCTTCTCAAAGTGAGAACAAACAACCCTAAAATTCGTATGGAATAAAAAAACGACCCCAAATAACCTAGGTAATATTGGAGAAGAAAACCAAAGTGGGACGCATCACAATCCCAGACTTTAGCTTCTACTATAAAGTTGTAATCATCAAGAGAGTATGTTATTGGATGAAAAACAGACACGTAGACAAATGGAATAGAATAGAGACTCCAGAATTGGACCCACAAATGTATGGCCAACTAATCTTTGACAAAGCAACAAAGAATATCCAATGGAAAAAAAAATTCTCTTTAATAAATGGTGTTGGGAGAAAAAGAATGAAACTAGACCACTTTCTTACACCATACACAAAAATAAACTCAAAATGTATGAAAGACTGGAATGTGATACATGACACCATCGAAAACCCTAGAGGAGAAAGCAGGAAAAAACCTCTCTGACCTCAGACGCAGCAATTTCCTGCTGGACACATCTCCAAAGGCAAGGGTGTTACAATAAAAAAAAAATGAACAATTGGGACCTCATGAAGATAAAAAGCTTTTGCACTGCAAAAGAAACAATCAACAAAACTAAAAGGCAAGGGACAGAAAGGGGAAAAATATTTGCAAATGACATATCTGATAAAGGGCTAGTATCCAAAATCTATAAAGAACTCTCCGAACTCCACACCTGAAAACAAATAGTCCAGTGAAGAAATGGGCAGAAAACATGAATAGACACTTCTCTAAAGAAGACATCCAGAAGGCAAACAGGCACATGAAAAGATGCTCAATGTCACTTCTCATCAGGGAAATATAAATCAAAACCATACTGAGATATCACTTCATACCAGTCAGAGTGGCTTAAATGAACAAATCAGGAGACTATAGATGCTGGAGAGGTGATGCAGAAATGAGAACCCTCTTGCACTGTTGGTGGGGATACAAACTGGTGCAGCCACTCCGGAAAAAGGTGTAGAGGTTCCTCAAAAAATTGAAAACAGATATACCCTATGACCCAGCAATAGCACTACTGGGAACTTACCCAAGGTATAAAGGAGTGCTGATGCATAGAAGCATTTGTACCTCAATATTTATAGCAGCACTTTCATCAGTAGCCAAATTATGGAAAGAGGTTAAATGTTCATCACCTGATGAATGGATAAAGAAGGTGTGGTTTATATATACAATGGAATACTACTTGGAAAAGAGAAAGAATGAAATCTGGCCATTTGTAGCAACATGGATGAAACTGGAGAATAGTATACTACGTTATATAAGTCAGGCAGAGAAAAACAGATACCATATGTTTTCAGTTATATGTGGATCCTGAGAAACTTAACAGAAGACCAGGGGGGGAGGGGAAGGGGGGAAAAAAGTTACAGAGAGGGAAGGATGCAAACCATAAGAGACACTTAAAAACAGAGAACAAGCTGAGGGTTGATGGGGGGTGGGGGAGAGGGGAAAGTGGGTGATGGGCATTGAGGAAGGCACCTGTTGGGATGAGCAATGGGTGTTGTATGGAAACCTATTTGACAACTATATATATATATATATATATATATATATATATATATATATATGTTTTTAATACAAGACAAAAAAAGAAGATAAAATTAGGAAAAAGATGCATGTGAAAAAGGGAGATAAAAAAAATCCAGGATCAAGAGGGGAGATTTAGATATCTAAGCGATGTAATCAAACGGAATAATATCTATATCATAGGAAATACAGAAGAAGGGAGATTGAAATGGGCTCAAGGTTTACTTGAATAACTTGCAGCTGAGAACATTCCCAGTCTGGGGAAGGAAACAGACATTGAAATCCAAAAGGTACAGAGAAGTCCCTTCAGATGTAACTTGAATCGATCTTCCTCAGGACATATCATAGTGAAACTAGCAAAATACAAGGATAAAGGGAGAATTCTGAAAGCAGCTAGGGAGAAAAGGACATTAACATACAAAGGTAGAGGGATGAGGGTCATAGCAGACCTATCTACCGAAACTTGGCAGACCAGAAAGACATGGCAGGAAATCTTCAATGTGATGAACAGGAAAATATGCAGCCAAGAATCCTTTTATCTAGCAAGACTGCCATTCAGAATAGAAGGAGACATAAATGTTTTCCAAACAAACAAACAAAAAAACTGAAGGAGTTCATCACCACTAAACCAGCCCTATAAAAGATCCTAAGGGGGATTCTGTGAGTGAAATATTACAAGGCTCACAAAGGGCCACAAACATCACTACAAGCATGAAACCTACAGATAACACAATGACTCCAAACCCATATATTTCAATAATAACACTGAATATAAATGGACTAAATACTCCAACCAAAAGACATAGGGTATCAGAATGTATTAAACAAACAAACAAACAAAAACATCAATAACAACAACAACAACAAAACATCCATTTGCTGTCTACAAGAGACTCATTTCAAACCTGAGGCCACTTTCTTATCGAAAGTGAGGGTGCAGAGAAGTGTCTATCTTGGTACTGGAAGTCAAAAGAGAGCTGGAGTAGCCAGACTTATAAACGACAAACTAGACTTTAAATTAAAGGCTATAATAAGAGATGAAGAAGAGCATTATAAAATAATTATAGGGCCTATCCATCAGGAAAAGCTAACAATTATAAATGTCTATGTACCAAATTCAGAGCCACCCAAATATTTAAAATAATCATAAACATAAGCAATGTTATTGACTAGAATGTGGTAATTGCAGGAGACTTTAATGTTCCACTTACAACAATGGACAGATCATTTAGACACAGGATCAGTAAAGAAACAAAGGCCCTGAATGATACATTGGACCTGATGGACTTGACAGATATATTTAGTACACTACATTCCAAAGCAGCAGAATATACTTTCTTCTTGAGTGCCCATGGAACATTATCTAAGATAGATAACATAATTGGTCACAAAACAGCCCTCAACAAATAAAAACGAATTGAGATAATGCCATGAACACTTTCAGATCACAATGCTACGAAATTTGAAATCAACTACAAGAAAAAGTCTGAAAAACCTCCAAAAGCATGGAGATTAAAGAAAATTCTACTAAAGAACAAGTGAATCAACCAGGACATTACAGAAGAAATTAAAAGATACAGAAAAAAATTAAAATGAAAATACAACAATCCAAACTGTGATGCAGCCAAGGCAGTCCTAAGAGGAAAATACATTGCAATCAAGGCCTATCTCAAAACAAGAAAAATCCCAAATACAAAATCTTACAGCATACCTAAAAAAAAAAAAAAAAAACAAAAAAAAACTAGAAACAGCACAATGAAGACACCCCAAACCCAGCAGAAGAAGAGAAATAATAATAAAGATCAGAGAAGAAATAAATAATATAGAATCTACAAAAAGAAAAAAAAACAATAGAGCAGATCAATGAAACCAAGAATTGGTTTTTTGAAAAAAATAAAAAATAAACTAATGTCATAAACCTCTAGCCAGTCTTCTCAAAAAGAAAACAGAGAATCCCAAATAGATAATATCACGAATGAAAATTGATTTATTACAACCAATCCTTCAGAAATACAAGCATTTATCAGGGAAAACTATGAGAAATTATATGCCAATAAACTGGACAACCTGGAAGAAATGGACAAATCCCTAAGCACACACACACTACCAAAACTCAAATGGGAAGAAATAGAAAATTTGAACAGACCCATAGTGGTGGATAAATTGAATCAGTCCTCAAAAATCTCCTAACAAATAAGAGTCCAAAACCAGATGGGTTCCCTGGGGAATTCTGTCAGATATTTAAAGCAGAGTTAATCCCTATACTTATCAAGCTGTTTCAAAAAATAGGAATTGAGGGAAAATTTCTAGACTCATTCCATGAAACCAGCATTACTTTGATTCCTAAACCAGACAGAGATCCAGCAAAAAAAGAGGACTACAGGCCAATATCCCTGATGAATATGGAAGCAAAATTCTCAACAAGATACTAGCAAATCAAATTCAACAGCGTATGAAATGAATTATTCAACAATATCTAGTGGGATTCATTCGTGGGCTGCAGGGCTGCTTCAGTATTCTCAAATCAATCAATGTGATACATCATATTAATAAAAGAATAATAACAATACGGTCCTTTCAATAGATGCAGAAAGAACATTTGACAAAATACAACATTCTTTCTTGATGAAAACCCTGAAGAAAGTCAAAAGAGAAGGAACATATTAAACATCATAGTAGCCATTTGTAAAAAGCCCACAATTAATATTATCCTCAATGGGGAAAACCTGAGAACTTTCCCCCTAAGATAAGGAACACGACAGGGACATCCACTGTCACCAGTGTTGTTGAAAATAGTGCTGTAAGTCCTAGAATCTGCAATCAGACAACAAAACAAAAGAAAAGGCATCAAAATTGGCAAAGATGATGTCAAACTTACATTTTTCCCAGACGACGTGATACTCTATATAGAAAACCTGACAGACTCCACAAAAAGTATGCCAGAACTGATACATTAATTCAGCAAAGTCTCAGGGTACCAAATTAATGTACAGGAATCTTTTGCATTTTTATCCACCAATAATGATGTAACAGAAAAAGAAATAAAGAAACTGATCACACTCACAATTGCACGAAGAACCATAAATTGCTTAGGAAGAAGTGCAACCAAAGATGTAAAAGGTTTGTATGCTGAACACTATAAAAAGCTTATGAAGGAAATTGAAGGAGATACAAAGAAATGGAAAAATATTCCATGCTCATGGATTGGAAGAATAAATATTGTTAAAATGTCAATACTACCCAAAGCAATCTACACATTCAATGCAATCCCAATCAAAATTGCATCAGCACTCTTCTCAAAGCTCGAACAATCTTAAAATTTGTATGGAACCACAAAAGACCCAGAACAGCCAAAGTAATATTGAAGAAGAAAACCAAAATGGGAGGCATCACCATCCCAGAATTTAGCTTCCACTACAAAGCTGTAATCATCAAGACAGTATGGTATTGGTCCAAAAACAGACACATAGATCAATGGAATATAATAGAGACTCCAGAATTGGACCCACAAAAGTATGGCCAACTAATCTTTGACAAAGCAGGAAAGAGTATCCAATGGAAAAAAAGACAGTCTTTTCAACAAATAGTGCTGGGAGAACTGGACAGCAACATGCAGAAGAAGGAAACTAGACCACTTTCTTACACCATACACAAAAATAAACTCAAAAAGATGAAGGACCTGACTGTGCGACAGGAAATCATCAAAACCCTAGAGGAGAAAGCAGGAAAAAAACTCTCTGACCTCAGACGCAGCAATTTCTTGCTGGACACATCTCCAAAGGTAAGGGTGTTACAATAAAAAAAAAAATGAACTATTGGGACCTCAACAAGATAAAAAGGTTCTGCACTGCAAAGGAAACTATCAACAAAACTAAAAGGCCACGGTGGAATGGGAAAAGATATTTGCAAATGACCTATCAGATAAAGGGCTACTTTCCAAAATCTATAAAGAGCTCACCAAACTCCACACCCGAAAAACAAATAACCCAGTGAAGAAATGGGCAGAAAACATGAATAGACACTTCTCTAAAGAAGACATCAAGATGGCCAACAGGCACATGAAAAGATGCTCAATGTCACTCCTCATCGGGGAAATACAAATCAAAACCACACTAAGATATCTCTTCATGCCAGTCAGAGTGGCTAAAGTGAACAAATCAGGAGGCTATAGATGCTGGAGAGGATGTGGAGAAACAGGAACCCCCTTGCACCGTTGGTGGGAATGCAAACTGGTGCACCCGCTCTGGAAAACAGGGTGGAGGTTGTTCAAAAAATTAAAAATAGATCTACCCTATGACTCAGGAATAGCACTGTTAAGAATTTACCCAAGGGGTATAGGAATACTGATGCATAGGGACACTTGTACCCCAATATTTATAGCAGCACTCTCAACAATAGCCAAATGATGGAAAGAGCCTAAATGTCCATCAACTGATGAATGGATAAAGAGGTTGTGGTTTATATATCAATGGAATACTACTTGGCAATGAGAAAGAATGAAATATGGCCTTTTGTAGCAACATGGATGGAACTGGAGAGTATTATTCTAAGTGAAATAAGTCAGGCAGAGAAAGACAGATGGCATATATTTTCACTCACATGTGGATCTTGAGAAACTTAACAGAAGATCCTAGGGGAAGGGAAGGGGAAAAAAAGTTACAGAGAGGGAGGGAGGCAAACCATAAGAGACTCTTGAGTACTGAGAAGAAACTAAGGGTTGATGGGGGTTGGGAGAGAGGGGAAAGTGTTTGATGGGCGTGGAGGAGGGCACTTGTTGGGATGAGCACTGGGTGTTTTATGGATACCAATTAGGCAATAAAATATATTTATAAAATAATAAAAAAATCATTTTATTTTAATAAATTAAAAAACATCATTTCATGAAGCCAAAATTACCCTGATATGGAAACCACAAAATATTTACACTAAAAATTAGAACCAATGACCAATATTCCTGAAGAACATGTAAAAATTCACAATAAAATTATAACAAGCTAGTTCCACAATACATTAAAACATTTATTCACCATGATCAGGTGGTATTTATTCATCAAGTGCAAGGTGTATCAACATTTAGAAATCAATCAACAGGAAACACCACATAAATACATTAAAGGGAAAGAGATATATGATCCTCTCTATAGATGCAGAAAAACAATTGAAAAAGTACAACATCAACGCATTATAAAAACCCTCAACAAAGTAGGTTGAAAGGTAATGTACTTCCATGTAATAAAGTCTATATATGGAATACTCATAGGTAATACATCCAAAATGAGCAAAATTTGAGGGCTTTTCCTCTCTGGTTGGGAATAAGACAGTGGTGTGAACTCTTGCCAATTTTATTTCACATAGTCCTGGGATACTTAAGAACAACTATCAGAAAAGAAAAAGAAACACATCAAAACAATTAAGAAATAAAACTTTCACTATCTGCAGATGACATCATAGTCTATATAAAAAACTCAAAAAACAACCAAATATTTGCTAGAGATGATACATGAATTCAGTAAAGTGGCAGGATACAAAATCAACATAAAAGTCTTTTGTATTTCTATACATTAATAATGAAGCAGTAGGAAGATAAATCAAGGAATTAATTCCATTTACAATTGTCCAAAAAACCATACGATATCTAGGAATAAACCTAACCAAAGAGGAGGAATACCTGTACTATAAAAACTATAAAAACTATACTATAAAAACCTGTACTATAAAAACCATAAAAAACACTGAAAAGAGAAATTGAAGACGACACAAAGAAATGGAAAAGTATTCCATGCTCATGGATTAGAAAAACAAATACTGTTAAAATGTCTGTACAACCCAAAGCAATCTACATATTTAATGCAATTCCTATTGAATAACACCAGCAGTTTTCTCAGAACAAAACAAAGAAATCTAAAATTTGTAAGAAACCACAAACAATACCAAATGGTCAAAGCAACCTTGAAAAAGAAAAGGACAGGAAAGGACAGAAAAGAAAAGAAAGGAAAAATAGAAGAAAAGAGAAGAAAGAAAGAAAGAAAGAAAGAAAGAAAGAAAGAAAGAAAGAAAGGAGAGAAAAGAAAAGAAAAGAAGAAGAAGAGAAAAAAAAGAAAAAATGAAAGGAAAGAAATAAAAGAAAATCAAGAGACATCACAATTCTAGACTTCCAGCTGTCTTACAAAGCTGTAATCATCAAGACAGTATGATACTGGCACAAAAACAGACACATATATCAATAAAATAGAAAAGGAAACCTAACATTAAACCCTTAACTATAAGGTAAATTAATCTTGAGCAAAGCAGGAAAAAGCATCCAATGGAAAAAGACAGTCTTTTCTTTAAAAAAAAAATGTTTATTTAGTTTTGAAAGAGATAGAGAGACAAGCATGTGCAGGGTACAGGCAGAGAGAGAGGTAGACACAGAATCTGAAGCAGGCTCCAGGCTCTGAGCTGTCAGCACAGAGCCCGATGCAGGGTTTGAACTCACGAGCTGTGAGATCATGACCTGAGCTGAAGCCAGACACTCAACTGACTGAGCCACCCAAGCACCCCAAGACAGCCTTTACAACAAATGGCTTTGGGAAAACTGGATAGTGAATGCAGAAGGATAAAATTTGACAACTTTATTACAGTGTACATACAAAAAAATCAAAATGGACAAAGGATCTAAATGTGAGACAGGAAATCATCAAAATCCTAGAAGAGATCACAGACAATAACATCTTTGACATCAACTGTAGCACAGTCATACTAGATATGTCTCCTGAGGCAAGATGAAAGCAAAAGTAAATTATTGGGAAATCATCAGTATAAAAGGCTTCTGCACAGTGAAGGAAACAATTAACAAAACTAAAAGGCAGAAGTAGAAGATATTTACAAATGACATATCTGATAAAGGGTTAGTATCCAAAACATATAAAGAGTTTATGAAACTGAACATGCAACAAACAAATAATCCAGTTAAAAAATGGGCAGAAGACAGTAGTAGACATTTTTCCAAAGAAGACATACAGATGCTTAACACACACATGAAAAGATGTTCAGTATCATTCATCATCAGGAATACAAATGAAAACTGAACTGAGATATCATCTTACACCAGTTTCCCTAAAATTAACAACACAAGAAGTAACAGGTGTTAACAAGGATATGGAGAAAGGGAAAATTTCTTGAATTTTTAGTGGGGATGCAAACTGGTTCAGCCATTCTGAAAAACAGTGTGGAGATTCCTCAGAACAGTAAAGTATAACTAGTCTACAATACAGCAATACCACTACTGGGTATTTACCCCTTCCCCCTCCAAATAAAAATGCTAATCCAAAGGGATATGTGGATTCTAATGTTTATAACAGTGTTAACTACAATAGCCAAAAAATGAAAAAGGGTCAAGTGTTGTTCACTGACAGATAAATAGATACAGATGATGTAGTATGTGTACACACACACACACACACACACACACACACACACAAACACACACACACTGGAATATTACTCAGCCACCAAAAAGAATGAAATCTTGCCTTTTGCAATGATGTAGATGGCGCTAGTGAGCATTATGCCAAGTGAAATTTGTCAGTCAGAGAAATACTAATACCACTTGATTTCACTCATATATGGAATTTAAGAAACACATGAGCAAAGGGAAAAAAATAGGGAAAGAGAGGCAAACCAATAAAATAATTTTTGACTATAGAGGACAAACTGATGGCTACAAGGGAGAAAGTTCATTGGTATTTCAGTTAAACAGGTGGTGGGATTTAAGGAGTGCCCTTGGTGTGATGAGTATTTCCTGTTGTATGGAAGTGTTGATCACTGAATTCTACACTTAAAACTACTATTACACTGTAAGTTAACCAACTGGAATTTAAATTAAAACAATAAAAACTTAAAGAGTCTTTATTTAAAGGAAAGTATGTAGAATATATCAGTCCTACAAATGCAAAGTATGTTAAATAATGACTTTCTAATAGATTGGTATCATAAGGGTGTTTAAAATAAAATAATGAATATTTGATCAGAAAATCACTTGGCACTGAATTTCATATGATTGCTTCATGGAAATATCTAGGTAACCACATTCTTCATGAGTCTTTCATAATCAAGATCATATCACTGTACTAGTATTTGAAAGAAATTGCTCATTTGTAAATAATGTAAAAAGTTGACAAGGTAAGTAATTTAAGGCTGAATTTATTCCTTCATTGATATTGTAGTAATGCAATTAAAATGGTTATTTTGGTAGGATCATGTACATGCAGCCACGTTTGAAGGATACTTTGTCCATGTAACAAATATCTTAAAAGTAGCAGAGGATTCTCTTATATTTTAGTCACCAATACAACATTTACCTAAAATTTAAGCATTGGGATGTTGTGTAGTCATGGATTTGACATCATGTGTGCAGAAATATCCATTTTTATAGCTACTTGACTTCCTGGTTACTAATGATCTGTTCACAAATCCTAGGAAACTGAACAAATGCAGTCATGCCCCCCTTCACTGGGTAACATCTTGGATGTTTAAGCTGAATAAGTAGAAAGGCCTTTAAAGAATATCTTCTTTGTGCATTTCCTTGTATGTGGCACCAGAAAATAAGCACTAAACAAATTAATTTAAACATCAGGATGTGCAAATATGGGGATTTTATTCCATTCTGATCATTGATCCTTTTGAATCATCTCCAGTGGGATTTTTATCATAGGGAAATGAGTAGGATAAAGGATCTACTTAATTGGAGACAACTGTGAAATGTTCCTAAGTCCCTCAACACACTCGTGTTCCTGAGGGGGAGAAGAAGAATGCCTGGAGTTTAATATGATTTAGGTAAACCATCAGATAATGGAATATATTTACAAGTATCAACACTGTTATTTACAAATGTTGTTATATATCAATGGAAGCTTTTCTGTGTGAGAAATGAGGTGAAACTAAACAGCCTTAAATAAAGTTCAACTAGTGCTCAGTTTCGTTGTGCAATTAGGTTAATGGAAGCTGTAGAGAAAATACTGAAAATTACTTAGTTGTATTATTTCAAATATATTGATAAGAAATCAGTGAAGTCCATTTGAAATATCATATCAGCTATGATTCACCCAGAATTATAGGATCTTTATTTAAAGTGTAGTAAACAATCATTGAAGTGACAATTTAAAATATATCCATGGTCCTTTATTAATCACTCTTAAGGTCCAGTTCTAAGGACATATTATTGTCCTAGACACCACATAGATTTGTTTACATAAAGAAAATAAAAATTGGGTATAAAAATTACAGAAATATATCTAAACTTAGTGGAATATAAATAGGAAACAGCAGAGTTTTGCAAAAACAAAATTCCAGTGATTCATAAGACACATCTATGATATCTCTTTGATCTATTGTGAAGCCCTATAAGATAAATCAATACTGTATATAAGAATTATATTGAATATAAATGTTTTGGAATGGGTGTATATAATTACCAACAGCAGGCATGGCTCAACATATAATCTCACTATTATAAACTCATTTAAAATTTCCTTCTTTTAGAAATAATTTAAAAACTCAATTCAAATTTATTTAATAATTACAGATTGATTTTTTTACATTTATTCATTTCTGAGAGACAGAGAGAGACAATGCACAAGTGGGGGAGGGGTAGAGAGAGAGGGAGACACAGAATCTGAAGAAGGCTCCAGGCTCTGAGCTGTCAGCACAGAGCCCAACACAGGGCTCCAACTCACCAACCACGAGATCATGACCTGAGGCAAAGTTGGACGCTCAACCCACTGAGCCACCCAGGCATCCCTACAGATTGACTTTGATGTTAAAGGTATCACACATGATTTTATTTGGTGAGTTGATGATATCACTAATTCAATTGTGTTATGTTATTTTCTCTGTTTTTATTAGTTTAAGTTTCATTGTAAATGCGGATCCTGTGGCTGGGAGACTATGAAAACAGCATCATCCGGATTTGCATCTGACATTCCCAGTTGTCTACAATATGCTACATAGGAAGCTGTCAGAATAGTAAGGAAAATCATTTTCTTTAATTTTAGAGAGAGAGAGAGAGGGAGAATGCAAGCTAAAGAGAGGGGGAGACAGAGAGAGAGAGAGAGAGAGAGAGAGAGAGAGAGAAAGAGAATCTTAAGCAGGTGCCATACTCAGTGCTGAGCCCCACACGGGGCTTCATCCCACAACCCTGAGATCATGACCTGGGCTGAAGCCAAGTGTCAGACACTAACAAACTGAGTAACGCAGGTGGCTCTGTAAGGAAAGTTCTTTATCAACATCCGACCCCAAATAACACCTGACCAAACTGACCACAATTTGTAGCATGCATGCTCCTGAAATCATCATGAAGAATGGAGTAGTGGAACTGACCTTGAACTCTATATTAGTTCACAACTTCCAAAAGTCAATGGTTCTCTATGCTAGCCATCAATTTCTTACTGAAATAATCTTTTTGGGCTTGTGTCAAATACAACTCACGTCTGACTTTTATTCCTGTTTTCTGTTTTGAATTCTCAAAGGCACCCATTACGCCACTACAATCACGGTACAGAAATAAGAACAATGGTAGTCCTATGTAACGGGTCTTAAAGCTTCTGTTTTGGTCTCACATCTTTCACTTTTATTCCTATTCCATTTGCCAGAACAAGTCACACAGTGAAACTTTCATTAAAAAAAAAGTTGGGGGCTCCTATATGGCTCACTTGGTTAAGTGTGGGACTTCAGCTCAGGTCACGATCTCACCACTCATGAGTTCGAGACCCAAGTCAGATTCTGTGCTGACAGCTCAGACCCTGGAAACTGCTTTGGATTCAGTCTCCTTCTTTCTCTCTCTCCCCCATCCATGCTTGAATTCTCTCTCTCTCTAGCTCTCTCTCTCTCTCAAAAATAAAGATTAAAAAAGATGGGAAATATTCCACTGATCTGGATGCACTGAAGAAAAATCTCCCCCCTTTTTCCCAGGTGTAGTACTTTTATTGCTTGAATGGTATAATAAGATTTCATATATGCCCAGGTCTGCATTTGGCTTATAATATACCCATCATTAGTTATGTTTTTACTTAAAAAATATTATAATGCAAAAAAGGCAACCACAAAATCTTAGTGGCATAAAAAATAAGCATTTATTTCACACATCCTTACAGGTTGGTTGCTGGGTTGTGAGTAGATATTGATTCCATGTGTCTTTTATTTATCCTAAACCAACTGAATGGACAGCAGCTACTCAGGTCATGCTCATCTTGTGGGGGAAACTCAAGTTTTCAGGATAAAACCTCGTATAGAATAAGCAGAGTCTCCTACTTTAATCCACATTTTATGAGCTAACTAACATGACCATCACCAGTGTCAAGGAATCATGAAAACATATTCATCCCATTTATATCATATAGGTGTGTGTTTGAAGATGTGTTAATGTTTCCTAACCAATAGTCTAATCTATACAAATTCTACTCATGTTTTCAATAAATATTATATAGTACCAACCATTTGCCAGATATAAAAGTCAGTTTTTAATGTATATGCCTTCAAGTTTAGACAGGCAGAAACAGACACAAACACAAACATTTAAAAAAAGTACAATATGGGGGAAAACAGTGGTGGGCTTAAGTTGGAGGAACAAGGATAAGTCCTCGACTACGGAGAAATTTCAGTAGAGGACTAAATAGATTAAAAGAAGTGGGTATGCATACATCTGGTAGTAAAGTGTTCAAAGCAAGTAAACTAGATTAAGGTCCTAAAGTAGGAGCTAAGTAAGAATGTCCAAAGGAAAAAAAAAAGTTACAGAATATAATGAAAGCCAAATTTATTCTAAAGTTTAAATGGAGAGATAAAAGACCCAGAATAACCAACAAAGTATTGGAGGAGGAGGACAAATTTGAACTGATAAAACACAGAGTCAAGACCTGCTATAATGCTACAGTAATCAAGGCAGTGTGTTGTTGGCAAAATAATAGACATGTAGATCAGTGGAAGAGTATAAAGCCCAGAAATAGACACATATAAATATAATAACTTGTTATTTGACAAAACAGAAAAAGTAAAGCAAAGGGAAATGTAGTATTTTTCAATAAATGATGTTAGAACAACTGGACATACATAAGCAAAAAATGAATCTAGACACAAACCTTATACCCTTATCAAAAACTAAATAAAATTGAATCATGGACTTAAATGTAAATCACCAAACTATAAAATTTCTAAAATAATGGGAAAAAACTAGATGACCTTGGTAGAGTGATGACTTTTTTGATACAATACCAATGAATTTCTCCCCAGGAAATAAATCATGAAGAGGGTGAACTTAATTAAATTGGAAACTTTTGCTTTGTGAAAAACTGTATCAAGAGAGTAAGAAGACAAGAAACAGTGTGAGAAATTATCAGCAAAACCACATCTGTTATCCAAAATATTTGAAGAACTCTTAAAATTGACAGTAAGGAAACAACTTGATTTAAAAAATGGGACAAATACTTTAACAAATACTGAACCAAAACTGTATAGATATAGATGTAGATGTAGATAGATAGATGATATAGATATAGATATAGATATAGATACATAGATATATAGATATATAGAGATAGAGATAGATAGAGATAGTCTCAGATAGAGATAGATGATAGGTAGATAGACAGATAGCTGGCAAATAAGCATGTGAAAACATGCTTCAATTAAATGTCATCAGAAAAATGCAAATTAAAACAACAATTAGATTCTTCTACACATCTATTGGAACGTCCAATACCCAGAGCACTAACAACACCAAATGTGGACCAAGATATGCAACAAGAATGACTCCGATTCACTGCTGGTAGGAATGCAGAAAAATTGGAATGCAGCCACTTTGGAAAATAGATTGGCAGTTTCTCACAAAACTCAACAAACTCACCTTAGAACCTAGCAATCACACAACTTGGTATCTACCCAGAGAATTAAAAGGTCATGTCCGCACAAAAATTTTGCATGGATATTTATAGCAGCTTTATTTATAATTGACAAAACTTGGAAGCAAGCAACAAGTCCTGCAGTAGGTGAATGTGTAAATAAACCATGGTGCATTCAGACATTGGAATATTGTTCTAGACTAAAAACAAACAAGCTGAAACTTTGATAGCCATTAAGAAGACATGAAGAGCCTCAAAAGCATATTACTAAATGAAATAACCCACTTTGAAAAGGATATATACTATAGGATTCCAACTACACAATATTCTTGTGGAAAGGGCAAAGCTATGGAGATAGGGATTGGAGGAGGGGGAAGGGGTGAATTCGTGGAAAACAGACTTTTTTTTAGGATAGTGAACTATTCTGTACGATACTATAATGATGGATCCAAGTCATTATACATTTGTTCAAACCTGTAGAATGTATAACACCAGGAGTAAACCTAAGGTAAACTATAGACTTTGGGTGATTGTGATGTGTCAATGTAGGTTTATCAAATGTAACAAATGCACCACCCTGGTAGGGATGTTGATAATGAGGGAGACCAGAGATGTGTAGGGAAGAGGTATATGGGAAATATCTGTATCTTCCTCTCAATTTTACTGTGAACATAAAACTACTCTTTAAAAATAAAGTTGAAAAAATAAAAAGAAAAAGAATGAGTACAATTGTATACATTAGGAAAATGTTACCCACAAATATCATTCATCATGGCAAATAAAATAGGAGAAAATATGCAGTTATTGCAGATAAATTCTATATTTTAAACAACATTAGTAATTACGGAATTCCAAAGATGTCCCAGGATTAGGACTAATGCAATAATCCATTAATTAAAAATTATTTCATTCATGTTATTCATCAGCTCCTATTTTTGGTTCTACAATTACAGGAGTAAATAAGACAGATTTGTTACACTCAGAGGCTTGCATTCCAATAGGGGAATGTACAAATGCATACGTAAATAAGTAAATGTTATAATGCCAAATAATGGTAACGATTGTGAATTTAAAACGTGGGAGGCAATAGATAGAATACCATTGTACCCTTAATTTGTTTGGTCAAGACTTCTTTTATTAATGATATTTGAAAGAGATCTGAATGTGATGAGGGAGTGAGCCAATTTATGCAGAAAGAAGTCTAGAGGATGGAGCAGCAGTGTAAAGTCCTTGACACTATGAGGAAAAGTAAAGATGGCAGCAGTAAAAATCCAGTGAAAGAGGGAAATACTATGGTTAAGTTCACACATGTATCCAGTATCTGTTTGTCAACTTGGACTTATTTAATATATATTGAATAAATTTGAGCATAGAGCTATATCAGCTGTCTAATTTTTCTAGAGAACACCTTTAGAAGTCCTGGAAACATTGTACATTTTTAAATGTTTATTTATTTATTTATTTATTTATTTATTGAGAAAGAGAGAGAGAGAGAGAGAGAGAGAGAGAGAGGAGGAAAGAGAGAGTGAGACAGAGGGTCCAAAAAGCAGACTCTGGGCTGGCACTGATAGTAGACATCCTGATGTGGGGGTTGAAACTTAGGAACCACTGTAAGTTCATTACCTGAACTGAAGTCAGATGCTTAAATGACTGAGCCCCCAGGTTCCCCAGTCATGGAGACATTTTAGAAGAAAAGGATGAAAACTGGAAGAGCAGTTAAAACTTCTTCATGGCACCAAAGCAAGAGACAATTTTGTCTGAGTTCAAGAGTCTACAAGGGAGCTGTTGAGAAGTGGGCAGATATGGAACCTGTTCTAAAGATGCAGCAACAGGTATGCTGGTGAATTGAAAGTAAGATGTTAGAGAAAGAGAAGAGTCAATAATGATTCTAAATTAGAGGAAAACTACGATATCACATGAATGGTGACAGATTTTTGTTAAAAAAGAACATAGATGACTTCCAAACACTAAACAAAAACATGCAAACACACACAAACATAAATACACATGCACACACACAAACTCTTTGGTAATGTAGCAAAAATGTCTATAATATGGTAAAATTCATAGCCACTTTACATTAAAGATAAAAAACTCCCAATGCTTCCCATCAATTATACCATCAGGATATTAAATACCATGTAACATGCTTTTTTTGCTCAACATCTTCCTGGAAGCAGTGGCCATGCATATTGGGGTAACATTCCAGCAACCAAAAAGATAGAAACTTCTGGGAAACAAGCAAAAATAAGTATTTGCGTATGATATAAGTAACTTGGCATATGTTTGAATTTAACTGGAAAGCTATAAGAATGCTCAGGAAGTAGAGGGGACACACAATTGATATAGAAAAATGAAGGATCATAAACAGTTAGAAATACTACTTTTATAAATTTACAATGTAGCAAAATTTACACATTTCTTCCTCATCAGGAAGATTGCAATATTTGTATAAGGACAATTTTCCCCTGAACTTTAAAAAAGAGGAGGCAAGTCAGTGAATTATGTTTCTAGTTGGAAAGGTAGAATATAGAATATAGGTAAAATATACATTTTTTATTCATCTTCATGTACTCTAAAATATTATGAAATTCAGATTCAAATTCTCATTTCTTAAGATTCCTTTTGGGGTTGGGGTGCCTGGGTGGCTCAGTCAGTTAAGCCTCTGTTAATTGACCATATCACTTATATTCTGTCATGTTTTCTATCTACCTTGCCTTGTCTCTTATAAACACTTTGCTGCCGATTTCCTATACATGCCTCCTGTGTTTTTTCCAAGTCTCTAGTCTCCTCCTTCATTGCTTCTTCTTTTGTGAGTTCAATCTGGAATAGGTTTTGAGAAACCTGGGAGAATGTTGCCTGAGTCTCCTTGTATGTGAACTTTTCTCCCTCATTTATTTACCAGGTTAATGGTTATGTCAGTTGGAGTCAATTATCTGGTTCAGCTACCTCTGCACAGGGGCTGTAAGGAATATTCCCAAGCAGTGGTCAAAACTTCTTTTGTTCCAGGGAAGTTCCCTGTCTTCTCCTGCTCGACATGGACTGCCTATTTTTGCTTTTTGTTGGAGGAAAGAAATATATGTCTGTTCCTCTGTCCAGGCTGATGAGCTTTAGGACTGGGAGTCTTCTTTGTCTTCACTGTGAGCTTTTATCCTCCCCTAGGCTTGCTGGTAGTACCTCAACTCTTCTGTTTCCACCTACCCCTCCTCCTGTTTCTGTACCACCATGGGTGGAGCAAGCATAACTGGCTCCTGTACCAGTCTCCATGCCTCCAGTGCCAGTGGCTCTGCTCCTTGTATCCTTTTTATCTAGGAGAAAAGAGCACCCTAAGCTGTTGCAACACCTTCTTATGAGGTTCAAACCAGACATGTCCCTAATAAACTTGAAAGGGCCCAAGGGTTCTCTTGGATTTAATCTACCCACCCCGTCTCCCCACAGGTGCTGCACATCTGTCCACATGGACAGTGGGAACAAGGTGACTGGCTCTTATGTCGACCTAGATGCAAAATATTCAATATTGAAACTCATATAAGTTTGTTAGTTCAATTATAGTAGACTTGTCTTTAGATATATCAGCATTAAGTATAACTTTTCTTCTACCAAGGTTTACTAAAGGCAAACATCTGGACAATTTTCAGGTCATTAGGTCAACATAATGGGAAAAGTTGTATGAAAAACAGATTTCTTCTGAGCTGTGGGGAATAAGCTTAGGAATTCCCTGGGTTTTCACAGATAGGTTAATAAGGCATAAAGAATTAGAAAGTCACAGGATGCTCACACCCAAATTTAGGTAAGCAAGATTAAATAAATAGGTATAGAAAGGGCAGGGCAAAGGTCCAAGTATTGAGAGCACAGGGCAAAGGCCCCAAAACAAACTTATATGAGGTAAACAAGATTAGGTATTCAGAACAGAAACACACTCAACTTAGTACTGTAGCAGAAAGCTGCTTTCACAGGAAGGAAGGACCAAATCAGGTAAACAGGTAAATAGGGCTATAGACTGCTGTGGGGCAAAGTTGCCCAGAGTGGAGCTAATTAGCAAAGGAAAGGTGCCTTGTTGACCCTGAGGTAGCTTGCTCTATCTTGTCCCCTAGACCAGTTTAGGTAAACAGAGGTGGTACCTCATGTCTGCTGTAAACAAACTTCCACAGGGCCGCCTGGCACCAGGATTTTGTTTGTATTAATTCAAACCCCCAACCCCAAATATCTTCAAAACCCCCTTTCCCTCACTTCCATGAGTTAATGTTCACAGTTTCATTGTCTCTTTGTGCACATCCATCACCATGTTTGTAAGCCTTTTGATCATAATAAAAACGGAGGAAGGACCCTTAACTGGAGCTCTTCCCTTCCCCCAGACATTAGCCATCTCTTGCATTTTAATCCTGCATCCCGCTTTCTTGCTAGACAAGAAAGAACCCTAGACCCAGAGTCTAGGACACTGAGCTAAGTTCCAGGGTAAAGAAAAACACAGCTGTTCCTTCGTCTTATTAACCTACACCTGGCCAAGGAAACAGACCTGAGAGAAGAAGGATCCTGATGCTCACACATAAAGGCTGCCTCCCAGTTGGGGGGTCTCAGTGCTGGAAGGCCAGACCTCTGTCCTCCCATGAGCTATCATGGGTCACAGTCCTGAATTTTGGTTCACTTACATTCACACCATTTTTAAAATACTGTGAACATGATTCCCAAACAGAAAACTAACTTGTTTGGCCACTCACATAGGGGAAAGTGAAAGCAGGAAGTAAGTGGACTCTGAACAAAATGACTCATGCTTCAAATAGTAAAGGATCAAATAAGAAAGAAGATTAAAGCAGAGTTATTGATAACATGATGAAACAATCTCCTTACAGAATGAAGATAACTTTAACCCTAAATTCTTCATTTCAGTATGGAGATTGGTTTTCTGAATTAGAATTTAAACCACTCTTTTACTCTTTCAAGGAAAACAAAATTAGTGACATTCCAGTTGTCTTAATTGGCAGAAGACAAACATGAACAGTGTCACATAATACAGACAGGAGTTCTGTGCACAAGTACAGAGGTTGTGAGATGCCTGGACCTCAACATAGCGCTAGAGAGGGTGTTTCAGGGATGAATTTTAGTAAAGGGAGTCTTCTCCTTTCATCCTACTTTTGGGAATAAGCATGGGAGCACCTGTGCTACATATTTTAGCTCCAATATGTACACAAAAATCAAAAATCAAGAGTAAAAGTGAAAAAAAATAAACTACTTACAAAACTGGGCCAAACAACCTAAATAGGCCTGGTTTACGGTTTCTCTATGTTCGCCATAGACTATATGTGGGTAATAAATACTTATATGAATATATGTACAACATCACTAGCCACAAAGAAAGTATGAAATTAAACCATTATGAGATATCATTGTACATCTGTTGTAGCAAATTAACGTTGTGGGTTTTTTTGTTATGTTTTTTGTTCTTGTTGTTGTTTTTAAGTGACAATGCCAAAAGTTGTAATTGTACAGATAAACTAGATCAATCATACATTGTTAATGTGAATGTAAAATGGTACACATGCTCCAAAAAATAGTTTTATAAATTCTAATAAAACTAAACATCCGAATGCCACATAACACTAAAATTTTATTTTATTTTACATTTTATATTATATTACATTTTATTTTATTTTATTTTATTTTAATTTATTTTATTTTTTATTTTATTTTTTAATACAATATTGTCAAGGTAGCTAATATATAGTGTATACAGTGTGCTCTTGGTTTTAGGAGTAGATTCCCATGATTCATCGCTTACATGCAACACCCAGTGTTCATCTCAGCAAGTGCACTCCTCAATGCCCATCACCCATTTCCTCCTTCCCCCTCATCCATCAAACATCCGTTTGTTTTCTGTATTCAAGGGTCTCTTATGGTTTGCCTCCCTCTCTGAAATTATTACCTTCCCCCATGGTCTTCTGTTAAGTTTCTCAAGTTCCACGTGTGAGTGAAAACATATGATATCTTTCTCTTACTTACTTCACTTAGCATAACACCCTCCAGTTCCATCCATATTGTTGCAAATGGCAGCATTAACAAGCAGTATTCCATTTCATATATAAATCACATCTTCTTTATCCATTCATCAGCTGATGGATATTTGTCCTCTTTCCATAATTTGGCTATCGTTGACAGTGCTATTATAAACATTGGGGTACATGTGCCTCTATGAATCAGCACTCCTGTATCCTTTGGATAAATTCCTAGTAGTGCTATTGCTGTGTCATAGGGTAGGTCAATTTTAATTTTGTGAGGAACTTCCATACTGTTTTCCAGAGTGGTTGCAACAGTGTGCATTCCCACCAGCAGTGCAAGAGGGTTCCCATTTCTCCACATCCTCGCCAACATCTGTTGTTGCCTGAGTTGTTAATTTTAGCCACCTGACTGGTGTTAGGTGGTATCTCAGTGTGGTTTTGATTTGTATTTTCCTAATGATGGATGATGTTCAGCATCATTTCATGTGTCTATTGGCTATCTGGATGTCTTCTTTGGAAAAGTGTCTATTCATACCTTCTGCCATTTCTTCACTGGATTATTTGTGTTTTTTTTGGTGTTGAGTTTGGTAAGTTATTTATAGATTTTGGATAATAAACCTTTATCCAATATATCATTGCAAATATCTTCTCCCATTCCACCAGTTGCCTTTTAGTTTTGTTGATTGTTTCCTTTACAGTGCAGCAGCTTTTTATCTTGATGAGGCCCCAATAGTTCATTTTTGCTTTTATTTCCCTTGCCTTCAGAGACGTGTTGAGCAAGAGATTGCAGCAGCTGAGGTCAAAGTGGTTGTTGCCTGTTTTCTCCTGTAGGGTTTTAATGGTTTCCTGTCTCACATTTAGGTCTTTCATCCGTTTTGAGTTTATTTTTGTGTATGGCATAAGAAAGTGGTCCAGTTTCATTTTTTTTTCATGTTGCTGTCCCGTTCTCCTAATATTTTAATTCTTGGCAATATTCACAGAGAAATAAAAACTATGTTCAAAAAAGTTGTGTACAGAAATGTCCATAAGCTTAATCTGTATTAGTCAGAATTTTGAAGTAATCCTAATATACTTCAATGAGTGAATAGTTGTACTGTGGCAAATCCATACCATGATATACTACTCATTAATGGAAAGGAAACTGTTGGTACACGAATCAACTTGATGGATCCAAATGGAATTACACTGTGAAAAAATCTAATGACATAAATTATATACTGCATGTGTCTAGCCATATAATGTTTTCTAAATTATAAAATTACATTAATGTGGATTAATTAAGTATTTCACATAGGTTAGGGACTGTGAATAGTATTGAGGTGTAGGGTCGAAGACAAATGCAACTTAAAAAGTGTAACACAAGAGATCTTTTTTGGTGATCATACCTTTGTATTTCCTGGTTGAGGTTGTTACTCACATTACACATAAGTTAAATTGTAAAAAACTACTCAAACACACAAAAAGAAGTCAGTGAGCACATTAAAGCAGTAACTCCTGAAAAATTTCTGTGGATTGTAGTCAATTCAGTTTCGTAGTTAATGACATTATGCTGGAGTTCAACAAAATATTACCACAGAGGGAGACGGGAAGGAACTCCCTATACCAATTTTGTTACTTTTCATAAGTCTATGATTACTTCAAAATTAAAAAAAATAAAATACAAAATTTAAGAAAGACAAAGTCATAGGTGCACTTGGGTGGCTTAGTGGGTTAAGCATATTTTGGCTCAGGTCATGATCTTGTGTTTCCTGAATTAAAGCCCCACATTATGCACTGTGCTGACAGCTCTGAGCCTGGAGCCTGTTGCAGATTCTGTCTCCTTCTCTATATGCTCCTCTCCCACTTGCACTCTGTCTCTCTCTCTCAAAAATAAATAAACATTAAAAAAAGAGGAAAAAGTCATAGAAAAAGCATTGATACTAAATGATAAAAGTTGATTTTATATATAGGGGCGCCTGAGTGGCACAGTCAGTTAGGCATCCGACTTTGGCTCAGGTAATAATCTTGCGGTTTGTGAGTTGGAGCCCTGCATCCGGCTCTGTGCTGATAGCTCAGAGCCTGGAGCCTGCTTCAGATTCTGTGTCTCCCTCTCTCTCTGCCCCTCCCCTGCTCCTGCTCTGTCTCTCTCTGTCAATAATAAATAAACGTTAAAAAAAATTAAAACACACCATGAGAAACTTAAAATAATATAAATCAGTGTTCTCAGACTCAATGAAATTAACAATGAAATAAAGAGAATGATAACTTTGAAACTTAAAAATACTTGGGCACCAACTGATTTAAACACAACATATGTGTCATGGAAGAAGTCTCTAAAAATTCAAAATAATTTTGAAGTAGATAAAAATAGAAATACATCTTATCAAAATGTGTGGGATGCAGCAAAAACAGTGATTAGAAATAAGTTTATTAATATTAAATAAATAGAAAAGAAGGAAAACTAAAATCAATAATCTAACCCGCCTTAAAAAAATTGGAAAAAGAAATGCAAATTACATTTAAATAAAGAGAATAAAGTAAATAAAAATTAGAGTAGAAGTCAATATAATTGAATCAAGATATAAATAAAGGAAATCAACAAAAACAAGAGCTTTTGATTAATTTTAATTAATTTAATTAATTTTAATTAATTGAAATAATAATTAAAATTGATTAAAGCTCTAACCTGAAAGAAAACTAACTTAAAGATCATTGATATTAGAAATTCATACTAGAAAAAAGTATGGTATCACTCAATTCAAACAGTTAAATATTTAAATATTAATAAGTGAACATGTTTTTATTTTAAGTATTTATTAAAATTCCAGTTAGTTAACATACAGTGTTATATTAGTTTCAGGTATAGACTTTAGTGATTCATCATTTATATAAAACACCCAATGCTTATCACAAGAGTCCTCCTTAATATACATCACCTATCTAACCCATTCCACTGCCCACTTACCCTCCAGTAACCCTTAATTTGTTCTCTATACTTAAGAGTCTGTTTCCTGGTTTGCCTTTTTTTTTACCCCCTTATCTTCATCAGTTTTGCTTCTTAAAGTCTACATGAGTGAAATCATATGTATTTGTCTTTCTCTGACTAACTTATTTCACTGAGCACAGCACACTCTAGCTTCATCCATGTCCTTGTAAATGACAGTATTTTATTCTTTTTGATGGTTGAGTAATATTACATTACACACACACACAAACACACACACACACATACATACATATGCCACAACTGCTGTATCCATTCATCAGCCAATGGACATTTGGGCTCTTTCCATAATTTAGCTATTGTTGAGAGCACTGCTATAAACTTTGGGATGCACTTCCACCTTCAAATCAGTATTTTGTATCCTTTGGGTGAATGCCTAGTACTGATTTTCTGGATGGTAAGGTATTTCTATTTTTAACTTTTTAAGGAGCTTCCGTTCTGTTTTCCAGAGTGGCTGCAATAGTTTGCACTCCCACCAACTGTGAAAGAGGGTCCCATTTCTCTGCATCCTTGACAACACCTGTTGTTTTTGTGTTGTTAATTTTAGGCTTTCTGACATGTGTGAGGTGATATCTCATTGTGGCTTTAATTTGCTTTTCCCCGATGATAAGTGGTGTTGAGCATCTTTTAATGGAACTTTTAGACATCTGTATAGTCTCTCTGAAAAATGTCATCTGCCCATTTCTTAACTGGATTATTTGGTTTTGGTTGTTGAGTTTGATAGGCTTTTTATATATTTGAATACTAACCCTCTTCAGATACGTAATTGACAAATAGCATCTCCCATCTCCCAATTGAGTGTTTTTGTCATTAAAGGGTGATGGAATATATCAATTTTTTGCATCAACTGAGATGTTAATGCATTTTCCATCTTTCTATTAACATGGCTTCATGTTGCATTACATGCTTTGATGTTGTATGTTGATAGTTCTTGAATTCCAGGAATAAATCCTACTTGATCATGGTATACAATCCTTTAATATGTTGCTTAATTTAGTTTGCTAGTGGTTTTTTTTTAATTTTTTTTATTTTTCTAAATACATATTTTTAAAGTTTCATTATTTTGAAAGAGAGAGAGAGAGAAAGAGAAAGAGAGAGAGAAAGAGATCTGGGGAGGAATAGAGAGAGAGGGAGACAAATAATCTGAAGCAGGTTCCAGGCTCGGAGCTGTCAGCACAGAACCCAACGTGGGGCTCAAACCCACAAAGTGTAAGATCATGACCTGAGCCAAAGTCAGATGCCCAACTGACTGAGCCACCCAGCATGCCACTAGTGTTTATCTTAAAATTTTTACCAATATTCATTAGGAGTATTGGTCTGTGACTTTTTTCATGTAGTGTCTGTATCCTTTTTCAGTATAAAGACAATTATGGCTTCTTAGAATGAATTCAGAAGTGTTTTATACTTTTAATTTTTTAGAAGAATTTGAGGAATTTTGGTGTTATATTTTCTTTAAATATTTGGGAACTAGAATATATTATGTTAAGCAAGTAAGTCAGAGAAAGACGAATATGATATGATTCCACTTATATGTGGAATTTAAGAAACGAAACAGATGTACATAGGGGAAGGGAAAGAAAAAATAAGAGAAAAAAAACAGAGAGGGGGCAAAATATAAGACATTCTTAAATACAGAGAACAAACTGAGGGTTGCTGGAGGAGGGATGTTATGTAGGGGGGGATGTTCTAAATGCGTGATGGGCATTAAGGAAGGCACATGTTGGGATGAGCACTGAGTGTTGTATGTAAGTGATGAATCAGTAAATTCTGCTGCTCCTGAAACCATTTATTACACTATATGTTAACTAAATTTATGCTTTAAATAAAATTTAAATAAAACGTATAAATCACGTAGCACAAAAGAAACTCCCCAAACATGAAAAGGCCAAAAATGAAGTTGTAAAACTGCTGCAAAGATAAAGGGAATAGATCCTAAGTCACCTTAAGTTTAAGTTTTAGTCATGCTTCTCTCAATTTATAGAAGCAACAGACTGACAGGGATTCAGACTGACCTAAGGTTAAATCATGAACTTAGTATTCATTAAGTATATAACTTTTGCCCAGGTACACAAAGACAAGTCTCAGTCTTTCTTTTCTTTTTTTCTTCTTTTTAAAGTTTATTTTAGAGAGACAGAGACACTATGGATGGGAAAGGGTGGACCGAGAGGAGAGAAAGAATCCCAAGCAGGTTCATCACTGACAGTGCAGAGCCTGATGTGGAGCTGGAACTCGCGAAACTTAAGATCATGACCTGAACCAATCAACAAGGAGTGTAAATTAGAAACTTAAGTTTTCTAATTTATACAAGTAATAATGTATGTAATGTGAATAGGAATGGATATTAAGTGTATGGTTCAGACACATTTCCTACCTATCATCTATGGGCTTTGCTTTTCATGTCTGTTCAACTTTTAAATATTTGTTTTTAATTCTTAGTCTGATTATTTCTACACCTCTTTATGAGAGTGTGATGCTGATGTTCTTTCCATCTCTTAGAATCTCTTTCTTGACTTTTGTATGCCATGTAATCTTTTTTATTGAAAGCTGGGCCTAAATACAAGGTAAAAACACTGAGGTAGGTAGGCTTTCAGGGGGAAATTTTATGTTTATCTGGCTAGGAGTTAGTCTGTGTCTACTGTTTGCTCTAGCTGTAGGTGTCAAAGGCTAAAATGTCTGCTATTTTTTTAACTCTCCTTTTGCATTTGGGTCTCTATAGAGATTTCTACTTCAATAAGATCTGAAACGTGTTTCTTTTGTTGTATTTCTTTGTTATTTTACAGGATGCTAATTGATATGGTGGTAAGGTAAGGATAAACGGCATACTTTATTTCTATAATTAGGTTCCAATCTTTTAGTGTGCCTGTGGCTTTGCACAACACTTTGTATAAGAGTTTCAAAGCTGTCCCCCTTTTCCTACCCTTAGGTGTGACAGCATGGTTAGTAGGGGCTAGGCTGAAGCTGGGTATTTTGCTCCCAAGTTTGCTAAAGCTCTGGTAAATCTAGTTTTTAGGGTTTGTTAAAATAGTTTCTTTTGCAAACAAGCCTTTTAGGAACAGGATGATTGAGGCAGATTTCAAAATTATCACTTTTTTTTTTTTTTTTACTTTTCCTACTGTTTGTATGATGGAGGAGATTTTTCTTCAGTCTTCACTATGATAATCTAGAAAAGCTCCTGGATGTAAAATTCAGAAAACTGTATAGGTCCCCTTAAGAAGGAGTTCTTTCTTTTAAGATTTAACTCTCAAGTTTATCTATCTCAAACCTCCAGCATTCATCCATTACAGTTTAACTTTTTTCCTGAGTTCTCTTGATGGTTCCTACCATAATAAACTGATTCTCTATATCTGTTGGTCATTAACTTTGGAGCAGGTGTTTTCTCTGTGATATCAACTTTCTGATGGACCAAAGAAGAGTTGATCCTTTTCAGTTTGTCTTTGAGTTTGTGTGTGTATGTGTTGTGTGTGTCTTGTTGTGAGAATTGGAGTGAGGACTTCCACGTTCTTTCCTTACATGCCAGACTGAAAACCACAATCTCTGAGAGTTTATTTATTTTAAATATCAGTGTGGCTTAAGGATATAGAAATTAATGCACATACTAACTACAATGTTCAATGAATAAGTCAAGAGTGTCTTCTAATTTCCAAAAAGCCTTCAACAGGAAAGGGTTTTTGAAATTAGAAAATGCTCTTTTATAAAAAGAAAAAAATAAGTTTTTTGCTACAACATATGAGTAGTGATATCTCATCAAGGTTTTCTTTCATATTTTCTTTATGGCTAATTATGTCATAAATATTTTCATACAAGTATTTATATGCCTATTCCTTCTCTATAGCTAACAAAGTAACCATAAACAGGACGGACTGTTTATGTTGTTTGGCCCCGTTTTGTAACTAGTTTATTTTTTTTTCATTTTTACTCTTCATTTATGATGTTTGTGTGTATATTAGGGCTAAAATATGTAGCACAGGTGCTCCCATGCTTATTCCCAAATGTAGGATCAAATAAGGCGAATTTTCCACTGCTAAATCACATTCCTGAAAGATCCTCTCTCTCCAGATGCTTTGGTCTACACATCTCACAACCTCTGTATTTGTAAACAGAGCTTCTGTCTGCATTATGTGACACTGCTCATGCTTGCCTTCTGCCAAGTAAGATAACTTGAATCTCACTAATTTCATTTTCCTTGAAACAGTAAAAAAGTAGTTCAAATTCTAAATCAGAAAACCAATCTTGATACTGAAATGAAGAGTTTAGGGTTAAAGTTTTCTTCATTCGGTAAGGTGATTATTTCATCCTATTATCAGTAACCCTGCTTTAATCTTCTTCCTTATTTGGTCTTTACTATTTAAAGCATGAGTCAGTTTGTTCAGAGTCCACTTACTTCCTGCTCTCACTTACCCCTATGTGACTGGCATAACAAGTTAGTTTTCTGTTTGGGAATCAGATTCACATTGTTATAGAAACGGTGTGAATATAAGTGAACCAAACTTCAGGACTGTGACGCATGATAGTTCATGGGAGGATAGAGGTCTGACCTTCCAGGACTGAGACCCCGACTGGGATGCAGCCTTTCTGTGTGAGCATCAGGACCCTTCTTCTCTCAGTTCTGCTTTCCCGGCCAGGTGAAGGTGAGTAGGACAGAGGAACGACTATTTTTCACTACTGTGGGTCTTCGCTCAGAAGTCATTTTTTCCATTCCTTGGACTTCAGCTTTTTTCCCATTATCTAGATGTGAAGACTTGAGAATTGTTCTCATTTCAGTTTATCTTTTTTTTTTCTGCCTTCCTGTGTCCCTTTCCTTTTCTACACTTTTTAGAATAAAATCATATAATTATGCAAATGTAATTTGTTAATATAAATAATATATGAGTAATATTCAAAATACTGGTATTAATCCTGCCTAGTTTATGTGGCGCATTTTCTAAGCTGAGCCTCGAAAAGGAAACTCAGTTTGCTGCCCTGAGGGATGCTCTCTATCCACTGCTGCCAGAACCTACAGTCAGAATCTTTGGGATCCCATGGTCATGTTGCACCCATGCCCTTCATGACCATTGGTAGGGCTATTAAATACTTTTGGCCTTAATAAATGCCTTTATGCTTACATGAGTGCATTGAAATAAGTTTGAATATTACTTCCAATATAGAAAGTTTGTATTTAAATAGTGCTGTGAGGAAATTGGTACAATTGAGAAGACACGCACTTGCCAGACAGTAAGTTAGTTGAAAGAAGTTCACGATATTCCATTTGAATTCAAATGTAAACAGTGGAATATCAACACATTTTGTAGAGAATATTCATATTGATTTTAGTGAAAAAGGGGCTATTGAACAATAAGGTAAGTATACACACTTTGCCAAGCAGTAAAAGGGATCCATTTTAAATTCTAAAACCGCATCCTAGTCCACTACCTCAGAAACATCATCTATTAAAAATACAAGAAAACAATTAGTACATTAGAAAATTAATGTGTGCCGTAACTGGAAAAGTAACCTATCATATCTGTGAAGCTCTCTACTTAAAAATTAGTTTTAAAGAGATCAAACTGATATATAAAATTCAAATATTTAACATATACAATTTGTAATTTTGGACATTCACTATTTTGTTTTCTTTCATAAAATAATCAATAAGGTGCAGCCACCATAGGGTATACAGGAGAGGGTCAGGAAAACAAAGCTTGTCTTTCTCACATGTCCTAGATAAAGTCCTATTCCATGAAAAGGGTTACATTGAGAAAGACAGAGAAAGTGCCTGGGGAGGGGGGTCAGCTAAGCAGTTTGGGAGCCTAGACAGTGGAAAGCTCATTGGCAAGTATCGTTATTGGAATCAAGGTGGGATCCATAAATAAAAGGCACAAATAAATTTCTGCATTTGAATATCAAAAGGACCTAGTCTGAGAAGGGCAAGACAGGGAATTTGTGGCAAAGGTCATCTTATCATAGTGGTGCCTGTGGTCACCTAGGAAAAGTGCTCCCAAATCTGTTGGCATGTTGAGGTATCAGGAAACGGTAACATGTGAAAATTTACAATACAAATGCAAACCCTTGTGTAACAATCACCACAATCAAGTTAATCAATATATCTAGAATTTTCCTCCTGCTATGCTGTTATTTTAAATGTGTATGTGTGTGTATGTGTATGTGTGTATGTGTGTGTGAATAACACTTGAGTTATCCCTCTTAACAAATTTCTAAGTGCACATAGTACAATATTGTCAAGTATACATCCTATGTTGTAGCAGGTCTTTACTACTTATGAATCTTGCCAAATGTGAATTTCTCTTTAATTGCAAAAAAGGAGAAGTGGGATGCAGTTTTTGTTAGGGGAGTAGGTAAAATGTTCTTCTGTTAAGCATGTTGCAGGATCACTGAGCATGGCACTCAAGAAAGAAATTTTAGACATTTTACATTGAAGCTTGTTTAAGTTCATTTATGTAGCATGGGGACAGGACCCATGGGCAGAAAGAGCTGCACTTTTTCTGTATGAAGCTGGTGTTTATATGCTTAGTGCTCAAAGGGGAAAGGGTCTACACTGAGTATAAGTATTTTGAGTATAAGTACACTGAGTCATAAGTATTTTCTTCAAATTTCTACTCACAAAATTACTTTTGCAAGATTTCTCTGGTGAATATCACTCAGCTCCATATTGACTTTCATGAGATGCACAGGCAGTCATGACTCTCTTTAAGAATGTAGCAACCACCACATATTTGATCCTTATTGCAACTATGCAGGCCATAGCTAAGCTCTCTTGGTTAAAGGTGAACATTTTTTTGCTTCTAGCTGTTATCATTTCCCTCTGACCAATTTTCATTGCTTAAATCATTAAGGTTTTTGAAGGACAAAGGGTCCTTCATCATCTGTAACTTCTTCAACCTGCAACCTGACAAGGATTGTAGAGATGTCACTACACATGGACTAAAATTGGTCACTATCTGTTCTCCAAGTAATCATTACAGAAGGCTCTTGCTTTAGTGTCTAGAGTGGCCCTCAGGGTGAATTTGTTTCAAGTAGAGGACCATTTGATGGGTAAAGGGTACAGGAACAGGTTGTGTGTATCTCAATAATAGGAGACAACAAAGTGAAAAATACAACATCTCAAGATTATTACTGTAATAAAACTAAAAATTATGATAAGAAGATGTTTTAGTGTGGGCCAACCAGGTAGATCCAACCAGGATCTTAGCCAGTCTTGATTACCCCAAATGTAGGGTTTTAAGAGCACCAATTTGGTTATTTGTATCAGTAAGTAATCCTGTTATAGTTTTGTTAAAATGTGTAATGTAGATGCAACATTCCACTTTAATAATGACATATGTTTGTGGTTATGCTGCTGTTAAATTATCTAGTGCCATTTTATTGTGTAGAATTTGTTTATGCTTTTGAGTTACTTCAGTGTTTAATAATGTAAAGCTATTTTGTGTTATTTAAGGCCATAATCGTGTATTTATCAAGGGCATCCATGTGCTATATGACATCTAAAACTACTGATGGAAGAAAAATAGATGCTAGATAGTAATACCAAAGAAATATGTATCTTGCCCATTATTGTTTTAGATATGGAAGATTAGTTGGACTTGTGATAGTTAATGCTACAACCAGGTATCCATGCATAACCTATAGTCCATTTCCTAATCCAGCCTTCTGGAAGCTATGGCCACTAATTTTGCCCAAATAGCAACTGTGTTCTGTTAAGTGCCAGCCATGTGATATTTGGTCGCCTTGTCCAGTCAGTGGCAAACCAATTGGTTGCTGGCAAAATAATGGTATGGTCCCAGGCTTCTGGGGGGGGAGCCATTGCTTTGGTGAGTACCATAGGGTCATGAATCAAGTGTATGTTCTTTCTGTTCCCAGCATAAAAGGACCACTTGGCTTAGTTGTTTTATTGTGGGAGTAAGCCTCATATATGCATCCCATATCTTATATATTCCTTCCTGAGTGTATTGATAGGAAAGACTACATAGATGTGGAAAGTGTGGTAATGAGTCTACCTGTTGGTTGGCATATTCAGTTAAAATTCTGATAATTCAAGGATAAGAGAAAGGCCTCCTATGACGTGGAGTGGCCCATCTAATTTTTAGCATAATACAGCAAGAAACATTATTATTTTGGGGTTCCTGGGTGGCTTCAGTTGGTTAAGCATCCAACCCTTAATTTCAGCTCACAGTTCATGGGATTAAGCCCCACATCAGGCTCTGTGTTAACAGTGCAGTGCCTTCTTGGGATTCTCTCCCACCCTTTCTCTGCCTCTCTCCTGCTCACATATTCTCAAAAATAAATAATAAAAAAAGAAACTCTATTATTTTTATTAATAGAAATTTCCCTATATGTGCTGGGACTGGGGTGACTTTCTGTTGGGTTTGGTTAAACATGGCCACTGTATGCTTGGCTAAAGCATCTACCTGAAATCTTGGTTCAATAGGGGTGGCTCCAAGGATAAATATGACTAAGGGATTAAACTATGAAGAAAGCTTCTTTGCTTGATGTCTAGACTTAACTATATTATACTTGAAATGAATCACTGACAAGTGGGCTATGATTTGCTCTGTGAGATAAGGGTATCACCAAGTTCATTCTCCAATCAAATTTTAAGGATTTTATCTCCACAAGTTCATAGCTAACCCCATAGAGTGGGATGTGTTCTGACTTTTAAAGAGCAATTTTGTTATCTCAGCCACATGGAATTGGTCAAGTTGACAGCTAATTTACACAGTTGTTGGGGAGTTTATTTTATTGTCTAGATGTTAAATAATCATATGTCCATGGAACACCTGTTATTAGCCCCACAGAGTAACAAATTAGAAGATGGTCTATATGCAAACTCTTATGGCATTTTCTCTGTTTTACCTCAAGTTGTTTAGTTTAGGCAAGTAACAAACACTTAAAGATAATTAATGAAAACTGGAATCTAGCATCCAAAAGGAAACGTTATTAAAACATGTATTTTCTCTCTACATTCTCCTTTATTTCCAGAGATAGCCAAACCAAGGCTAATTTGCTTGTAGATTAATTCCAGTTTTGACAAAATTGGGTTAATTATTTACATAAGCTCACCAAGAATAGTTATTGACCATATACAGCCTTTAAAATCTTGCTGGATTTTAATCTTTCTGGAACTTTTTATGAGGAATCTCTAGACTGAACTCTTAATAGCCTCTTGAGGCCAGAGCCAAGCCAATATTTGTCATCACACTTGCCTACGATACCTGTATATTTTGGTGTATTCCTATTCTTGAGGTCTCCTGGAAATATATATCATCCAATCTATCCTGGATATATATTTCATCCAATATATGCAAGAAACTTGATGTCCCTGGAAGTGATGTTCTCTGCTCACCCAGTAAGACTGCTGGGAACTCTTAAACAAGATATCAGGCCAATATTCTCAAGGGGAGTTATTGGCTTCAAAACATCAACCTTAATTCCTTAAAGCTGTCTGGTCATATATGTGTCTATGCATGTCTCTTTAAAATATTACACTTCAGATAAAGTCTTGGTAATATAACCAATGTGCCAGTGGTGTCCTGATATGAGGAGACCAGATTTTCATGAAACTTATTCAAATAATTATAATTTCCATGGAAGAAAGAACACTCACTAAGAGTTTCTGAATTCTGGAGGATTCAGTTAGGGGAAAATTTTAAATGCTTCCATTTATTCAACAAGGATTATTCTATCATTTTTTTTCAATTCAATCAATTTTGTGTTTTTAATTTTTGTTCATTTTAAGTGCAGATTGCTCATTAGTTCTGGAAATCTTACCTGGGTCAGTTTTATGATTTTAAAGATACCAAAAACTTGTATTTGTAAAAAATCCTTTCTATGAATCTCCTTGAAGATGAAACACATTTTGCAATAACACTCAAATAATAATTATAAATGACAAAATAAAACCCCTCAGAAATGCACATGGTTAAAAATCTTGTATGAAAATTTGTTATAATGCAACTGGCAAGGACATCTGGTTATTTCTGTGACATACAGAATTTCAATAATACAAGCAATGACTTTCTATGAGGACATAGAAACTTCAGGAATTTCATATATTTCCTAGAATAATTATAGATTTATCCATAAAATACAATCTAAAGATTATCATTATTGGTTTTAAAATGTCGTCCAAGTAACTTCAAATACCAAATAAACAAATGTAATTTGAAATAAAAAAAAGAAAAAAAAGAAAACTTCCTGTATAATTAAATCTTGTAAAGCTTGTTAAAACCCTCAGAAAGTTTTAAGCACATTCCTAAAAAGTGTTATAGATCATTACAAATCTAGTATTTATATTTAACCAAGGTGACAATAATGGACCCTATTAGGATATCATATATCAGTTAGCAATACTATACTATTTCAACACTGGAAAGTCTTAAGGTTCTTTTTTTTTTTTTCTTTTAATAGGTTCCACACCCACTGTGGTGTTTGAACTCACAACCCTGAGTTCAAGAGTCCCATGTTCTATCTACCCACCCAGGCAGGCACTTTCTTAAGTAATCAAAGACCTGATAAAGACAAAACATAGAAGTTTTGGTTTTCAGGGCAGATAAAGAAAAACACTGGTATTCTGGGTAGACAAAAGAGAAAAGCTCCTTTCTTTATTTTCTTATCATGAGCAGACCAGCAATCTAAATTAAAAAAAAAAAAAGTCTTTTTAAAAATGAGGAGAAACATTTTCAAACTTATACCAGTGTGCCTTAAATTCCATTTATTTCAAACTTAACCACATATAAAATTATTTTCCAAAGATTCTCCTTCACAAACGTCCTACAGCTTTCTTTTTCATTCAGAATTTGTCCTAAGCCTATTTTCTCTAAACAACCGGTCTCATTTTAGGATAAAATTACATTATTTTTCCCTCAACAATATTTGTCCTCATTCCTTATGCCTTTCTTATTAAAAACTCATCTTTTCTTAAATACATAGTTTCTTCCCTTATTTCCATCAGTCCTCATTACATTTAGCAGAATTTTATTTTTAGAAGCTTTAGTGTACAGTTAAAGTTAAATAGGAAACAATTGTGAACTGTTCCTCCAGAATTCTTAAGATAGGAAATTCATGCTTACCTTGTATAATTCTAAAAACGTTTTCCATAGTATTCTTTCAATAAAGCATACCACATATTTACCAACAGGCCCAAATATCTTCAGTTTCTCTGCAAGAAAAACCCCAAAACACAAACCTATGTTCAGTAATCAATGCTTTTCTACATTATTTGGACAAGACTTACATATCCAGTTAATTCAGTCCAATTTTATCATTTAATTTAGATAAAATTCAAATTTTAAGTGACCAAAGATTTTGAAAGCTATGAAAACTTTTATGTGTAAACCTTTTAATTTATTTCATTTTTTTAAATTATCCATGAAAAGTTTAAGAGAGATGAAACAAACATCTTTTTAAGTTATTTATTTATTTATTTATTTTGCTGACAAATTACAACAGAAATCACATGAGCTTATTTCACACTTAGTAAGCCTTGGTAGAATAAAAGTTATATATTTAATGCTGATAACTCTAATTTTTTAATGTTTTTATTTATTTTTGAAGGGGAGAGAGAGAGAGAGAGAGAGAGAGAGAGAGAGAGAATGATCGGGAGAGGAACACAGAGAGAGGGAGACAGAGAATCCGAAGCAGGCTCCAGGCTCTAAGCTGTCAGCACAGAGCCCAATGCAGGGCTTGAACCCATGAACTGTGAAATCATGAGCTGAAGTCAGACACTTAACCAACTGAGCCACCCAGGCACCCCTAATGCTGATAACTGTAAAGACAAGTCTTCCTTAGTTAAACTAACAAACTTATACGAGTTTAAATACAGAATATGTTGCACCTAGGTCGACTTCAGAGACAATCCACTTGTCCCCACTGTGCATGTTGACCTGAGGCATCTTTGGGGAGAGGAAGTGGGCAGTTTAAGTCCAAGAGAACCCTTGGGCCCTTTCATGATGACTGGGGACATATCCAGTTTGAACTTGATAAGAAGGTGTTGCAACAGCTTGGGGTGCTCTTTGCTCCTCGATAGCAAGGGTAGAAGGAGAAGAGCCAATGGCACTGGATGCATGGAGACTGGTCCAGGAGAGTTATGCACACTGCACCCACTGTGGTGCAGAAACGGGAGGAGGAGCAGGTGGAGGCAGAAGAGGTGAGGCACTACCAGTAATCTGGGGGAGGATCAAACCCAGAGTGCAAAGAGGACTTCTAGTCCTAAAGCTCATCAGCTCATACAGGAACATACACATATTTCTTTCCTCCAACAAAAGTGAAAAAAAGGCAGCTCATGTCAAGATAGAGAAGTCAGGGCAGACACACATTTATTTTCCCCAACAAAAAGTGAAAATAGGCAGTCCATGTTGAGCTGTAGAGATCAGGGAACCTCCCTGAAACAAAAGGAATTTTGGCATTCCTTAAATTCCCTGTCCAGAGGTAGCTGAACCAGATAATTGGCTGCAATTAGCATAGCCATTAATCTAGTGGACAAATGAAGGAGAAAAGTCCACTGACAACAAGACTCAGGAAATATTCCTCCAGGACTCTCAAAATCTATTCCTGATCCCACATAACAGAAGAAGAAACAAGAAGGAAGCTAGTGAGTTAGGAAAAACACAGCAGGCATGTATAGGATCTTGTTAGCAAAGTGTTTATAAGAGAGACAAGGTGGGGGTGCATAGAAAACATGACAGAACACAAGTGATGTGGTAAATTAACAGAAGTAGAAGAACTGATGCAAATGGGTAAGAAGAAGTTGTCTTTAGTCCCCGTAAAGGAGTATAGACAGATCATCCTTGTGGCACACGGCCATAAAGATCTGACCAAATGTGATTTTGTTCCATTTTCCCTGAAACCTACAAAGAAGGTCTAATCTATAAATAGTATTGAATTTGAAGGTCCATTAATGGACCAATTTTCATCATTCTTCAGAGAATGTTGAGGCCAGGCACTATTACTGAAGAAGATGAGATGCTTCCTTAAATCCTGTTGTCCAAGGTCACCCCAGTGTGTTAGGAGACAGCCTGAAGGGAAAATCCTTTGGGAGTGAGGAAGTTGATCACATGGTCGATTCATAGAAAACAAGGAGATCACATTAACAATCTAGGAGTCCATTACCAAAATCCCCCTCAGCTCTGAATGCCACCACATCATGAATATTGGTGAAGGTTCCTGGGATCAGAGTGGTGGGAGGCATCCTTCTTTGGTGACCACTCTGATACTTTTGTACTACCTGAAAAGGGATGTTCAAATTTTCACTGCCCTATTGTATCCTAGGCTACAACAGGTGTTCGTGAATGGACTGAAATGCCACAAAGAGTGTGATTTCTTTCCATTTTGAAGGGGTCAATATATTTGGCAACTAGTAATAGCCTCAAGGTCTAGTATTAATGGATAAGGCATAGGTTGTTAAGAAGGGGCAGCTATTTGATATCATATTAAGCATCATATACCTAGGGTAGAAGTACTTTCAATCTCTTGATTTCAGCTCAGGTCATGATCTAACTGAGATTGAGCTTCACATTGTGCTCTCCCTGATAGTGTTGAGCCTGCTTGGGATTCTCTCTCTTAATGTTTCTCTCCGCCCGTCCCCTGCTCATGCTCTCTCTCAAAATAAATAAATAAACTTAAACATAATAATAATAATGACAATAATAATAATAATAACACCAAACCATACTGCAATGACATTGTAAGCAATCTGCTAATGAAATTTGTCATGGAACAGTCAGTAAGGTTTCAAGAGAGAAAGAAACCTAGCCCACTTTTCCAGCCAAGCTGGTTCAGTCCATTACTTGCATATCTCAAAATATATGATAAAAACTGATACTTAAATACTTAAATATGAAAGTAAATTTTGTTTTAAATTCATTTTGTTATTAGTGTGTTTATCTGTACAACTTTCCTTACATTAATGACATGTGAGCAGTTAGAACTTGGAGCCATGCATGCTTAGGTTAAACATACACAGTGACAGAGTGAAAGTGGTACTATCATGTTTGATGTTTACATTTCAGAATGATAGCCCTCCATCCTTAAGAAAGATATATTCGATGGGTGACTTGGGTGGCTCAGTCAGTTAAGCGTCTGACTCTTAATTTCGGTTCAAGTCATGATCTCACGATTTATGATTTCGAGCCTGACATGGAGAACTGCCATCAGTCTCTGTGCTGACAGCATGGAGCCTGCTTTGGAGTCTCTATCTCTTTTCTCCATGACCCTTCCTGCTCTCTCTCTCAAAAATAAATAAATAAACATTTAAAAAATATATTTGAATTTCAATATTGGAACAAAAGATTATGTAGCCTTTTAAAATATATAAGCCAGGTAAAATTTATTGTTTTAAGATTGGTTTTAACCAATGGTTACTCTTTATGCCTATACTCAGAGAGAACTTACAGTAAAATTCTAGAAAATTTATGTTGTAGACAGGATCTCATACTTATGTTCTAAACTGGGTAAATATTATGAATAGAATTATGTTCTTTCTTAACATAACCACTTAAGTTTTAATAGTTTCATCTTATATTTCTTTATAGATTATATTATATAACACATGGTGTAAAGCAAGGAAACATTTGGGTATTACTATTAGAATACTGAGATCATACAATCTAACAAAGAATAAGTATTTAGGGGCAATTTAACATTTACTGAATCCATTAATCATTGACTCAATTATTAATTGTTGACTGACTCAATACTTTCATGTGTTAAATGATAATATATTCTATAACACATGAAATTTTTATAAGCCATAAACAATGAGATTTATACAATTTGAATTCTAATCCTAGGAAAAGGGAAAAACAATTAATATATTTTTTTTAAGATAAAATGACTATTGCATGTTGGCATTATGTTCTGTATTATCTTTTATGCTAACAGTGTATTTGGGCATCTATATTTTATTTTATTTTTTATTTTTTTTGTTTTTAACATTTATTTATTTTTGAGAGACACAGTGTGAGTGGGGGAGGGAGAGAAGGAGATGCAGAATCTGAAGCAGGCTCCAGACTCTGGGCTGTCAGAGAAGAGTCTGTTGCATGGCTCGAACTAAGAACCATGAGATCATGACCTGAGCTGAAGTCAGACGCTCACCCATCTGAGCCACCCAGGCACCCCTGGACAGCTTTATTTGAAATCTGTTCATTAATCATCTACAATTTCCTATGTTAATTAAACTGGTCTAATTTTTTACTGATCAGATGGCCACAACCATGCTTGTCAAGGTCTCAGTAATGATTCCATTGTTTTAAAAATTATTTCCAGGGCAATTCCAGGTCATAGGACCAAGAGAACCAGTCATTGCCTTTGTTGGGGAAGAGGTTGTGGTTTCCTGTCATCTCAACCCATCAATAAATGCTCAGAACATGGAAGTGAGATGGTACCGAAATGATCCTTCAGGCCTGGTGCATTATTATGGGACTTCCCAGGATCATATGGACCAGCAAATGCCAGAGTACCAAGGGAGGACCAAGTTCCTGAAGGAGAATATTACCAAAGGGCTTGTTGCCCTAAGGATCCATTACATCAGACCTTCAGATGAAGGGGAGTATGTGTGTTTCTTTGAAAGCTCTACATTCTACAATAAAGCACAGTTCAAAGTGTTGGTCACAGGTGAGTCTTTGCAATTAAAACTACTGTCCAAATTGTACTATTTTGTTTCCATCAGCAGCCAAAATAGTGTTGTATATGAATAGAGGTGGCTAAATCTATACAAACACTATGACTGAATGCTAAGAAAGTTAAATATGCAATCTAATCAGTCTGCCTCAACATTCTTGGGTGGTAGTAAAAACACATTTTAATCATTTGTCAACATAATTTCTTTGAAGAAAAGAAAAAGTAGGTATTATAGTATGTTCTATCTCAGAAGAGTCCCAGAAGTGTATCTTAGTCTATCTTCTAAATTTCAGAAGGAGTTAAAAGAGACAGAAAGAATCTGAGTAGCCTGCCCTCTGGCTAGGTTTTCTACACCTTGCTGCTACCCACTCTGGGAAAAGCCCAGTCACATGTGGTCTTGTTCACTATTTAGTATGACATCCTTCTTTATTCAGATCCCTGCATAATTTGTCCCCTTAGATCTCACTCGTGCTCAGATATTGACCAAAACACACACACACACACACACACACACACACACACACACACACACACACACACACCAAAACAAGAAAAACCCCACAAAACTATATTGCCATAGTGAAAGACTAAGGAAGGACTGTAATTCAACCACACACTGAGCCTGAAACACCATTTTCTCTATAGACATTATAGGGCCTTTACTGAGCTCAGAAGATGAGTTTTTGTATCATCTTTCTTACAATGGACATAAGATAAACTAACCCAATATAATGAAAGAGACAATAATATTGACCTTCCTCCCAAAGGCAGGAAAACGTTTTCCTTCAGAACTCCCTGACCTGTGTGCAAATGCTCCTTCCTCTTATTTAGTGACAATTGTGCATAGGTCCCAAGTAACCCTTATTCCATGTTTACACAATAAAGGATGTATTCTTCTATAATTATTCATAAATTAAAGGGGAGCATGTGCAAAGACACTCGCCTGCAAGTTTTAAACACCTTTTTGAGTTACCATTTTTGTAACCAGACATTTTGAGCCACACATCCTCTGATAATATTTCTGATGAATCATGGAAAGAATAGTAACCTCCTTCTGAGATTCCTTCCTGAATTTAAAGAATATCTGCTTTTTATGCAAGTTACTCGCGTTCTTCACTGCAAGTGTCTATTGTATGCAAATGACTTTCAGTGTACTGGAGACATTTAACCAGTCACGAAGAGGCATGAATGAAACCAATTATATTCATTCATTCATTCATTCATTCATTCATTAAGTTTTCCCTTTTGAACAGGGATCTTTCACTCTATTGTGGTAACTTCTGAAGCAATCCAGGAGTTAGACATCCACTTCTATAAATCCTACAAACATTTCCTAAACTTTGGATAAACTCTTATCAAGGGCTTTGGATTTGAAAACTGTAATTGCTTCTGCAACGAACAATATGTCATTCCTCAGAATCATCTCAATTTCTTTATCTCAATTTCTTTACTTGCTCCTTGTTGAGAGTAACTCTACCACTAAATAGAAAACAAATTTCCACTATGTGTCCTTTTTAACCCAGTCTTTAGAAGAGTGCATTTCCTACCTTGATGCTCTTGGCACTAAACTCTGACATCATCCTTGTGATTGAATTTGTTTTGAGCTTCAACAATGGTTAACTGACACACCTTCCCGAATCTCTTATATCTTGTACATGAGTTTTTATTATACATCAACTCATTGTTTGTTCCAAATCATTTATGCAAGGGAAGTTGTATTTGCTACCTAAGCACAAAAAGCCAGTGCCAAGCACTTTAATTTGCACTGTGAATATATATTTTAAAAAAAGTATGCATTCCACCCATCTTTTTTATGAAGCCCAGAAGACCCCACATCATCCAAAGATATTTGGTTTTTCTCTTGTTTGGCTTTTCTCTTGTTTCCTGTGGGCAGTACAAATATGTGGATTTAATATTTGAACTAAGTAAAATATTTGCATAAACAACCTTTGACTTTAGAAATTAATGAAAATAGGTGTACTTTTAAATTCTTAAGAAATTATATCATCCTCTGGCCTATTGTAAAATAAACTGGTATCTAAATATTGACATAATAAGTGATTACAAATAAGCTTTTAAGAATCCAGATTTTTTTCCAAAAAAAAAAAAAAGACTTCTGTACTACTAAAATGTAGGTGTGCTGCTTTTTTGCCACATTTTGTTGATTTTAATGGGAGATATCTCATTTTTGGACCTGCAATCCTCATTCATTATAAATAAGAAAAATAAAGTCCTATATTGATAAAATGCTCTGATGTTCTTACCTCTTCCAGATGAATTATCCATGAGCTTGTGTAGTTCATCCTGGGATGGATCCATTTGTTTCCAATCCCATATCCACTGCAAAATAATATCTGGTGCTGTGTGACTTTATAGTTTTCATTTGTGCCAGATCTTGAGACCAAGTCCTTGGTTTTCTCTAGCTGGATACCTCATATTTTTCTGTGATTGCCTTAGTTACTATGATTTTTGTCATGAATTTCTTTGAAATATCTCTCCTTCATGGAGGAATAACATTTTTCTCAGGGTCAGTAATCAGTTCTGATAAGGATGCAGTCTCTGCAGGCAGCTCAAGAATTCTATACTATCTCCTAGAGAAAAGATTCTTCTGTATCTTGAGTCAAATGGAACCAACTCATTTCCTGTTATGTTTAAATACCCAGGAGGTTCTGGGTAACAGAATTTCTGCAGAACCCACAACTGCAGTGAACACCTACATTAAATTCTACTTAAATACAATAAGCATGACTAACTTCTACTATCTGTTTGATAGTTGTAGAGTATAGGTAAGCAAATCTATCAATCAATAACTATTAAGGCAACCACAAATATAGGTTGAAAACATAACCAAAATATTTTCTAGGAGATAAGAGATAAAAATGAAGGCCCTGATATTAGGTAACATAATCAGATGGTGTCATAATGGTGAAAACTATGAGATTTCTCTCCCTGCCATGGTCATAAGACAATACAAATCCCAGACTCTCAAAATAGATACAATATGTATTAAACTCAGCCTGTGCTATGTCAGAAAACATATAGGTCTCAAGTATGCCCATTAGAAACCCATGAAAGTAGAACCATGGTGGCCTAGTTTACTCACCTGCTGGCAAACTTTTCTCCACTTTGACCCTTCAGTCTTGACTTGATAATTCATAAGAGAACATTAATGGCTAAGGCAGCACTTGGAACACATTTTTCAAGCCTGTGAAATTATCCATACCCAACACCCCTAATTTCCAATCCTATTTTTAATTGATGCCAGACCCAGAGGTTGTGTTCTACCCTTAGCTCCCAAATTTAGTAAGGCAAACAGAATAGCATAATTCGAAATACAACTTTTCTCTCTATAGAAAATAAGATACGAATTAAGCATTTATTGCGTTTCTACAAAGACCTGCCAAATATAATCTTCTCTTTAGAAATTACCCATTTCCCTTCAACTCGTAGCAACCAGCCTAAACACATGAAATACAATGGATGGCCTTTCAAATTGAAGGATCCAGCAAATGAAAACCATATTTTCTTTGTATTCTTAATTTATTATTTCTTTAAGATGAATAATATTTATTACAACATAGTAAGCACTATATATGGAGTAATATTTATAGCCATCATATGTGTTGAGACTCTTTTTTTTCCTGGTTTTATAAAAAGGGAATGGAGGCACAGGGAGATTGAGTCATTAGATACACTGGGTCACTAGTCCCAGCAAGTACAAGTGTAACTCTTTGACTACAGAGCCTATTCTCATAAGCATGATGCTCTACTGATTCTCAAAGCCATTGCGTTCTGAGAATTCCATGTATCAGTACTAGCACTGGTCGGCACCACTCTGCCACTTAGGTCATTACTGACTTGACACACTATATACTAGTCACCAAATGGTGTTAAGGGTTTGGCCATCCATGCAATATCAGATATCATTGGATAATTTTCCTTCATAAACTTCCTAGGATGACTATCATAACAAATTACCACAAATGTGATGGACTGAAAACAAAAGACATTTATTTTCTCACAATTCTGGAGGCCAGAGTCCACAATCAAAGTGTTATCAAGGTTATGGTCCATTGGAAGCATCTAAGGAGAATGATTCTTTGCCTCTGACAGCTTCTTGTGGCCCAGGCATTCCTCTGCTTTTGTTGGGATCATTCCAATCTCTGGCTCTATCTTCAAAGGACCAGTTTCCCTGTGTCTCTGTGCCTAAATTCCTTTCTTTTCACATAGACCATAATCCTTTTGGATTAAGACCCATCTATTCCAGTATAATTTCATTTTTACTAATTACATGTACAGAAGGCATCCAAATAAATGCACAGATATTAAGGATTAAGACTTGAACATATCTTATAGAAGACAAAATTCAACACAAAACAAGGATAGTTTTGTCCTAGTAAATTTTATTTTTTGTAATAGACTGTAATAGTTACTGTACATAATACTGTACAGAATGCTACACTACTATTCAATGAACTCAACACACAGTAGCTTAAACCAGAATTTCTCCCGTGGTACAGGGATAAAGGAACTAGAACTGGAAGAGTAGGTACACACTGTGAGGTTTACACATCTCTCTTAACTTGATGTTTTGCCATATCCACAAAATTCACCTTTTAAGATGATTCATAGGAACTGTCTGTGCTCCAGTCCTTGAGAAGTGAGAAAAAATGAAGGAAAAAAGTGTATCTCTTTTCTCTGAGGGAAATATTCCAGAAAGCACATATATCATTTCCATTTCACAACACTTCTATCAGCATATCAAGGCCACTTTTAAATGTAAGGTGGTTTGGAACATTCAGTCTTAAACGGGACTGGGATATTCATAGTTAAAACTTATATTATTCCCCGAAATGTTCTATCCAAAATAGCAGCTACTAACTGCATATTTCTCTTAAATTTAAATTTAGTTGGAATGAATTTAATTGACTAAAATATGAAATTCATTTCCTAACAAAACTTCGGGTGCTCAGGAACGACCTGTAGCTAGTTATTTGGACCACACTGATGTTCATAGCATTCCCAACGTCATGAGAAGTTATTTATTTAAAAATAACTTCTTTAGAGTTAGGCATTAAAAGACAATTGTAAAGTGACTACAAATTTACTACAGAAAACCATCCTGTGTTCCTTTAAATTCAGTGACTGCAAATTGATAGTTTTTCCACTCAACTTAGTTTTTTAAAAATATTTATTTTTTAGAGAGAGAGAGAGAGAGAGAGAGAGAGAATATGAATGATCCAGAGAGGGGCAAAGATAGAAGGAGACACAGAATCCAGAGCAGTCAGCAGGCTCTGAGCTGTCAGCACAGAACCTGATATGGGGTTCCAACCCATGAACTATGAGTTCATGACCTGAGCCAAAGTTGGACACTCAACCAAGTGAGCCACCCAGGTGCCACATTCTTCTAACCAACTTTAAGAATCATCAAATAATATAATCAGTGATGTTTCAACTGGAAGGGCGGCAAAGGAAAACAATACAGACATGCTTGGTATGTGGGTACTTTATTAAATGTTGATACAGCTGATTTTTTCCCCAAAGTTCTTTGGCTTAGTTATTTTTCTAACTCTCTTTTATGAATAAGAAAGATGAACTTCATAGAAGTTAATTAAAATGTAAACTGGCAAGAAAACTCTTGGAGATGCGTACTTTCTCTGTCTCTCTTTGGCTTTCCTAGTCTCGGGTACAGCTCCTCATATTCACATTGAGCCTGGCAATAGGATGGACATGAAGATGACCTGCACATCCATGGGGTGGTATCCAGAGCCTGAGGTACAATGGAGGAACCTTCAAGGCCTACGCTTGGCACCAGCCTTTGAGACAAAGAAAATAGAAGAAAATGGACTGTTTCATGTGGAATCGTCTATCACAGTTGATAAAAATTCAAGAGCAGATGTGTCCTGTGTTATAAGGAACCTAATACTCAGTGTGGAGAAGGAGGTGCATGTCTCTGTAGCAGGTCAGTTTCCTCCAAAGTTGATATCTTGAGAAGTCCCTGCTGATCAGGAAGTTCTTACTGGTAAAGACCTATGACTGACACACCAGAAGGATATTCTAATTTATCCATTTCTAAATTTTAATGCAGAGAACCTGGAAAAAGTCACATTCTGTCTTGTTTTATATTTCCTCTTATGATGGAAATGTCATTCTTCTACTTTATGCAGATGAATACATGAGTGGAAAAAAGTAATAACGTTTTTGAGGAAACCATCAAAGTTCTTTCTAAACTTCTAATCCCACTGCCTAGGGAAAGCATCTTTTCACAATTTTCTGTTTTCTCCCACCTTTCAAAATGAATTTGAATCCTGGCAGTGCCATTTATCAGCTTCATGGTCGTGAGTAACTATTGACCTGCCTGTGCTTAGTTCCCATGTGTTAAATATGGATAATCATAGTGTCTACCTCATAAAGTTGTTATGAGTATTAACTCTTATGATTAATAGCACAGGCAGAGAAGAGCTCAGACATTCCAATAACTATCCAAAGTGACAGTTCAAAGAAATAGTTTGCCCATGTGATCTCTTCCAATTTCCTGGATATACAAATATCCTTATTTGAAGTATTGTAGCCTGTCAATAACATTATTTATCTCTTGTCCTTTCTAATCTTTCCAGCTTCATCCTTCAGCCCTGTCTTCCTTTGCCTCCAATTCTTCCTACCCCTCATTCATTCCCAGAACATATTCATCCATGCAATATCCCATGTAGGCTGTTATTGACACATTTCTTCTATTTTTCCTCTAACCAAAGGTTTCTTCCTGCTCCCTCTATATTTAACCTTAACCTCTCAGAAAGCTATTCTGTCTTAAGTGCCCTCTTTACCCATACATTATTTTGATTATATGTTTCACTATTTCCCTAGAATGAATATCAACTTCTGAGGATACTGTATCTATTTTTTATATCCCCGTTACTTAGAAAAATACCGAGCCACAATATATTTTTCTACAATGCATAAATTTTAATCAGTAAGTGAAGTGACATTTCCTTTGTGCTTTGGTTTGGGACATCACATTGGTTTAAGTTAGTTAGAAAGAAAACTTGAGGTGGAAAATGTGAAAGAAGCAAACACATACACCATACACCATGATAGAGAAAACATTTTAAAATGCTCATATATTTATATATACATATATGTTTGAGATCATCAATTAAAAATTACACAGACATTTTGGGGCATCTGGGTGACTCAGTCAGGACCTCTTTTGAAGTAACAGTATTAAATAAAAGAATATAAAAATGATACTCATTTTTACAGATTTTATTTGCGAGATGACACATATCTCATAAGAAATGGGGAATTGAAATAATCTCTGTCTCAAGAACATAGACATGAATTCCATTTAGCTTATCATCCAAGATGTCACAATTTTTCCTTTAATCTTTGGAAAAGCTCCACATGCTTCTTACTCATTGGTATATTGTCAAACTCACATATATATTTATATAGAAAATAATCAGATAGAAAAGACACATGGCAAAGTCAGTGTGGGGTCTGTAGCAGAAATAATGGAGAAAAGGTTGAAAAAAATACTTAAATGCATTTTTAGACTTTTATTTGTTGTAAGAGAATTATTTGTTGCAAATATAATAATATTTGTTAAATTTTGATTGTAGGTACATGGATGCCTGATAAATTATTTGTATGTGTTCAGCATATTAAAACATTTGATAATTTATAAAATAAACATCTGAGTCTCCATATATCAAGAACAGGAAAGGAAACTGAAGCCTCTTTAGGATTCCAAAATTCTTTAGAATTGCAGGGAGAGGTAGATGAGGCTTAGAATCTGTGCTCTTCCTCATAATGTCACCTAAAGGAAAATATCTAGGGATTTGTTCTCAACAGCCAAGTCTCTGATAGCAAGCTGGATACTAAGTGAGAAATTTTATATTTTTCAGATACCTTGTTTCCTGAGGACTGTCCTTGGGCAGTGGGGTTTGCAGTTTTCCTGTCTCTCCTGGCCTTTGGTGCAACAATCAGTGTTCTATTTGTGTGTACCCGAAAAGCCAAAGGTAAACTTAAAAAATGGTGAATTGGCTCATTTTTGGAAGAATTAGAATATAACAGTAACAAAAAAATCATAAATGATCTGTAGGTGGTCTTTAGCATTTAAAATTGGGAATAAGAAAACCTGAACAGACTCATCCACAAACTTATAGCTTGGAATGTTTGTCAGAAACTAGAGGTTATCTGATGAAGGTCAATTACTTCATCAAGGAAAAAAAAACATGCTTGGTTTGTTTATGAACTGACACTTAAATTTGTGGGTTCAGAAACAAGATTATATAATGCTTTGTTTATGTGTTTATATATGCACTCAGAGATAATCAAATTCTCTACAATATAATTTAACTGAAATCTTAGTGTAGCATTAGGATTTTTTTTTTTTCTGTCATCAGAATGCCATTTTTCTCTAATATTGGGAGAGGGGGCAGAAATCAGTATAGCAGTATTCAGAACATTTCTTTGTGAGCAAAAGCAAGAAGATATTAACAGATTAGAGCTTTTTCCAGGCCATGAGTGCCTGTGACTGCCTTTCTCCAGTCCCTAGAAAATAATGCATCATAAGAACCCATTTTTCTGTGCTCTGGCTTAATTACGTTTCTCTACATAGGCCTGGCTACCCACAGCCTGTGGCACTTCTGTCCCTCACTCTCAATGTGTTCAGTGAGTTCTTTAAAGAAATGCTCTGTTCAGAAATAATATTTGTGCTGTAGACAGGCTTAGGTCATTATTCCTGTAGAACTATGATATATTTCTATTTACATTTGTACTTCATTGATTGAATTTCCAGTATCTTGAAGGTTACTTTCCTGCCAATGTGATTTACCTCCACTAGGTAGGAGAAGAGAATCAGGGCAGTGATCAAAAGTAAAACAAAACAAGCAAACAAACAACAAAACAAAACAAAACAAAACAAAACAAAAAAACACAAAACCCTGACCATGAAGAGAAGCATTGCATTGTGTTAAAGTTCTTCTCTCATCACCTGTCAGTTCACAAAAATGATATAGTTCATACTCCTAAATTTTTGTACAACTTAGAAATCCTTTAAATATCCAATACTGTCTACTTGGTCAATATGAAAAAAAATAGTTTTTTTTTCTAAAAATGTGAGAAATATATTTTCATGGCAGAAAAATGGTATTTATCAGTTAGAGCATAGCTGATAAATTTTATTTAATTGAAAACAATTGTTAACTGTACTGGAATTAAAATGAAAAACTTAATAAAAATGTATAGCTGACAATACTACGTTAGTTCCAGGTCTACAACAGATTGATTCAAGAACTCTTCACAATATGCTTTGTTCACCAAAAGTGTAGCCACCATCTGTCACTAACAGCTATTACTATACATAAATTATATTACTTAAGCTGTACCTTTCATTCATGAGACTTACTCAGTTCATAACTGGAAGCCCATACCTCCCACTCCCCTTCACCTCTTCCTCCTCCAGTACTGCAACAACCAGTGTGTTCTCTGTATTTATGGTCTGGTTCTCTTTTATTTGTTTGTTTTGTTTTGTTTTCCACACATAATTGAAATCATATGTATTTTTTCTTTGTCTGACATCTCACCAAAATACTCTCTAGTTTCATCCATGTTGTTGCAAATGGCATGATCTTATTATTATTTTTGGCTGAATAATAATCCATTGTATAAATAATATTTATTCTTTCATCTTTCCAAGGCATTTAGGATATTTCCATATCTTGGGTGTTGTAAATAATACTGCAATAAACATAGTAGAGCATATATATTTTTGAATTACTTTTTCCATTTCTGGGGGGTTAAATACCCAATAGTGGAATTACTTGATTTTACCGTATTTCTATTTTTAATTTCATAAAGAAACTTCCTGATATTTTCCACAGTGGCTGCACAAATTTAGCTTCCCACCAACAGTGCACTAGGGTTCTCTTTTCTCCATATCCTTGCCAACACTTAGTATTTATTATATTTTTGATACTAGTCATTGTGATAGGTGTCAGAAAACATTGCCTGGTTTTGAATTGCATTTCACTGATGATTAGCGAGGCGGTTGACGATTATTATATGTGTCTGTTGGCCATCTTGGAAAACTTTCTATTCAGATAATCTGCTCATTTTTTAAATGAATTACTCATTTTCTTTTTCTTCCTTTTTTTTTTGCTGCTGATTTCTTTTAGATATTTTAGATATTAAGCCTTTATCAGAAATATCACTTACAAGTATCTTCTCCCATTCAGTAGGTTGCCTTTTGCTTTGTTGATAGTTTCCTTTACTGCACACTTTTTTTTTTTTTTTGGTACAGTCCTAGTAGTGTACTTTTTGCTTTTGTTGACCTTGTCTTAGCAGACATATCCATTAATACGTTGCTAAGATCAATATCAAAGGGATTGCTGCCTATGTTTTCTTCCAGGAGCTTTATGGTTTCAGACCTCAGATATAGGTCTTTAATTTATTTTTATTTTTGGTACGGTGTAAGAAAGTGAGTCAGTTTAATTTGTTTGCATATAGTTATTCAGTTTACCCAGGCCATTTATTGAGGAAGATTTTTTTTCTCCTATCGTGTATTCTTGCCTCCGTTGTCATAAATTAACTGACCAAAGAAGCATAGGTTTATTTCTGGGCTCTCTCTTTAGTTCCATCGATTTGTGGGTTTCTTTCTTTTTTGTGTATCAATAAAATACTTTTTTAGTTATTACAGCTTTGTGGCATAATTTTAAAATCTTGGATTGTGATATATCCAGCTTTGTTTTTCTTTCTCAACGTTACTTTGGGTATTCAAAGTGTTGTGTGGTTCCATACATTTTATAATTATTTGTCTTATGAGGAATTGCTATTGGTATTTTGATAGGGATTACATTGAATCTGTATTTTGATTTGGGTAATATGGATATTTTAGCAGTATTAATTCTTCCAATCCAGGAGCATGGAATATCTTTCCATTTGTTTCTGTCATCTAAATTTCTATAATCTATATTTTATAGTTTTCAGAGTACAGGTCTTTTTCCACTTTGGCGAAGTTTAGTCCTGGGTATTTTATTTTTTGGTGCAATTTTGAATGGGATATTTAAAGACATTTTTTTTTCTACAGCTTCATTATTAATGTTTAGAAATGCAGCTGTTTTCTGTATATTAATTTTGCACCATGAAATTTTACCGAATTCATTTATTAATTTTCATAGTTCCTTGGTGTATTCTACAGGGTTTTCTAAGCATAATATTTTGTCTTCTGCTAAACGGCACAGCTTTCTTTCTTACTGATTTGGATGCATTTATTTCTGTGCATTGTCTGATTGGTGTGGTTATGATTTTCATTACTTTTTTTTTTCTTTTTAAGTTCCATTTGTTTTATTGCCATTTATTTATTTATTTATTTATTTATTTATTATTTAATATAATTTATTGTCAAATTGGCTAACATACAGTGTGTAAAGTGTGCTCTTGGTTTTTGGGTTAGATTCCTGTGGTTCATTGATTACACACAGCACCCAGTGCACATCCCAGTGCCCTCCTCAATGCCCATCACCCATTTTCCCTTCTCCCCCACCACCCCTCATCAACCCTCAGGTTGTTCTCTGCATTTAAGAGTCTTTTATGGTTTTCTTCCGTCCCACTCTGTAACTATTTCCCCCACTTCCTTTCTCCAATGGTATTCTGTTAATTTTCTCAATATCCACATATGAGTGAAAACATATGATATCTGTTTTTCTCTGACTGACCTATTTCACTCAGCATAATACTTTCCACTTCCATCCATGTTACTGCAAATGGCATGATTTCATTCTTTCTCATTGACAAGTACTATTCTATTGTATATATAAATCACATCTTCTTTATTCATTCATCAATTCATGAACATTTAGACTCTTTCCATAATTTGGCTATTGTTGATAGTGCTGCTATAAACATTGGCATACATGAGCCCCTATGAATCAACACTCCTGTATCCTTTGGATAAATTCCTAGTAGTGTTATTAGTGGGTTATAGGGTATTTCTATTTTTAATTTTTTGATGAACCTCCACACTGTTTTACACAGCGGTTGCACCAGTTGGCATTCCCACCAGCAGTGCAAGATGGTTCCCTTTTCTCTAAATCCTAGGTTGCATGTATTGATTCCTGAGTTGTTAGTTTAAGTCACTCTGACTGGTGTGAGGTGGAATCTCAGTGTGGCTTTGATTTGTATTTCCATGGTGATGAGTGATGTGGAGTATCTTTCCATGTCTGTGTGGGCCCTCTGAATGTCTTCTTTGGGAAAGTGTCTATTCATGTCTTCTGCCCATTTCTTCACTGGATTATTTGTTTTTTGGGTGTTCAGTTTGGTCAGTTCTTTATATATTTTGAACACTAAATTTATCCAATGTGTCATTTGAAAATATTTTTTCCCATTGGGCCAGTTGCGTTTTACTTTTGTTTATTATTTCCTTTGTAGTGCAGAACTGTTTTATCTTGATGAGGTCTCAATAGTTTAATTCTGCTTTTAATTCCCTTGCCTTTGGGGATGTGTTGAGGAAGAATTGGTTGCAACTGAAGTAAAAGAATTGGTTGCGTCCTTTTTCCTCTACAGTTTTGATGGTTTCCTGTCTCACATTTAGGTCTTTCATCCATTTTGAGTTTATATTTGTGTATGGTGGAAGAAAGTAGTCTAGTTTCATTTTTCTGCATGTTGCTGTCCATTTCTCCCAACATTTGCTAAAGAGACTCTTTTCCATTGTATGCTCTTTCCTGCTTTGTCAAAGATTAATTGGCCATACTTTTGTGGGTCCAATTCTCGGTTTTCTATTCTCCTCCATTGGTCTATGTGTCTGTTTTGTACCAATACTGTACTCTCTTGGTAATTACATCTTTATAGTAGAGGCTAAAGTCTGGGATTGTGATGCCTCCTACTTTGGTTTTCTTTTTCAATATTACTTTGGTTATTCAGAGTCTTTTGTGGTTCCATACAAATTTTAGAATTGTGTGTTCTAGCTTCAGGAAGAATGCCAGTACAATTTTGATTCAGTTTGCATTTAATGTATAGATTGCTTTGGGTTCTATTGAGATGTTAACAACATTTATTTTTCCAATCCATGAGCATGGAATGTGTTTCCATTTCTTTGTTTCCCCTTCAATTTCCTTCATAAGTTTTCTATAGTTTTCAACATAAATATATGTTATATCTTTAGTTAGGTTTATTCTTACATATTGTATGGTTCTTGGTGCAATTGATAATGGTACCAATTTCCTGATTTCTCTTTCTGTTGCTTCATTATTGGTGTATAAAAATGCAACAGATTTCTGTACATTGATATTTTACCCTGTGACTTTGCTGAATTCTTGTATCAGTTCTAGCAGCATTTTGGTGGAGGCTTTCATGGTTTTCCATGTAGAGTATCATATCATCTGCAAAAAGTGAAAGTTTCACTTCTTTTTTGCCAATTATGATGCCTTTTATTTCATTTTATTGTCTGATTACTGATGCTGGGACTTTCACCACTATGTGAAACAACAGTGGTGAGAGTGGGCATCCCTGTCATGTTCCTGATATCAAGGGAAACACTCTCAGTTTTTACCCATTGACAATGATATTAGCTGTGGGCTTTTCATAAATGGCTTTTATGATGTTTAAGTATGTTCTTTCTATCTTGACTTTCTTGAGGGTTTTTTATTAAGAAAGGATGATGTATTTTGTCAAATGCTTTTTCGGCCTCTATTGACAATATCATATGGTTCTTATCCTTTCTTTTATTAATGCATTGTATCACATTTATTGATTTGTAAATATTGAAGGAGCTCTGCAGCCCACGAATGAATTCCACTTGATCATGGTGAATAATTATTTTTATATGCTGTTGAATTTGATTTGTTAGTATCATGCTGATAATTTTTGCATCCATGTTCTTCAGGGATATTGGCCTGTAATTCTCTTTTTTTATGGAGTCTCTGTCTGGGTTGGGAATCAAAGTAATGCTGGCTTCATACAATGAGTCTGGAAGTTTTCCTTCCCTTTCTATTTTTTGGAACTTTTTGAGAAGGATACGTGTAAACTCTTCCTTAAATGTCTGGTAGAATTCCCCTGGGAGGCATCTGAGCCAGGACTCTTATTTGTTGGGAGATTTTTGATAACTGATTCAATTTCTTCACTACTTATGGGTATGTTCAAATTTTCTATTTCTTCCCATTTGAATTTTGGCAGTATGTGGATGTGTAGGAATTTGTCCATTTCTTCCAGGTTGTCCAGTTTGTTTGCATATGACATTTCATAGTATTCTCTGATAATTGCTTGTGTTTCTGATGGATTGGTTGTGATAAATCCTTTTTAATTCATGATTTTATCTATTTGGGTCCTCTATCTTTTGTTTTTGAAAAGTCTGGCTAGGGGTGTATCAATTTTGTGTTTTTTTTTCAAAACAACAGCTCTTTGTTTCATTGATATGTTCTACTTTTTTTTGTATTCTATATTGTTTATTTCTGATATGATCTTTATTATTTCTATCCTTCTGCTGGCCTTGGGGTTTATTTGCTGTTCTGCTTCTACTTCCTTTGGGTGTACTGTTAGATATTGTACTTGGGATTTTTCTTATTCTTTGAGATAGGCCTGGATTGCAATGCATTTTCCTGTTAGGACTGCCTTTGCTGTGTCCCAAATGTTTTGGACTGTTGTGTTTTCATTTTCATTTGTTTCCATATATTTTTAATTTTCTTCTTTAATTTAATTTAATTTAATTTAATTTAATTTAATTTAATTTAATTTCTTCTTCTTTAATTGGTTGACTCATTGATTTTTAATAGGATTTTCTTTAACCTCCATGCATTTGGAGGTTTTCCCAATGTTTTCCTGTGATTTATTTCAAGTTTCATAGCATTGTGATCTGAGAATATGCAAGGTATTATCTCAATTATTTTATATTTATTGAGGTCTATTTGTGACCCAGTATGTGATCTATCTTGGAGAATGTTCTGTGTGCACTTGAGAAGAATGTGTATTCTGCTGCTTTAGGGTGAAAAGTAAATATATCTGTAAAGTCCATCTGGTCCAGGGTATCATTCAGGGCCATATATTTTCTGTATTGATTTTCTGTCTGGATGATCGGTCCATTGTTGTAAGTGGAATATTAATATCCCCTGCCATTACTGCATTCTTATCAATAAGGTAGCTTATGTTTGTGATTAATTATTTTATATATTTGTGTGCTCCTGAATTGGGAACATAAGCATTTATAATTTTTAGCTTTTCTTGATGGATAGATCCTATAATTATGCTATAATACTCTTTTTCATCTCTTGTATCAACCGTTATTTTGAAATCTAATTTGTCTGATATAAGGATGGCTACTTCAGCTTTCTTTTGAATTCCAGGAGTATGATAGAGGGTTTTCCAACCCCTCACTTTCAATCTACAGGTGTTCTCAGGTCTAAAATGGATCATTTTTAGACAGCAAATAGATGAGTCTGGTTTTTTATCCATTCTGACACCCTGTGTCCTTTAATTGGAACATTTATTCCATTTTCATTCAGTGTTATTATTGAAAGATATGGGGTTAGAGTCATTGTGTTATCTGTAGTTTTCATATTGTAGTGATGCCTGGTCCTTCGTGGTCTTTGCAACATTCCACTCACAGAGCACCCCTTAGGATCTCTTGTAGGGCTGGTTAAGTGGTGATGAATTCCGTCAGTTTTTGTTTGTCTGGGAAAACGTTTATCTCTCCTACAATTCTGAATGATAAGCTTGCTGGATAAAGGATAGTTGGCTACATATTTTTCCTATTCATCACATTGAGAATTTCCTGCCACCCACTTCTGGCCTGCCAAGTTTCAGTAGATAGGTCTGCGACTACCCTTATGTGTCTACCTTTGTATGCTAAGACCCATTTATCCCTAGCTGTTTTCAGAATTCTCTCTTTATCTTTGGATTTTGCCAGTTTCGCTATGATATGTCATGCAGATCAATTCCTATTACATATGAAGGGAGTTCTCTGTGACTCCTGCATTTCAATGTCTGTTTCCTTCCCCGGATTGGGGAAATTTTCAGGTATGATTTGTTCAAGTACACTTCGTGTCCTTTTCTCTCCCTTCTTATTCTGGAACTCCTATGATTCAGATATTATTTCATTTCATTGGATCACTTAGCTGTCTAATTATCCCCTCATGGTTCAGAATTTTTTATCTCTCTTTTTCTCAGCTTCATCTTTTTCCATAATTTTATCTTCTATTTCACCTATTCTCCCCTCAGCCTCTTCCATCCTCACTATCACTGCCTCTAGTTTATTTAGCACCTCATTTAGAGCATTTTTTAAATTCACCATGACTACTTTTTAGTTCCCTGATATCTGGAGCAATAGATTCTCTGCTGACTTCTATGCTTTTTTCAAGGCCAGTGATTAATCTTATGACTATTATTCTAAATTCTTGTTCAGTTACATTGTTTATATCTGTTTTGATTAATTCTTTAGCTGCCATTTCTTATTGGAATTTCTTTGAGGAGAATTCTTCTGTCTTGTCATTTTTTCTAGTTTTCTGTCCCTTCTGCATTTTAAAAGCTTGTTGTGTATGCTGCACCTGTGAGCACTACTATATTATAGAGTGGTCATACACTGTCTAGGCCCTGGCCATTCAGCAGGTATTTCTTGGAGTATGTTACTTGCTCTTTGTTTTTGTGACTCTAGTTGTTTTATCTCCCTACTCAAAGTGATGTTTTGGACCCTCCACCAGGTGTGCTTTGATATGTTCACGGAAGTGGCCCTATGACCCTCCACGTTGTCCCCATGGGCCCCTGGAGATGTCTTTGTCACTTTGCAGTCCAGACTCTTGGAATTCAATGCCCTTTGGACTCAACACTGCTTTTTTTTGAGGGAGGAGGGAACTTTGGGTCCCCCTACTTCTCCACCATGTTGTATCTCTTCTTCATTACTGTTTTGAATACAAGTGACAAGAATGGACATCCTTCTCTTGTTCTGTTGTTAGAGGAAGAGCTGTCATTTTTTTAACCATTATATATGATAATAAGTGTGGTTTTCCCATGTACAAAATTAATTACATTGAAGTATGTTCTCTCTAAACCCATTTTGCTAAATTTCTTTATCATGATAAATATCAAATTATGTCAGCTGGTATTTTCTGCATCTATGGAGTTGATTACATAACTTCCATCCTTTATTCTATTAATGTGTTATATAATGTTGATTGATTTGTGGATACTGAACCATCCTTGCATCCCCAGAAGAAACCCCCTTGATCATGGTGAATGACGTTTTTTCAAGATATTATTAAAGGTGGTGTGGTAATAATTTGTTGAGAATTTGCATCTGTGTCCATCAGGAATATTGACCTGCTTTTGTTTTGTTTTGTTTTGTTTGCTTTAATGTCTTTGGTTTTGCTATAAAGGAAACCATTTTTTTAATCTTGGAATTATTTGGAAAATTAATTCATTTTACATTTTTTGGAATAGTTTGAGCAGAATCAGTATTAACTCTTCTTTAAATTATGTGTGCAATTCACTTGTGAATACATCTGGTCCTGATGTTGTATGTCAAGAGTTTTTGGATGCCAATTCAATATTATTACTCAGAATTGGACTGTTCAGATTTTCTGTTTCTTTGTGATTCAGTTTTGGAATATTATGTTTCTAGGAATTTATCCATTTGTTTTGGTTGTCTAGTCTGTTGGTGTCTATTTTTTCATAGTGGCATAATTATAATCCTTTATATGTCTCTGGTGTTGGTTTTGATTTCTCCTCTTTCATTTCTGATACCATTTGTTTGGGTTCTTTCTTTCTTTCTTTCTTTCTTTCTTTCTTTCTTTCAATAAGTGTATCTAAAGGTTTATCAATTTTGTTTATTTTTTCAAATGACCCCGCTCTTGGTTTCAGTGATATTTTCTATTTTTGTCTCATTTTATTTATTTTCATTCTCATCTTTATTATTCTCTTCCTTCTACTAACTTTGTATTTTGTTTCTTCTTCTTTTTCTAGTTCATTTAGGTGAAGTGTTGATTGTTTATTATGTATTTCTTGATCTTGATGCAGGCATCTATAATATTGAATTTCCCTCTTAGAACTCTTTGCTGAATCCCAAAGTTTGTGAGAAGTTGTATTTTTATTTTCATTTGTCTCCATGTATGTTCTTATTTCCTCTGATTTCTTAGATTACCCATTTCTTGATTAAGAACATATTGTTTAGCCTCCTCATGCTTGTGTCTGTGTGTGTGTGTGTGTGTGTGTGTGTGTGTGTGTTTTCCAGTTGTTTTCTTGTAAGTAATTTTTAGTCTCTTACTGTTTTGGTTCAAAACATTCTTCTCCTGATTGCAATTTTCTTAAATTTATTGAGTTTTTGTTTGTTTGCTTGTTTGCTTTGTTTTGTTTTGTTTTGTTTTGCTTTTGTCCTAATGTGATCTATTCTGGAGAATGTTCCTTGTGCACTTGAAAAGAATGTGTATTGTTATGTTTGAATAGGATGTTATGTATAAATGTGTTAAGTTCATCTGGTTTAATTTGTCAGTCAAAGACATTGTTCCCTTATGGATTTTCTGCCCTGCTGATCTCTCCATTGAGATTAGTGGGGTACTAAGGTCCTTTACTATTATTGGATTACTGTCAATTTCTTTTTTTTATGTTTGATAATATCTGGTTTGTGTATTTAGGTGCTCTAGTATTGAGTGCATTGATAATTACAATTGCTATATTCTCTTTTTGGATTGTTTATCTTTAGATAGTGTCTTTCTTTTTCACTTCCTAGAATATTTGTTTTTAAGTCTATTTTGTATAAGTACATCTAACCCACATTTTTCTTCACTTACATTTGCATGGCAAATACTTTTACATCCCTTCACTTTGATCTTTATATGTCTTTATGTCTAAAGTAAGTCTCCTTCAGGCAACATATGCATGGGTCTTTTATTTTAATCCATTCTATCATACAACATCTTACATTGAAGCATTTTGAACAGTATATTTTAAATAACTATTGATAGGTACATTATTGTGCTTTTATTTGTTTTCTTAGCTTTTTTCATCTTTCTCAGTTTATTTCCTCCCTTGTTCTCTTTTCTTGTGATTCGTTACTTTACTTAATGGAATTCTTGGCTTTTTTCTTTATATTTTTGTAATATCTAGTATAAGTTTTTGGTTAATGGTTACCATGAGGTTCATACATAAGATCTTAAGTATATAACATTTTAACATAAGTTCATGTTCAATTAAATTCAAATACATTTTAAATGAACTTCATTTATCTTCTCACTCTCCATTTTATATATCTATCTATATCTATATCTGCATCTGCATCTAAATCTACATCAACATCTACATTTATATATATCTATATCTATCTATCTCTATCATCTATCATCAATCTATTGATATCTATCTATATCATCTATATCACCTCTCTATTATCTCTATATCTATCTATGTATCTATGTACCTATGTATCTATCTATCTATCTATATCATCTCTCTATCTATATAGTCATATTTTACATCCTTTTATGTTGTGAGTCCCCTTATCAAATTTTTTAGATATAATTGATTTTAATAGTTTTGTTTTTTAATCATTATGTTGACTTTTTACATGTCTGCTCTACTAACTTTACTGTATTTTGCTTTTACTCATGATTTTTTTTTCCTTTTATAAATGTCTTCCTTCTCATTATGGTCTGTTCGTTTTCACTTAAAAGTCCTTTTAACACTTATTGTAAGGCCTGTTTAGTGGCTATAACCTCTTTTAACTTTCCTTTTTCTAGGAAAGTCTTTATCTCTCTTTGAATTCTGAATGATAGCCTTGCCATCTACACTGTTCTCGGTTGTAGTTTTTATTTATTTTTTTTTCTTTTCAAAACTCTGAATACAGTAGGTCACTCCCTTTTGCTCTACATGTTTCGGCTAAAAAAAATCAGCTAATGGACTTATTGGGATTTTCCTTTTTAGTAACTACTTGCTCCAATATTTCTGCATTTATGTATGTATGTATGTATGTATGCATGTATGTATGTATGAATGTATGTATTTAGTACAAAGGGGGATGAGGCAAAGGGGGAGAGGGAGACAATCTCAGTCAGGCTCCACCCTCAGCATGGAGCTCTATATAGGGTTGATCTCACCAACCTGGGATCATGACCTGAGTCAAAATCAAGAGTCAGACACTAACACACTGAGCCACCCAGACACCCCTCTTTTTTTGCTTTTAAAATTATCTCTTCATATTTAGTCTTCCATATTTTAATTATTAAGTGTCATGGTGTGGACCTCATTGGATGTCTCTGAGCTTTGGTACCTGGATGTCTGTTTCCTTCATCAAGTTAGTGAATATCTCCACTATTATTTCTTCAAGTAAGTTTTCTGCCTCCTTTCTCTTTTCTCTTTCTGGAAATCATATGATGCAAACACTTATTCACTTGATATTATCTCATAGATCCTTTAGTTTACCCTCATTTTTATTTATTTTTCTTTTTGCTTTTCTTCTTAGGTGCTTTCCATGACTCTGTCTTCAAGATCACTGGTCTAGTCTCCTGTATTCCCTAAGCTACCGTTGATTCCCTTTCGCACAATTTTATTATAGTCACTGTATTCTTCAACTCTGATTTTTATATTTTCCTACATATGTTAAAATTCTCACTGAGTTCATTTACTCTCCACACCTGTGAGAATATTTTGGAACATTACTTTGAACTCTTCATTAGGTATATGATTACCTCCATTTCATTCTGTTGTTTTCTTGACATTTTTTCTACTTCTTTCATTTGGAACATATTCTCATTTTGCTCATTTAGTGTGTGTGTGTGTGTGTGTGTGTGTGTGTTTCTTTCTATGAATTAGGCAAAACAGCTCGTTTTCCTGAACTTGAAGAAATGATCATGTGTATAGTTATCCTCTGTGTAGACTGTTTTTAGTGCATTTGGCTGGATGGCTGGAACTGTGGTTTCCATGGGCTCTGGAGCATAGTGCTCAATATACTCTGGCTGCCATAAAGGTGTAGCCAAATATTAAGTGGGATCTGGCTGTGGTAATACTGGGATCACCACACTTAGGGGTCTCTGGCAGGGCTCCGTATCTGAGGTGGGTTCTGGCCAGGTGTTCCCTGGACATTTTGTGTCAGGGCTTTCCCTGGTAAGATGTTTGGAGTCAGACTGATGCAGTCCTGGAGCGTTCCACTGTGTTTTGCACCTGTGACATCATGGTGATTCAGCTGGAGCTGTGCTGAGTGTAGACCCAGTGTGCCCTGGTGTATACTGCACTGGCTCATCATTTGTGTAGTGGCTGGCTGGTGTGGACTAGGTCTGTGGATCACTAAGGAGTTAGCCAGCTAAAGGTTCTGGACTCTATTTCTATCCATACTATTAATATGGAGGGAAAATATAACCTGTGTTTTAATGAAGACCCCTTGACCAAGGGTGAGTTTCATTAGCTCCCCTGCCATTTGGTAGAGTTCTAGGGCTGGATCCTTTGTATTTTAGTTGCTCCTTTCTTTTAACTTTTTAAAAAAATTTAGTTATTTGGAATGCAGGGTTATATTAGTTTCACATGCACAATATAGTAATTCAACACTTCCATATAACACCAGTGCTCATCAAAACTACTCTCCTTAGTTTCCATCATTTAATCCATTGCCCCACCCACCTCTCCTCTGGCAACCATCAGTTGGTTCTCCATTGTTAAACATCTTTTACTTGATTTTCCCCTCTCAATTTCTTTATTTTTCCTAGTTGAGCATTTGGTATGTTTCTAAAACCCAAATATGAGAGAAATCATATGGTACTAGTCATTCTCTGACTCACTTATTTTTCCTAGCATAATATTCTCTAGATTCATCCATATTATTGCAAATGAAATATTTAATTCTTTTATATCACTGAGTTATATTCCATTGTGTGTATGTATATATATATATATATATATGTGTGTGTGTGTGTGTGTATGTGTGTGTATGTATATACATATATATAATTGCAGTTATGTGTATATCTATTTTATTACAGTTGCATATATATATAATTTTAGTTATTGTGTGTATATATTTTGTTACATATATATGTATATATATACATATATATATATATACATAATGTAGTTATTTTGTATATATGTATTTTGTTACATATATATATATATATATATATAATCCATTCATCACTTGACAGATGTGGGCTGTTTACACTATTTCACTATTGTAGATAATGCTGCTACAAAGATCAGGGTGCATATAGCCCAGAATTAGTAGTATTGTTTCTTTAGGTAAATACCAAGTAGTGAAAATATTCAATCATAGGGTAGTTCTATTTTTAACTTTTTGAAAAACCTCAATACTATTTTCCAGGGTGACTGCACCAGTTTGCATACCCACCAACAGTGCATGAGCAATTGCCTTTTCGACATCCTATGAAGGAACGCTATTTCCTGTGTTGTTAATTGTAGCCATTTTGGCAGTTGTGAGGTGATACCTCATGGTAGTTTCCATTTGTATTTTTCTGATGCTGACTAATGTTGAGCGTCTTTCCTTGTCTTTGTTCATCTTAATGTTTCCTTTGTAAAAATATCTATTCATTTCTTCTGCCTATGCTATAATTGGATTATTCATTTTTGGGGTGTTGAGTTTGTAAGTTCTCTATATATTTTGGATAATAACTCTTTTCTCACCTGTGTCAGTTGTAAATATCTTCTCCCATTCCATAGCTTGCCTTTTAGTTTTGTTGTTTCCTTCCCTTTGCAGAAGGTTTTTATTTTGATGAAGCCCCAATACTTTATTTATTTATTTATTTTTTTACTTTTGTTATCCTTGCCTCAAGACAGATATCAAGAAAGAAGTTACTATGACCAATGTCAAACTACTGCCTATGTTATACTCTAGGATTTGTATGGTTTCAGGTCTCACATCTAGGTCTTTATTCTTATTTCAATTTACTTCTCTGAATGGTGTAAGAAAGTGATCCAGTTTCCTTCTTTGTCATGTAGCTGTCCAGTTTCTTCACATGATTTGTTGAAGAGACTTTCTTTTAGTAGTGGTAATCCTTTCCTGCTTTGTCAAAGTTTAATTGACCACATACTTTTGAGCTCATTTCTAGGTTTTCTGTTAAGATCCATTGATCCCTGTGTCTACTTTTGTGCCACTAACATACTGTTTTGACCATTACAGCTTTGTAATATAACTTAATATGGAATTATAATTCTCCCAGCTTTACTCTTCTTTTGTATGATTGCTTTGCCTCTTTGAGGTCTTTGTAGTTCCCTACAAATTTTAAGATTGTTTGTTGCACATCTGTGAAAAATGCTGTTAGTATTTTGATAAGGATTACCTTAAATGTGTAGATCGCTTTTGATAATATAGACATTTAACAATATTTGTTCTTCCTATCCATGCACAAGGAATGTCTTTCCATTCCTTTGTGTCCTCTTCAATTTCTTTCATGAGTGTTTTATACGTTTCAGAAAACAGGTTTTTCACCTCTTAGGTTAGGTTATTTGTATATATGTTATTGTATTTGGTGCTATTTTAAATGGGATTGGTTATTTAAATTGTTCTTTCTGCAGTGATTTATACAAATGTAACAGATTTCTATATGTTGATATTGTATCCTGCAGATTAACAGAATTTGTATGTCAGTTCTAGTAGTTTTTTGAGTATTTCTGGTTTCCTATGTGGAGCATCATGTTATCTGCAAATACTGAAAGTTTGAGTTCTTCCTTATGCTGATTTAAATGTCTTTTTCTCTTTATATTGTCTGATTGCAATAGCTAAGACTCCCAGTACTATGTTAAATAAGTTATGAGAATGGTCAGCACTGTCTTTCTTTCCTGACCATAAAGTAAAAGTTCTCAATTTGCCCCACTGAGGATATTTGCTGTGAATTTTACCTTATGACTTTCATTATTTTGAGATGTGTTCCCTCCAAACATACTTTTCAACTTTTTTTTTAAATCATGAATACTCTACCTTGTCAAATGCTTTTTCTGCATCTATTGAAATGGTCATATGATTCCTATTCTTTCTTTTCTTTTTTTTTTTTTTAAATGTGGTATATCATGTTGACATGTTCATGAATATTGAACCTCCCTTACAACCCGGGAATAAATTTGACTTGATCATATGAATGAGTTTTTTAAAGGTGTGTGTGTGTGTGTGTGTGTGTCGGTTTGCTAGTATTTTATTGAGAATTTTTGCATCCATGTTCATCAGTGATATTGGACTGTAGTTTAATTTTCAGTGAATACTTTATTCAGTTTTGGTATCATGGCAAAGCTGGCCCCTTAGAATGAATTTGGAAGTTTTCCTTCCTTTTCTATTTTTTTTGTGAAAAATTTGAGAATAACAGTTATTAACTCGTCTTTAAGTTTTTGATAGAATTTGCCTATGAATATAAGTGGCCCTAGATATTTGTTCATTGGGAGTTTTTTTTGATTACTGATTCAATTTATTTTTGTTTACTGTTTTGAACAAGGTTTCTATTTCTTCCAATTTCAGTTCTGCTAATTTATATGTTTCCTTTCTACTCAAAGTTCTGTGGAAAGATTTGCCCCTAGTATATGGGTCTTCCCTTGTATGTTAAGGACTACTTTTGTCAGTGTATATTGCAAATTTAATTACAATATGACTTGGTGTTGGCCTGCTTTTGTTGCTTTGATAGGAGTTCTCTCTGCCTCCTGGATCAGGATGTCTGTTCCCTTCCCCAGATTAGGCAGTTGTTTAGATATTATTTCTTCAAATAAATTTTCTGCCCCCTTATTTTTCTTTTCCTCTCTGAGACCCCAATAATATAAATGTTATTACGTCTGATGTAGTCACTGAGTTCCCTAAGTTTATTCTCCTGTTCCATAATTCTTTGCTCTCTCCTTTGTTCAGCTCCATTATTTTCCATATTTTTTCTATGGAAAAATAGTCACTAATTTGTCACTCTGCTTCTTGCATCCTTCTCTTTATTTCATCAAGCCTGTTTCCAACCTTGTTTATACATTTTTAATTTCTTAATTATTCTTTTCTCACTCTCTTGTATCTATGGTAAGATTCTCTCAGATGTCTTCTATTCTTTTCTCAAGCCTAGTGAGTATCCTTATGAATGTTGTTTTAAATTCTCCATCAGGTATGTTTATTTGTTTGGCTTAGATTTCTGATCAGGGCCTTATCTTATTTTTTCATTTGAGGCACAGTCATCCACCCTTCCATTCTGTCTAATTACCTGCCCTCTACAGCATGTCAGAAAAGCTGGTTATGTCTCCTGCACCTGAAAATAATGACTTTATGAAGAACAGACTGTGTATAATCTAGGACCTGCCATTTCATGAAGTTTCTTGTATGAGTGCTATATGTATTCTGCTATAGTGCTTTAGATGATATAACTTTTAGACCAGTCATTTTAGGAGGCTCCCCTTGCCTTCTGTGGGCAGTGTTTGAGGTGAGACTCTGGTCTACTTCTCAAATGAGACCTGACACTACCTCAATAAGAACAGAGGATGTTCAGAACTCTCTGGTTGGGAAATGTGGTGTGGGTAGGGTTTATGCTGGTCACATGGGGGTGGAGCCTACTGCACTAGGACTGAGGCAAGTTTGAGTGAGAAGGGTAATCCCATCATAGTTCAGGGGTGTTGCACTTGGTGTAAACAAGTTAGGAAGACAACTTTGATGCTAACCTGCTTCCTACACTTGGCTCTGTATTTATCCTTAAGGGTGGGTGAAAGAATATAAAGCATTATATTTGACAGCCCCTTGGATCTATAGATAGTCACAGAAACTCCTGTGTGATTTGGTGGCATTCTAGGGCTGGATCTTCTCTATTCTAGTTGGCCTTTTTAAACTATAGCTTTTTTTATGTGCTACAAAATGTCCAGGGCTGGCATGGGTCAGGAGTCTGGGGCTCACTGAGGCAAGCCACTTATGTTTCTTAAACTATGTCCCTGTATGCAGTATTAAAGTCGATGGTGTGGGACAAACAGTGGTGCTACCAGCCCCTCCCACACAGAGGGAGCTCTACCAGTTCCTGCACTATTTGGCAGGATTCTAGGGCAGGTTCCATTATATTCTAGTTACCTCTATAAACTACTGGAATATTTTGTGCCCTAGGGCAGACAAATCTGCTCATAGTTACTTAGTACTATCTTATTTCACTAAAATTTACAGCACTGGGGGCAAGATTCTGTTTATTTCTATATCTCCATATATCTTGCCCTTTTCTATCTTTTTGTTATGTAGAAACTGTCCAGTAACCCATCACCTCTTTTTTTTCAGGAGGAATTACTCTATAAATTCAGTGTGTAGATTTGGTGTATCCGTGGTAGAGAAGAGTTCAGAGTCCTACTACATCACCATTTTCCAAACATATCCACAATAAATTTTTTTTGCTATTTTCATTTTATATTATTTTTTTAATACAGATATTAGCTTGAGCTAACTCCAGGGAAAAAAACAATTAAATAGTCATATAATTTATTGTTGGTAATATATATTTAAAATTTGTTCAATTAATTACTTTTCTTAAAACAGATTACTTTGGGTCTCTGTACATATTTCTGAATGTTAAAACCAAATTAAACTTGTAACTGTGTACTATAGGTTGTAAGAGTGACTTACCAATGATCTGCTACACTCATACTAAAGGATACACGTTTATTCATTTATTTTGGATGCATTTATTAAGAAATACTATGCATCAGGATGGTTGTACATTAAGAACATGACAGGCACATTACAGGTGTGATTTCAGTACTTTTGTGGGAAGAAAATTGTTTTAATCATTTTGTCAAAAAAATTACTTAGTGTCTTGGTGCTCAGTGCATGTGTACTTTTGATCAAGGTATTGATATTTAAAGACAATATGAACCAACAGTCTTAGAATCACCATGTATTTGATGAATGTCAACCTTTCTCCCGCACTAATCTTACCCTCTAAAAAATTGGCATCAGCAGTTGTGAAAGCGAAAGTAGCATTTAAAAGCTGTTTTCCAAACAGTGAACAAAATGACAGAGTTGCCAACCCTAAGCTCTCATTCCCATATAGAAACATCAAAACAAAGTCTCAGAATTGATCATAACCAATTTTTCAGAATTCTGAACAAAAATAAAAAATTTACAACAAGTAAGCAGAAACTAAATTAATGAATAACTTTGGAAAGTAACTAAACAACAACTTCAACAAAATATTCTTGAAGAAGAGCTATGACTTACCAAAAAAGGACTCTAAAGCAAGTTTTAAAATATAATCAAATAGCTAAAGAACACTATGGAAAGAAAGAAGGAAAGAAAGAAAGAAAGAAAGAAAGAGAAATAAAGAATGAAAGAAAAGAAAAGAAAAGAAAAGAGAAGAAAAGAAGGAATGGTGGAAGGAAGGAAGGAAGGAAGGACAGAAGGAAGGAAGGAAGGAAGGAAGAAGGAAGGAAGGAAGGAAGGAAGGAAGGAAGGAAGGAAAGGACAGAGGGACGGAAAGGATGGGGGCACCTGGGTGGCTCAGTTGGTTGGGTGTCCGACTTCAGGTCAGGTCGTGATCTCAAGGCTCTGAGTTCAAGTCCCTCATCAGGATCTGTGCTGACAGCTCAGAGCCTGGAGTATTTTTGGATTCTATGTCTCCCTCACTTTCTGCCTCTCCTCCACTTGTGCTCTGTCTCTCACTATCTCAAAATGTAAATAAAAAAAATATTAAAGAAAGGGAAAGAATTAGAGGAAGGAAGTAGGGAAGGAAGGAAGGAGGGAAGAACAAAGGAAACCAGAAAAACTGAATGGACAAAATAAAATTTTAATAAAAATACAAAAATATAAAAAATCAAACAAAACTTGTGGAGCTATAAAATTCAATAAATAAAATTTAAAATTTACTAGAGGGGTTCAAATGCATTTTGAATACATGTTCTAAATAACTAGTGATGATTGCAAATGTTAAATCTGAAAAGCAAAAAAAATATATAGAAAAATTAACAGTCTAAGGGACTTGTGGAACACTGTAATGGTAAATTTTGTGTCTCAACTTGAATAAGTTAAATGATGTCAAAATAACTTATAAAGCATTTCTGGATTTGTCTGTAGGAGTGTTTATGAAAGTTATTTACATGTAAATTAATACAGTAAGTAAAGAAGATAATCTTCACCAATACAGGTAGTCATCATCTTATCCATTGATGCCCAGAATAGAACAAAAAGGGTGAATGACAGAGAATTGACTCTGTTCTTGAAATGGGACATCCATTTCCTACTGTTGGATATTGATGCACTTGAGTTTCAGGCCTTTGGACTCAGACCAGAATTTACATCATTGGGCTACTGAACTATTAGTCCTTCAGACTCAGATTGAGACTTATGTGATTGGATGTCATGCTTGTTAGGCCTCTAGATTTTGACTGGAACTACACAATGGGGTTTTCTGGGTTTCCAGCCTAAAAGTGGCCAATTTGGGATTTCTCAACCTCCAGAAATGTGTGAGCTAAGCCTACATTATTAAATTTCTTTTCCTTTCTCTCTTCCTCTTTCTTTATCTCTTTTTCCCTACCAGTAGATTAGATAGATAGATAGATAGAGATATGTATATGATCTATCACCTATCAGTTTATACCATATTGGTTCTGTTTCCAGGAGAACATGGACTAATACAGAATTTTTTACTAAGAGTGGATCTAGAGAAACATCATTTTAAGGATGGGTTGGTTCTGATTAGATTTGAAGATTAACTAGTGACTTAAGGCACCTCGGTGGCTCAGTCTTTTAAGCTTCTGCTCTTGATTTTGACTTAGGTCATGATCTCCCAGTTTATGGGCTTGAGTCCTGTGTCAAGCTATGTGCTGACACTAAAGACACTGTTTAGGATTCTCTCCCTCTCTCTGCGCCTTCCCCTGCTCGCTGGCTCTTTCTCCCTCTAAAAATATAAACTTAAAAAATATATTAATGACTCTATTTCCAGTAGTAAAGAGAGCACAGATAGTTCATGTTTTTGACTGTTTATAGAAATATGCAAAATATCTGCTTTGGATATTCCTAATCAACCACTTATAAGAAACAAGTAGTTGCATGACTGCATATGATATTTTTCATTTTTTTTAAACTAAAAATGTAATGATGTTGCTTGGTTACTCCTATTGCCACTAGGCAAAGTGATGCAAGAAAAAGATGAGCTCAGGGACTACAATTTCAGCTCAAGTGTGACATAAATAATCTAAGAACTTCTATGTGTGCCTTGAAGAAGTCCCTTTCTTCTTGTAGTTGCATGGTTAAAATTGCTTAAAACCAAACACAGAACCTCAGCCTGTGACTAGGAGAATTGAAACATAAGTTAAACTCCCAGTACTGAATGTCATCTACTCTTTTTTAAAATTTTAAAAAAAAATGTTTTTAATGTTTATTTACTTCTGAGAGAGACAGAAAGAGAGAGAGAGTGCAAGCAGGGGAGGGACAGAAAGAGAGGGAGACACAGAATCTGAAACAGGCTCCAGGCTCTGAGCTGCCATCACATAGCCTGATGTGGGGCTTCAAATCACGAACTGTGAGATCATGACCAGAGGTGGAGTTGGATGCTTAACCAGCTAAGCCACCCAGGCTCCCCTAAATGTCATCCACTCTTAAAGTGACAACATTGGTGAAGGAGAATGGAATTTTATATGTTGAGATGGGTATGTGGGGAGACCCTGGTGAACCTGGGAACATGTGGCCCCTAAGTTCTGATTTTTTTTAACCAATGGAAGAAACTAACTTACCTCCATGAAGGTTTCCCTCCTCAATTCTAGATTTGACCTCCCAGCCCACAGAAGTGTCCTGCATAACCCCAGTAGCAGCGGCATCCTTACCCACACTGGCCTCTGAGTCCACCTCCACCTGATGGGGGTTAACTCTGTATTACCTAAAATTAATAATGGTTTCCTCTGAGGAAATTGCCTTACAAGATAATGGTGATTCTCACAAGACTTATAGCACCTTTTTGCTTCTATACTTCTAATTAGACTTGAGTCCCAGCAGAATCCTAAATTTGGTATTAAAGTGTAACCCATGTGGAGGTGTGATACAATCTAAAGGAGTGTAAATTAGAAACTTAAGTTTTCTAATTAATACAAGTAATAATGCATGTAATGTGAGTGGGAATGGATAATAAGTGTATGGAATAATTGTAGAAGGGACATAAATTTGGATCAGGTAAACTTTATTGGTATGAAGTCTGCATTTAATTAATGTTGCAACTCAAGTGGTCAGAAAGCACTTTGTTTGGATGAAACACTGAACAACAAATGTAAGTGAACTGGGTATACCAGACATTACTTTCTTTAATGTGAAGGAAGGAATTCGAAGATTTAGGTAGATTAGAAAGTTAGAATGAATTTGTTTTTTAAGACCAGTCACCCATGCTAGGAGGGTCTAAATGACATGCCTCACATCATAACTGTGAGGAATAAATTTATGAGACGAGCCTCATTAAGAACATCCTTGAAGTGTACTGTGATCACTCATCTTTCTGGGTCAGAATTCACAGTGGTAAATTCAGTCACTTACTTGAAAATTTTAAATGCAGTGGGAGGAATTAGACCCCAAGGTGGTAAGGGTTAAGTGGAGGCACTCAACCTCCAAAGTCACAGGGGGTGGGACTACTGTAATGGACAGCAGAGTCAAAGCAGCATTTTTAGGAGTCTGACTCATGCAGACTTATGCTGTTGACTAAACATGGTGGTCTTAGAAGTAAAATAGGAAGTCTGCTAAAATTTTGCTTGATTTGTACAAGCAGAAAAGTTATAAGTCAGGTAAACAGAAGTCTAACTTAAATCATAAAAAAACATAGTCACAGTCATTCAATCATTTTCTGATTTAAGCCAATTTATAGATCAAAGTCCTTAAGTAATGGCAATTTGTGTTTCTTTGAGAATGAACTCCACCATATTACTGAAAATTGATACTCAAACTTTCTCACAGACTTTCCCCAAGGGTTCTAAGACTTTTACCAGAGTAAATGTACATTGCAGTAAGGGAAATAAACAGACAATTTGGGACGACTACACACTATATCTGAACCTACACTAAGTCTAGGAGACCAAAAATGTCACTGTGTCTCACCAGAGTAGAGACAAAACAGCTTCCACAATAATATAGACCTACCTAGTTCAGGGTCCCACACGAAATGAGCAGACTATTGAATCTGTAAATGAGAGAAAATAACACACCCAACTGGGGAAAATATTGCCTACCAAATCCAATGCTGCCCAATGAATGGTGTGCCTCATTCTTGGTTGTAGGAAGGTCCAGATGTAACAACTTATCATGTACCTTGGAAAGAATATCTCAACATGTCCCAAACCACTGCACCCTTAGAAGTTTCTAGACAAGCCCTGAATTTTAGTCTGAAATGTTTCCACCCCCTTTTTTACTGATAAGTATAGAATAGTTGTTACAATTTATCACTAAGTCCAATCAGCATGTCATCAATATTATGGAACAATGTGATATCTCAATGAAGGGAAAGGTAGTAAATAAACTTTAAATGCTCAAGTAGAACACCAAGTAGGTTGCAATATTCACAGGACCAGGAGAACTTTCTCCTGAAGAATGTGTCTGCTCTGAATCAGCATTCAATCAATGGTGCTGATTATCTTAATTCACAAATCTTGAAATCAAAGCAGAGCCAATGGAGTGGCATCATTCACAGTTACCTACAGTGAACGATAAACAAAATTTTAATTTTTGTTCCCATGACTTTATGTTCTGTTGGCCTAGCAGACTTTGTTCCAGAGGGAGGAATGTTCCATTGGGATATACAACAATAATTCCAACAGAACTGGAAGTTGAGAATGCCACCTGGCCACATAGGAATCCTTATGTGTCTGAGCCAACAGGCAGAAAAAAGTTACAGTGTTGGTTGGGGTGACTGATCTTCATTACAAGTGTAAATTGGATGGTGACTCAATAAACATGCCTTAATCCACTTTGAAAGTTTGAAGTCATATTTAGACTTTTTAAACGTCACTTGGAAAATTTAGAAATATGTCAAAACTCAACAATACAAAACAATTTAGTAAAAATTATGATAGAAATTAGAAAATATAGATGAATGAAAGTGAAAAAGAACACAACATAACAAAGTTTATGGAATACAGTGAAGAAAGTGGCCATAGAGAAAACTATAGTTGTAAACAACACAGTTCTAAAAGAACATCCTTAGTAAATAAAATTAGACATGAGGAAGTAGAAGATTAAAAAAAAAAGAGCAATTTAAATGAAAAGCTGAGAGAAGAAAAGGAAACAATATAGAATAGAAAAAAAATAAATTGGCACTTTATAGTGCCTTTTATAAGGTCAAAAAATTTAGAAGCATTTGACTAGACTGGAAAGAAAAATAGAAGAAAAGAGAATACAAACAAAGCATAAATGAAAGGGGACAGTACTAGGATCTGTGAATAAATCCGAGTTACAATGAGAATATTATGAACAATTGCTTACCAAAAATTGCATAATCAAGACATATAGAACAAATCTCTAGAAACACAAAAATTACCGAAACTGACTCAAAATAATCTACCATATCACAACAGACTTATAAAAAGTAACAAAATTGAATAAGTAAACGTAAGTCTTTCAAAATAAGAATTTTCAGGGCAATATGACTTCAGTGGTGAATTATATAAAAATTTAAAGAATTAAAAACCATGCTTCACAGCACTTCCAAGGAATAGAAGAGTCCAGAACTCTCCATAAATCATTTTATGAGGCAAGCATTACCCTGATACCAAAGCCTGATTGATAGAAAGAAAGAAAGAAAGAAAAGAAAAAAAGGATACAGACTAATATCCTTACGAGTATTTAACAAAATGCAACCAAACTGAATCTAAAAGCATCTTAAACAGCATATGAAAAGATTCATGCACTATAACCAAGTGGAATTTTCCCGGGAATACAAGAGTGTTTCAATATAAGAAAATCAAATAATGTAATTGGCCATACTAGTGAATTAAAGGTAGAAGCCTACATGATAATCTCAAGCGACACAGAAAAGACATTTAAAAAAAATCTATCACTCTTTCTTATTAAAAGCATTAATAAATATACGAATATAAGGAAATTATCTCAACATAAGAAAGGGAAGGTTTTCAAAATCCACAAGCTTGCACTATATGAAAAGGGAAAAACTGAAAGCTTTCTTCCTAAAGTCAGGAACAAGAACAATTTGCCAGTTTTACCACGTCTATTCAACACATTGTACTGAAAGTTCTATCCAGAGCAACTGGAAAAGAAAAATACGTAAAAGATATTCATATTGGAAAATAAAAATTGAAACAAAATCTATTCACAGATGACATCATCCTCTATGTTGAAATCAAACAACCCACAAGAAAGTTAATAGAAATAATGAATCAATTTATCAAATTCATAGGGTAGATAATCAACATACAAAAATTAGTTATATATTTATAGACCTGAAAAAAAATCAGAAAAAAATATATTAAAAAGTCAGTTCTGTTTACAATAGTGTCTAGAAAAATTAAGCAAGGAGAAATGAATTAAACAAGGATGTAAAAAATTGCACACTAAAAACTACAGACCATTTATGAAAGAAATTAAAGACTTCAAATGGAAAGAAATCACAAATTCATAAAAATGAAAATTTAATATGATTAAGATGCCAATATTACTTAAGTGATCAGCAGACTTAATGCAATCACTATCAAAATTCCAAGTTCATTTCTTACAGTGGGGAAGCTGGTATACAAATTTTTATGGATCACAAGAGGCCATGGATAGCAACAACAAAAAAATCTTGAAACTGAAGAACAAAGTTAGAAGGAGCATAATTTCTCATTTCAAAACTTACTACAAAGCTACAGTAATCAAAAAGGTGTGGTTATTGAATAAATATCTATCTGTCTAACTTCTATCTATCTTTCATCTCTTTATCATGTATATCATATCTGTATCAATGAAATGGAATTGAGAGTCTATAAGTAAACCTACACCTTTATTGCAAATTGAATTTTCACAAAAGCTCTAAGTCCATTCTATGTGTAAATATTGTCCCTTTAACAAGTGTTTCTGGAATAACTGCATTTCCACATGCAAAAGAATGAAGTTGGATCTCTGCTTCATATATATAGAAAAACTAACTCAAAATATATCAGTGAAATAAAGATTAATAAAAAAAGTATAGAATGAATAACACGGGCAAGTCATGACCTTGTACTCTTAAACAGGACACCAAAAGCACAAACACCAAAGGGGGAAACAAAACACATAAATTGAACTTCACTGACTTCTTTAATTAACTTTTTAGAGATTTTATTTTTAAGGAATCTCTACACCCAATGTGGGGCTCAAACATATAACTGCACGATCAAGCTGCCTGCTCCACAGACTAAGCCAGCAAGGTGCTCAGAACTTCATTGACATTTAAAACTACTTTGTATCAAAGGACATTACCAAGAGAGATAAAAGACAAATTACCGAATGGGAGAAAATATTTGCAAAATATATATCAAATAAGGGTTTTATCTCAAGAGCATATAAAGAACTTTACAAATTCAACAACAAAACAAACAACCCTAATTTGAAAATAGAAAAAAAAATACATATTTTTCTAAAGAAGATATAAAATGGCAAAGAAGTACATGAAAAGAAGCTCAACACTATTAGTCATTAGGGAAATGAAAACCAAAACCACAATGAGATACCACTTCACACCTTTTAGGAGGGCTATATTATTTTTAAAAGTGAAAATAACAAGTGTTGGGGAGAATATGGAGAAATTACAACCCTTGGACATTGCTGGTTCAAATTTCAAATGCTGCAGCCATTGTGGAAAACTTTTGGCAGTTCCTCAAAAAAACTATAAATATAATTACCATATGATCAAGTAATTCCATTCCTAGTAACATACCTCCAAATAATTAAAAACAAGGAGTTGAAGAGTTTTTTTATGCCAATGTTCATCGTGGCATTATGTATAGCAGCCAAAATATAGAAACGACACAAATGTTCATCATTACATGAATGGGCAAATTAACTATATTACATAAAATAGTGAAATATTATTCATTATTCATAGCAAGGGATGATATTGTGATATATAGTCCAACATGAATGAGCCTTGAAAACATTATACCAAGTAAAATAAGCCTGACACAAAAAGGGAAATATTGCATGATTAACTGATATTAAATAGCTAGACTAATCAGATTTTATAGAAACAGACATAGAGTTAAAGGGAGTTGGAGGTTTGAGACAGTGGGAAGTTACTGATTAATATAGATATTCTGTGCAGGGTGATAAAAATATTTCAGAAATAGTGGTGATATTTGCACAACAGTGGAATGTACTACTGCCAAAGATTATACACTTAATAATAATTAAGAAGTCAGATGGTATCTTATAATTATATTTATCTATCATCTATCTATCTTCCTATCTATCTATCCTACATATATTCTTATATATTTATATAATTTACATATGGTGTGTGTGTGTGTGTGTATATATATATATATATATTTACAATATTTAAAATAATAAGGTATTTTTCTCTATAATGATTGCATTGCAGTTAGAAATAATTAACCCCAGGCTATTGATTTAAAGTCTTTTAGGGGCGCCTGGGTGGCTCGGTTAAGTATCCGACTCAGGCTCAGGTCATGATCTCGCGGTTTGTGAGTTCGAGCCCGCATCGGACTCTGTGCTGACAACTCGGAGCCTGGAGCCTGCTTAGGATTCTGTCTCCCTCTCTCTCTGCTCATGCTCTGTCTCTCTCTGTCTCTCAGAAATAAATAAATGGTAAAAAAAAAATAAAGTCTTTTAAAGTTTTACCTTTATTTCCCCTTTTATTAATCCTTTATTCTACTATTTTAGGTTTAAAATATAGGTATATATGTACACACACACACGCACACACAAAACTTCATGATGCTTTCAAACAGTGGAAGGAAACTCTCTAAAAACCTGAATGTCAAATTGGATTAATAGAGTATCCTCTTGTGAGCCAAAAGAGAAGCTCAACCACACCATAGATGAGTTCTACTAATAAATTCATTTTTGTCTGTTTTTCTTTTTCTTTTTCTTTTTCCTTTTAGGTTCACTCAAGAAGAAGCATGGTGAGTTGGTTTACTTCTAACTCAGAGCAGTTCAAGCATTTGTTTACAGGACAGGGTCACAAATTCCAGTTGTGCCTGACCAACATGAATCCAAAGAAAAGATTGCAGGAATTGTGTATGCAAGGCAAGTTGCCATAGGACTAATCTTATCCATGTTAAAAAAGAGAGCCCAGGATAAGAACTTAAGTAAGGGCTATTTAACTGTTTAATATATATGAACATTGTTCTAACAACATCCCTAAGGAGGAGCTGTGATTTGTCAGTTTCAGAGAACTAGGGCAGAAACAATGTACTGTTATGTTCATTAAGTTATTTCTAAGGACCAGCTAAAGTAAATGTTCTCAAAACCAAGAATCGATCAGAATGCCATGGAGAGCACATAATACTGGGACACATCCCTTAATTTTTGGTTCAATATTTCTGTGTTAGGCTCAAGTATTGTCATTTCTAACAAGGTCCCATATGAGAAATGCCAATGCTGTGCAGCCAGGAGCCACACCATGAAGAATGTGGCTGTATCAAAATTTACTTGATAATTTACAAAATTATTAAGAACCATTAACATTAGAATTTAAATTTTATTTATAATTACCTGATGGACTAAAGCAATACAGAGTATTAATGCACAAGAAACAGATCAAATCCAGGAAAAAAACATGGAGCTTCCCAGGCTACATGGAAATTGATGCCGTTTAACTTTTGGTATTACAATTTGAGAATAAGTGGTAAGATATCTAGGAGTAAACCAAGCCTTGTTTCTAAGGTAAGTAAGCATTCTTCTGCTTTGGTTAAGAAATCACAATATCGAGGTGCCTGAGTGGCTCAGTTGTTTAAGCATCCGACTTCGGCTTAGGTCATGATATCATGGTTCATGAGTTCGACTTTGACTCAGGTTATGATCTCATGGTTCATGACTTCCAGCCCCAAGTCGAGCTCTGTGCTGATAGCTTGGAGCCTGCAACCTGCTTCGGATTCTGTGTCTCCCTCTCTATTTGCGCCTCCTCTCTCTCTCTCTCTTTCTCTCTCTCAAAAATAAATAAACATTAAAAAATTAAAGAAATCACAATATCAATGAAAAAAGTTATTAAGTACTGAAAAGTGTTGAATCATTAGGAAAGACCAGAGCACTTTTGAAAACTGAAATTACACTCTCTTTGTCACTTTGGACTGGGACAGATGCATGTACTTGCATTTAGTTACAATGAGTGCAATACTGTAAGATGTAGATATTGAACATTATTCCTAGTCCTATTCCCAGGACACAGTCTAGCTGAATGAGTCTAGGCCTTTGGGGAGACAGGCCCCTGGAGCTGAAAAGATAATGTGAATCTGGGGTAGTCAGAGATTGAAGACAAGTAGTACCCTATTGCAGGAATTTTGAATTGTGAGTTCTGGGCTTAATCATATACACAGGTATCTTGGGAAGTAGGAGATTTTAGACACAGTAGAAGTTTAAGTGCCATCTCTGGAGACAGCTTTCCATATAGAAAGAAAATACTGTTTTGTTTTTTGTTTTTTTTTTTTGTAATGTATTTTTTTAATTGAATTTAGCATATATTATTGAATTTTTCAGGTGTACACCATATTTATTTGACATTTCTATGCTTTGCTCAATATTCACCACAATAAGTATAGTCACCATCTGTCACCATACACTATTATACCATTACTGACTATATTCTTTAGGTTGAACGTTTCATTTTTGTGACTTATTTATTTTATAAGTAGATGTTTGCATTCTTAATCCTTTTTATTGTGCCCTTGTCCACACCCACCACCTGTGTGGCAACAATTTATTGTTTGTGTTTAAGAGTTTGCCTTTTCTTTGTTTCCTTGTTTCCTTGTTTTTTGTTTTGTTTTGTTTTTGTTTTTTGTTTTGAATTTTTGGATTCCACATAGAGTGAAATTATATGGTACATGTCTGTCTGACTTATTTCACTTATCATAATACCCTCTTGAACAATGCATGTTTTGGAAAATGGCATGATCTCATTATTTTTTTAAAGCTAAGTAACGTTATATATGTTGCCACCACACCAGGTCCCTAAAGTTTGGATTTTAAAACTCAGCTGGCTTGGCCAGGATAGAAACAAAGCACAATGTGCTTCTCCAGTCAGGCAGGAAAACCAGAAACAGTGTAAAAACAGCAGTCTCGAAAAAACTATCACACAAAAGGGGAAATTATCTGCTCTTCTGGGAGAACTTCCCTGACTGCAGACAGCAGAAACTCCCCATTCTGGGGACAATGGAGCTGGAGTGATAATTTTCCTCCTCTGTCCTGCAGCATAAACTAACTTCATTAAACAGCACAGTGACAACATTGGCTGTTTCAGTTGCTTACACCCAGCCCCACTGTCCGGCATTCTACTGGTACTACTTTTCTCTGGCAAGTGTGTCAAAGGACTAGTAAAGCAGGTCCCCTCCAGAGGACCAGCAGAATCCTTCTTATGCACCACCTCTACCAATCATAGAGTTCTGCAAAGATTCATGTATAAGGGGAAGTATAAGGGCAATAGACTCACATCCTTATTAACAAGTAGATTAGAGGACACCTATTTAAAATTTGACAATTTGTGGCCAAGGTCCATACATTCCCCACAGCTGGCAGGAGCAACTCAAGAGGACTAACTTGAGGAATAGAGCATGCATAACAGCAGCAGAGTGCCACACCACAGATACATTTTGAAGCATGGGTCTCTGGACATGATTTGACCTGCTCTTCATAAAGCCATTACTCTCAGGAGCACAAAACATAACAGACGTACCTAACACAGAAGAAAAGAGACTTAGACAAAATGTCAAGACAGACCAACTCATTCCCCAAAAAAAGTACAACAAAATGTCACAGCCAGTGATCCACTTGAAACAGATACAGGTAATATACATGATTCACAATTTGAAGCAACAATTATAAGAATACTACCTATGCTTGAGAAAAGCATAGAAGACACCAGGGAGCCTATTACCCCAAATAGAAAAGATCTTAAAACCAATCATGCTGAAATGAAACATACAATAATGGAGATTCAAAACTGACTGGATTCAATGACTACAAGAATGAAAGAAGCAGAGGAAGGAAGAGGTGACAAAGGGGATAGATTTATGGAAAATAAAGAAGCTGATCAAAAGAGAGAAGGAAAATTTTGAACCATGAAAGTAGACATATGCAATCAGTGATTTCATTAAATGTAATGACATTCTTACAATAGCAGTCCCAGAAGAAGAGAGAGACAAGGTGGCAGATGGTTTGTCTGAGACAATTATAGTTGAAGACTTCCCAATCTGGGGAAGGAAATAGACTTCCAAATTCAGGATGCACATATAACTTCCATCAAAACGAACAAAAGCAGGTAAAAATCAAGACATATTGTGTCTAAATTTGCAAAATATAAAGAAAAAATCTTAAAAGCAACGAGACAAAAGAAGTCACTAACTCATAAAGGTAGACCAATAAGGTTAGCAGCAGTTTTCTCCACAGACACTTGGCAGGCCAGAAAAGGGCTCCATGATATATTCAATGTGCTGAATGGGAAAAATCTGCAGTCAGTAGTGAGGTATCCAGCAAGGCTATCATTCAGAATAGGAGAGATAAAGAGTTTCACAGATAAACAGAAACAAATAGAGTACTCTCAACCAGTCCTGCAAGAATTATGAAAGGGGACTCTTTCAATGGGAAGAAGACTAGAAAGACACAGAGAGTATCTCTCAAAATAATTACAAAACAATCACTACAACAGCACTAAGACCATTGATTATGATATATCAATAATTATTCTGAAAAAAATTTACACCGTAAATTGAATAAATGATCTAATCAAAAAACAATGTGTCAAAATGGATATGTAAGAAAAAAGACACACTTATGCTGACTACAACAGACTCATTTTAGACCTCAAGACACAAGCAAACTGAAAGTGAGGGGATGTAGAAACATTTACAATGCAAATAGATGTCAAAAGAAAGCTTTACTGGCAATATTTATAACAGACATACTACATTTTAAAATTTTTTTTAACATTTATTTATTTTTTGAGAGAGAGAAAGACAGACAGAGCATGAGCAGGGGAGGGGCAGAGAGAGACAGAGACAGAGACAGAGAATCCGAAGCAGGCTCCAGGCTCCAAGCTGTCAGCACAGAGCCTGATGCGGGGCTGGAACTCACAAACCATGAGATCGTGACCTGAGCTGAAGTTGGATGCCCAACCGACTGAGCCACCCAGGCACCCCCGGCCATACTACATTTTAAATTGAAGACTATAATATGAGATAAAGAAGGACATTGTATCATAATGAAGGAGGCTATCCAACAAGAAACTCTAACAATTGTAAATATTTATGCACCCAAAAGGAGAGCACTGCAATTTATAAAACAATTAATAACAAACATAAAGGAACTAATTGGTAATAATAAAGTAATAGGAGAGGAATTTAACATTCACTTACAGCAATGGAAAGATAATATGAGCAGAACATCAACAAGGAAACAATAGCTTTGAATGACACCCTGAGCCAAATGGGCTTAACAGATATAGTCAAAATATTTCCTCCTAAACTATCAGATTACCATGTTTTTCAAGTGCACATGGGATATTTTCCAGAATAGATCACTTACTTTGTCACAAATCAGGCCTCAACAAGTACAAAAAACTTTCAGATCATAACATATATGTTTTCTGACCACAATGTCATGAAATTTGAAATCGACCACAAGAAAAAAAAAATGGAAACATCAAAAATACATGGAGGTTAAAGGACATCTTACTCAGGAATGGATGGATCAACCAGGGAATTAAAGAAGAAATAAAAAAAATACACAGAAACAAATGATAATGAAAACAAGATGGCCCAAGAGCTTTGGGATGAAGCATAAGCTGTAGAAAATGGGAAATATAGAGTAATAGAAGCCTCCTTCAAGAAGTAAGAAAAATCTCAAATACAAAAACTAAGCTTACACCTGAAAGAGCTATGTAAACAACAACAAACAAAGCCTCAAACCAGCAGAATAAGATAATTAAGACAGATTAGAGCAGAAATTTATGATAGAGAAAATAATGAGGAAAAAAAGAACAGACGAATGGGAAAAGGGTCTGGTTGAAAAACTAATAACATTTATAAACTCCTAGCCAGATTTATCAAAAAGAAAGAGAAAGGACCTCAATAAATAAAATCACAAATAAAGGAGTAGAGATCACAACAAACACTACATTAATACAATTATAAGAGAATGTCATGAAACATCATATGTCAAGAAACTGGGCAACTTGGTATAAATGTACAAACTCCTAGAAACATATAAACTACCAAAGTTAAATGGAAAGAAATTGAAAACTTGAACAGACCAATAACCACCACCAACAACAAAAATGGAATCATTAATCAAAAATCCCCCAACAAAAACAGTTCAGGGCAAGAGTCTTCACAAGTGAATTTCAACAAAAATGTACAGAAGACTTAATACCTATTTTTCTAAAAATGTTCCAAAAAATAGAAATGGAAAGAAAACTTCCAAACTCATTCTATGAGGCCAGCATTATTGTGATTCCAAAACCAGATAAAAATCCCACAAACAGGGAAAATTAAAGGCCAGTATCCCTCAACAATATCCCTCGAGTAGAAAATTGAATCTAAGGTACAGAAATAGAATTATTCACCGTGATCAAGTGGGATTTATTCCTGGGCTGCAAGCGTGTTTCAATATTTGCAAAATCAATCAACATGATACACCACGTTAACAAAATAAAGAATAGGGACAATACATTCCTCTAAATGGATGCAGAAAAAGAATTTAACAAAGTACAGCATCAATTATTAAAAAAAAACAAAACATAAACCTCAATAAAGTAGAGATAGAGGGAACATGCTGCAACATCATAAAGGCCATAAGGAAAAGGCACACAGCTAATATCATCTGATATGGAGAAAAACTGAGAGTTTTTCCTCCATGATACAGGAGCATGTACGCCTGTACATGGGTACAGTGATACCCACTCTCAGCAGTTATTAAAAATACTACTGGAAATTCTAGCCTGAGATATCAGACGACAAAAAGACATATAAAGCATCAAAATTGGCAACAAAGAAGTCAAATACTATTTGCAGACAACATGATACTGAATATAGAAAATTGTCAAAATGTCTATACTACCAAAAAAATTGCCATATTTAATGCAAACCCTAACAAAATACACCAGCATTTTTCAGAGAAATGGAATATTTCTAAGAATTTATGGAACCACAGAAGACCTGGAATAGCAAAAACAACCTTGAAAATGAAAAGAAAAGCTGGAGACATCATAATTCCAGACTTCAAGTTATATTACAAAGTTGTAATGATCAAGACAATATGATACTGGCACTACAACAGACCCATACATCAATGGAAAAGAATAGAAAACCCGGAAATGGGCCCACAACTATATGGGCAACTTATCTTTGACAAAACAGGAAAGAATATCCAATGTGAAGAACACAGTCTCTTGTACAAATGATGTTGGGAAAACTTGAAAACAAGAGGCTAAAGAAGGAAAAGGACCACTCTGAATACCATACACAAAAGTAAATTCAAAGAGGGTGAGAGGCATACATGTTAGTGAGGAAATCATTGAAATCCTAGAGGAGAAAACAGGCAGTAACCTCTTTCACATTGGCCATTACTAGCTGTTTCTCCAGAGGCAAGGAAAACAAAAGCAAAAACAAACTATTGGAAATTTACCAAGATAAAGCCTCTCCACAGTGAAGAAAACAATCAAACTAAAAGGAGACATTTGGAATAGGAGGAGATATTTACAATTGACATATCTGGTAAAGGGTTATTATCCAAAATAGATGAAGAACTTTTCAAACTCAACATCAAAACAACAAATAATACAGTTAAAAAATGGACAAATGATATGAATATACACTTTTTTCTAAAAAAAAGGTGTTAATGGCTAAGAGAAGCAAGAAAAGATGGTCAATATCACTCATCAATAAGGAAACACAAATCAAAAGTAAAATTAAATATCACCTCAAACCAGTGAGAAGGGCCAGAATTAACAACACAGGAAAAAACAGATGTTGGCAAGGATACACAGAAAGGGGAACCCCCTTACACTGTTGATGGGAATGCAAACTGGTTGAACCACTTGGAAAACAGTATGTAAATTCCTCAAGTTAAAAATAGAACTACCATAAGATCCAGCAATTGCACTACTAAGTATTTACCCAAAGGATACAAAAAATACTGATTTAAAGGCGTACATGCATCTGTTGTGTTTAGAAGCATTATCTAATATATCCAAACTATGCAAATTTGCAAAAAAAAAGCGCTCAAATTCCCATAAACTGATGAATCAATAATGAACATGTGAAAAAATATACATATACATAATGTATATGTAATGTAATGTATAATGTAATTGTGTGTGTGTGTGTGTATAATGGAATATTACTCAGCAATAAAAAAAAGAATGAAATCTTGCCATTTGGGAAGTCATGGATTTAGCTAGAGATTATCATGCAAGGTGAAATAAGTCATTCAGAGAAAGACACATACCATATGATTTCATTCAAATGTGGAATTTAAGAAACAAAACAAATGAACATATGAAGGGAAAAGAGAGAGACGTAAACCATAAAACTGATTCTTGAGTAGACAACAAACTGAGGGTTGCTGGAGGGAAGGTGGGCTGACCAATGGGTTAAATGAGTGATGGGTATTAATGAGGGCACTGGTTGTGATGGGCAATGGGTATCTATAGAACTGATGAATGACTAAATTCTACTTCTGAAACCAATACTGCACTGTATTTCAACTAACTGGAATTTAAGTAAAGACTTGAAACTCAAATTTAAAAAAATAGCATTTTCATTTTGGAGGTAAATACCCAGTGGTGGATTTATGGATCATATGGTGTTTCTATTTTTAAATTTTTGCACAATCTCCATACTGTTTTCCCCAATGGCTCCACCAGGTTACATTCCCACCAACAGTGTCTGAGAGTTCCCTTTACTCTACTGCCTCGTCATCTTATGTTATTTCTTGTCTTTTTTGGAAACAGCCATTCGAACAAGTGTAAGGTGATAATCTTATTGTGTTTTTGATTTGTAAATTGTTTATAATTACTAATGTTGAATATATTATCAAGTATATGTTGACAATGTGTTTGTTTTCTTTAGAAAAAAAATGTCTATTCAGGTCCTCTGCCCATTTTTAAATCAGATTGTTTTTGGTATTGTTCATGCTGTATAAATTCTTTACATGTTTGGATATTAACCTCTTCTTGGATATATTATTTGCAAATTTCTCTCATTCAAGTATTTGCCTTTATGTTTTGTTGATGACTTCCTTTTCTGTTGAAGAATTTTTACCATAGTGTTGTCCCAGTACTTTATTTTTGCTTTTATTTTTCCTTTCCTGGGGCAATATGTTCATAAATATGATGCTAAACTAATGACCAAGAGATTACTGCCTCTGTTTTCTTTTAGAAGCTTTATGACTTCAGGTCTCACATTTAGATCATCAATCCATATTTATTGTATTTTTGTGTATTGTGTAAGAAAGTGGTCCAGTTTCATTCTTTCACATATACCTGTGCAGTTTTCTCAACACCACTTGTTGAAAAACCTTGTTTTCTCATGATATATTCTTGCATCTTCTGTCATAGGTTGACTATATAAATGTGGGCTTATTTCTGTGCTCTGTATCCTATTCTATTGATCTATGTGTCTATTTTTGTGTTAGTACTATACTGCCTTGATTACTGCAGTTTGTAGTCTATCATTAAATCTGCCATTGTGATTCCATTATCTTTGTTCTGAAATCAAGATTTCATTAGTTATACAAGTTTTTTTTTTCTGTGATTCCATAAAAGTTTTAGGATTATTTGTTCAAGTTATCTTAAAAGATGTTATTGGCATTTTGTTGGATTTGTACTGAAACTTTAGGTTGCTTTAGGTTGGATGGACATTTTAAATATATAAATTATTCTAAAATGTAAGCATAATACATTTTTCCATTTGCTTATGTCATTGCAATTTGAATATATTATTATTATTATTATTATTATTATTGTCTAATTGTGGCAGCTAGGATTTTCAGCACTACTATGAGGAATAAAAGTGGTGAGACTGAATATCCCTGTCATATTCAAAACTTGGAAAGATTTCAGTTTTTCACTATTGTATGATGTTAAGGTTGAATTTTTTGTATATCACCATTATTATGTTGAGATATTTTCCCTCTAAATCCACTTTGTTGAGAGTTTTTATCAGGAAGGAATGTCATAATTTGACAAATGCTTTTTCTTCCTCTAGTGAGATGATCATATGTTTTTTATCCTTTCTCTTATTAATGACATTAATCACATTGATTGGTATGTGAATGGTGAAAACATGCTTGCATCCCTGAAATAATTACTACTTGATCATGGTTAGTGATTTTTTTTAATGTATTGTTGAATTTGGCTTTGCTAATATTTTTTTTGGCAATTTTCACGCATGTTCATCATAGATATTAGCCTGTAGTTGTATTTTTGTTTTTTGTTTGTTTTTTGTTTGTTTTTGTTTATTTTTAGTATTTTGTTTTGTTCTGTTTTTCTGTACCTTTGGCTTGGTCTCAGGGTAATGCTGACCTCATAGAAAGAATTTGGATGCTTTCTTCCATATTCTATGTTTTAATATAGTTTCAGAAGAATAGGTATTAATGCTTCTTTAGATGTTTGGTAGAACTTACCAGTGACACCACTAGTCCTGGACTCCTGTTTGTTAAAAGTTTATTAATTACTAATTTTATTATTATTAAGTGGCTTTTCAAATTTTCTATTTTTCCTGATCGAGTTTTGGAACTTGGTATCTTTCTAGGAATTTACCTATTTTTTTCTAGGTTGTCCAATTTGTTGGCATTTTTTTAAATAATATTCTCTTATAATCTTTGCATACCTGCTGTGTTTTTTTTCCATTATCTGATTTTATTTATTGTGTCCTCTCTTTTTTTTCCCTTGATAAACCTGGCTATAAATTTACCAATTTTGTCTAACTTTTCAAAGAAACAGCTCTTGGTTTCATTTATATTTTCAACTTTTGTCTCTATTTCATTTACCTCTGCTCTAATCTTCATTTTCAGTAGCATTTTTGGTTGTCCTTTCCCTTTCTAGCTCCTTTAGCAGTAAGTTTAGATTGATTACTTGAGAACCCACAGCTAACATTATACTTAATGGTGAAAAGCTGAAAACTTTTCCTCCACATTCAGAACATGACAAGTATGTCCATTCTCAACATCTTTTTACAACATAGAATACTTATGCATTCTAAAATGCTGAGGCATTTTAACAGTATGGATTCATTGTAACCATAAGCATAGAATTTTTTCCCATTTCCTTGTGTCTTCTTCAATATCTTTCATCAGCATTTTGTAGTTTTTAGATTACAAATCATTCACCTCTCTGGTTAGGTTTATTCCTAGGTATCTTATGGTTGTTGGTGCAATTATAAATAGGATCAATTCTTTAGTTTCTTTTTCTGCTGCTTAATCGTTGATGTATTAGGAATTCAACATTTCTGCACATTTCTATACATTGTACTTCTGTACAAGATTTCTGTACATTGATTGTGTATCCTGTGGTTTTATTGGATTCCTGTATCATTTCTAGGAATTTTTTGATGGAGTCTTTTGGGTTGTCTATATCATTTAATCTGCAAGTAGTGAAAGATTGACTTTTTCCCTATCTATTTGGATGCTTTTTATTTCTTTAACTGTGTAATTGCTGAGGCTTGTACTTTCAGTGTCAAATAACAGTGATGAGAATGGATATCCCTGTTTTGTTCCTGACTGTAGATGAAAATCTTTCAATTTTTCTTTAGTGAGATGATGTTAACTATGGGTCTTTCATATATGGCCATTATTTTTTTGATGTATGTTCCCTCAATCCCTACTTTTTGAGTTTTTGTTTGCCAGAGTGTGGCAAATTTTAACTAGGTATGCTCTGGTCTGCTTATTATATGATAGCTGATGTGACTTCCAGTAGAACTGAAGCCTTGCAGGACACTGTGGTTGGGAGACATGGTGTGGACAGCATTTCTGTTGGTCCACTGAGGAAGGAACCTGCCTTGCTGGGACTGAGGCACACTTGACAGGGAATGGAAATATTGGCAGAGCACAGGGGTGTGAGACTTGGTGTAAGCAAGGTAGGCAGCCAGTCTCAGCACTGTGTATTTACTAAAGGTTGTTCTGTGTTTATACTGAGTGGTGAGGGAGACAGATATCACCAACCAACTCCTTTGTTTCCAGTGAGGGGTTCTTGTGTCTGGTGCTCTCAGAGAAGCACTCACTGAAGAGTGAATAATCTCCCCTCTGTGTGCTCCCTGTGTTTTCCAGATTCCCATTTCCATGTTGTCTGTCCCTAGGTAGTTTGCCTGTCTTCTAGCAATGAGCATTGCAGGGTCCATTCCAGTAAAGGCTCCCAACTTTGAAAACAACAGACTTTAGGGACATGGTTTGGGCAGGGGCTGCACTGGTCTTCTGGAAGAGGATCTCATCTCACTGAGACTGATGCAGGTTTTGCTGATAAGGGCAATCACAGGCCAGGAAGACAGTGTCAGGGTTGAGCTGCCTTTGACAGAAGGCTTTGTAATTATTATCAATGGTGTGGGAGGGAAGTGGAACATTCTGACACTTTTGTCCCTGTAGAGGGGTCCCTATGAATGCCATCTGTCACTCAAGTGCTCCAAGAAGAATAACAATCCCTACCTGTGTTCCCCAAGCATTCCTCCAGCCAAGCCACCTGCCCTTGTAGTGTTTGCCTGCCTTCTCCACAGGAGTAGGACAGTACTTTTTGTTCTGTATCCCAGTTAAGCCCCCTGACATTAAAAACTCCAGGCTTTAAGCCCTATTGTATAAAAAAAAAAAATTCTAGGAAATAAGCTCCTTTGTTATTCCCAGTCAATGGCTTTGAGGAAGTGTCCTCCTTGTGCATTCCCCTGCATAATCCTCTCTCTCTCTCTCTCTGTCTCTTTGTCTCTGTCTCTGTCTCTCTCTCTCTCTCTCTCTCGTCTTTCTCTTCAACCAGGGGTCCCTCCCTTCCACAGTGCCCAGGATCCATGTCTCCCCCAAACCATGTCTCTGCATTTCCTACTTTCCTCAATGTCGCCTTTTCTCTCCCTCTAGTTGTGAAGTTGTTCTGTCAGTCTTCAGGTCAATTTCATAGGTATTCAGAATGACTTGACAGCCATCTAGTTTTTTTTAAGTAATGAGAAAAGTGTAAAGTTCTCCTACTATGCAATCATCTTAGCTCTGAAGCAGGAAACCTTGAAAAGGAAGGAAAAGCTCATGGTATCACCCTTCTGGATACCATAATGTACTGTAAAGCTATAATAATGAGAACGGTACTTTACTGACACAAATGTGGATAAATAGATACATGAGCACAACAGAATAGCCCCCAAATAAGTACTCACTTATATGGACAATTATTCAGTGACAAAAGAGGCAAGAATATACAATGGGGAAACTATCCATTCAATAAATGATGTTGAGAAAACTAAAAAGATACTTGCAAAAAAATGAAATTTGACCACTTTCACACCATAAACAAAAGTAAATTGATAATGGGTGGGAAGACATAAATGTAATATCTAAACCATAAAAGTCTTAGAAGAAAACATAAGCAGTGAGTTCTTTGGCAAAAGTCTGAGCAATATTTACTTGAATCTGGTTCCTCAGGCAAGGAGAGCAAAAACAAAAACAAACTATTAGGACCATATCAAACAATTTTTTTTTCACAGCCAATGTAACTATTAACAAAATGAAAACACAACCCACTTAATGGGAATAGATACTTTCAAATTATGTATCTAATAAGGGATTCACTATGAAAATATATAACAAACTCATACAATTCAATATCAAAAACTCAAGCAACCTGGGGCGCCTGGGTGGCGCAGTCGGTTAAGCGTCCGACTTCAGCCAGGTCACGATCTCGCGGTCCGTGAGTTCGAGCCCCGCGTCAGGCTCTGGGCTGATGGCTCGGAGCCTGGAGCCTGTTTCCGATTCTGTGTCTCCCTCTCTCTCTGCCCCTCCCCCGTTCATGCTCTGTCTCTCTCTGTCCCAAAAATAAATAAAAAACGTTGAAAAAAAAAAATTTTAAAAACTCAAGCAACCCAATTTAAAAATGGGCAAAGATCTGACTGGACTTTTCAAAAAAGACGTACAGATATACAATGGTTACAGGAAAATATGCTAAACATCACTAACCATTAAGAAAATATATATCAAAGCCACAGTAATATATAATCTCACATCTATCACCATGACTAATATCAAAAGGACAGGAAACAACAAATCGTAAATATGTGGAAAGGGGATAATGTGAACTGTTGGTGGGAATATAAATTGGTGCAGCCATTATTGAAAACTGCATGAGGATATTCAAAATAAATAAAATTGAATTATCACATTATCCAGTAATTCCAGTACAAGGTAATTATCTAAAAATTAAAAACACAAATTTAAAAAGCATTTCTATGTTTATTACAGCATTATTTACATAGCCAAGATATGGAAGAAACATAAATGTCCAATGATTGTTGAATGGATAAATAAAACATAGTGTGTGTGTGTGTATATATATATATATATATATGTTTATATCTATATAATGGAATATTACTTAGCCATAAAAATGAATTAAGAAAGAATGAGATATTGCCATTTGAGACAATATGGATGTACCTAGATAGTACTATGCTAAGTGAAATAGTTCAGATGAAGAAAGCCAAATACCATATGATTTCTTTTGCATGTGGAATCTAAAACTCAAAACAGGGACACCTGGGTGGCTCAGTTGATTGAACGTCTGACTTCTGCTCAGGTCATAATCTCGTGGTTTGTGAGTCCAAGCCCTAGTTTGGGTTCTGTACTGACATCTCAGAGCCTGGAGTCTTCTTTGGATTCTGTATCTCCCTCTCTTTCTCCTCCCCTCCCACACTTGTGCTCTCTCTCTCTCTCTCTCACTCTCAAAAATAAATAAACATTATTTTTTAAATACAAATAAAAATTAAAACAAACTAAGGAACAGAACAAAACAAACTGTGGTTTTAGATGCGGAGAATAGCTGATGGTTGTTATAGAGGATATTGGTGAGGGAATAAATGAAATGAGTAAAGGGAAATAACAGGTGCTATCTTTCAGTAACAAAATATATTTAGAAAACGGGTATAGTTTCTCAGGATCCACATAAGAGTGAAAACATATGGTATCTGTCTTTCTCTGTATGACTTATTTCACTTACCATGGGGGAGGGGAAGGAAAAAAAAATTAGAGAGGGAGGGACCCAAAACGTAAGAGACTTAAAAACTGAGAACAAACTGAGGGTTTGATGGGGGGTGGGAGGGAGGGGAGGGTGAGTGATGGGTATTGAGGAGGGTACCTGTTGGGATGACCACTGGGTGTTGTATGGAAACAAATTTGACAATAAATTTCATATTAAAAAAAAGAAGTAAAAAATAAAATAAAAACGGGTATATAATGTACAGCACAGGGAATATAGTCAATACTATTCTATTATATTTGTATGGTGGTCAATAATAACTAGACTCAATTTACTCATGATTTCATAAAACAAATATTCAATCACTACCTTTTGGTAGTGGAAACTAATAAAGTATATCCGGTCAATTATGCTTCAGTTAAAAAAAAATCTCGCTGTGTGAACAAGGGTTTAAGATAATAACATTTTGCACTCTCCTAAGCATAGAGATATGATTTTGGAGATACATACTTTACTCTCATTCTCTTTGAATGACCTCCTCCAACTGTCATAAATGTAGTTAATAGTGTCAGAAAGAGATTTATTCAAACAGTTTGAAAAATTTTAAAAGCATTTGGCAATACTTGTTACAGTGTTGTCCTTTGGGAATATTTTAATGTAAGACAGCTCAGAACTACTAAATACCCAACAGGTCCACTATTCTCGAGAGAATATCATCCTGAGCAGTGTTAGAGGGTCATGACTCAGACCTCTCTGAATCATAGTACAGGTTCTCAAAACTCTGTGAATAAACTCTATGAGGATGAAACTTGTATTTGCTTGTTATCCAGCTGCACAACACATGGCTCACAGATACAAAATATAGTTTCCAACCTCCATCTGTAATAAACTGCATCACCTTCACAGAGCAGTGAACTCTCAGAATTTTTAGTTTCACTCTAACTAATTTGTGTATTTCCTCTTAAAGGTAAACTCCGGAAAGAATATGGTAAGTCATTCATTACTTCCTTGTGTATATCATATTGATCACAGTATAAAAAGTCAGGCCTTTTTTGAAGGAAAGTTTTAAGAGAAAAACACTTGGTAAAGATATAAGTATATAAATACCACTTTGGAATTTGGGATTGTGCATTTCCTTTCATTTTTTTCTTTTTTAAAAAAAAATTAAAGGTTTTTACTTTATTATTGAGAGACAGAGACAGAGCATGAGCAGGTGAGAGGCAGAGAGAGGAGGAGACACAGAATCTGAAGCAGGCTCCAGGCTCCAAGCCGTCAGCACAGGGCCTGACGCGGGGCTCGAACTCACAAACCGCGAGATCATGACCTGAGCCAAAATTGGACGCTCAACCGACTGAGACACCCAGGCGCCCCTCATTTTTTCTTAATTAGGTTGTTCCAGTGTCCATGAGCTCTGTTAGGTCATGCTGTGTCTAATCCCTTGAAGTTTGCAAATGTTGCTTTGATTCTACAGAGAGGAGAAACTGGGTAATACTTGAGGAAAATACTAAAGGAAGGTCTGCAGTTAAATCTACCAGATATACTGAAAAGGTACAGGGTGCTACATTTCAATGCACAACACAGCCTTGTCTACTATTCAAATCTCTACTAATGTTAGCTATTCTCACTTTTTGTTGTTTGTTTGAAGTGCATGTTTTACTTGCTAACCCACTTTCACTGGAATTGAGAAAAGGAAGCTTGTGTAAAATGTACTTGGAGAACATTTTTTTTTCTCGTCTGCATTTTCAAAATTTCTTCATGTCTTGAGGATTCTTTCTTACCTATTCTGACCCACTCAAATTTAAAAAATTTTCCTCATGTACCACACACCAGTTCCCAAAGTAGAAATTGCTGTTTGTATTATCATCAGACTACGCTCCTAGATGAAGCATTAGAGGAAAATTATGTCTTTCAATGCCCAGGATTTCTTCTTGGGATGAGCAATAAAGACTAATTAGCTGTTTCAGGTTGTTTCTGGCTCTGGATATATTCTCCTCTCAAAGGCTCACTGATCTTGTCCCAGTCTCTTGTAGTTCAAACCCCATGTGTAATCTGGATGAACTTTGCTTGGGAAATATTCTAGGATGACATCCACACAATCAGCAGATGGAACAGCATGGACTGACTTAGTTCTTGGAGAAAGGAGACCGTAGATGATGGAGTTATGAGCATATTTCATGATACTATGCAGTCTCTTAGAAATTATCTATTTGAGATAATGTACACAATGCCTTCTTTTTTTTTTGTTTTTTCTTCTCTAGCTTTTAATTTTCACCTACTTGCCTAATATTTTACCAAGTCAGATGTTGAAAGATTTGAGTAAAGTCTGTTTCTTTAGAAATTCTTCCATATATACTTTGTTGAATTCTTTATTATATATTTGTTTTTACACAGAGCTCTTACGTGAACAGAAAGGTGAGTAGTATTTGCTTAAATTTTAGCGGCAGACATCATAGAAAAGTATATTGGTCAACTAAAATTTAGCAATTGATTCCATATCATAAACTATTTTTTAAATGGTCTTTCTTTTAAGCAGTCTCTCTATATATGATTAGTCATAAGTTGAAACTATTTTGTATTTTGTAACATTATAAATTATAAGTTCTATAAATGATTTGCATTTTAAGAGTCACACTGTGGCATCTTTGTTGAAATCTTTCTCCTGTTTATTATTTGTTTTATTTTTTACAGTCTCAATGAGGTGTTCAGATATTCCTTTATGATTTTTCTACTATTACTTCTTAAATACAAATTAATACCTGAATTTTGATCTTCATATTGGTTTCTTCTAATATCTGAATCTATATTATTAAATAACAATTAATGCTAATTCTATTTTATACAATAGGATGCCAATCAAATATATCACCATCAATATTGGGCACTTTTAAAGACTTTGCATTTTTCTATATGATATATAAAATTTTAAAAATATGATATGCATAAGCTTTGATATACCATATGCATATTTTTGTTTTGATTTTTCTTTATTCTTGGCCTTGTTTTTAGGAGAATTTTTTATGGTAATTTGGTCTCTGTACCTTTGTACTTGTTTTTCTCTATTCCTGAAATATTTTATTTCTGTAATCATTTCCTAATTAACTCTGTTTTTCCTGTGGGAACCTGGTGAACCCTCACTAGTTGAGAGAGGGATATGAGTAGTCTATGGTATCCCACAGCCATGCATTCTCTCATTATTGTTTTTCATGGTAATCTGTGCATGTGACAGGTCAGAGCTATGTGTCCTCCTTTACTGAGGGAGCCTGATCCATGCGGAGCTAAGGGCGGCCAGTCCACAAATATCTGTTGAGTGGAAAAAATTATTTGTATTTATATTTTTCTTTGTCAAATTGTTTTGCTCCTTGTTTTTCTAGATTATGTATGAAAGAAAATATTAGCTGGGAAACAGACCTAATGTTTTATTTCCTGATCTAGGGTTTAAAGATAACATAACACCTAATTTTTGGAGAAACACTTATGTCAAAATTAATTTCTTATATTTCCTTAATACTATATTGAATTGAATCTCATGTCTTTGGCCATGCAACTCTAGGCCAAGTGAGGCAAGGTGAAGAATCTTGTCCTGGAGGTGCCTAGAAATATATTTGGCATGAGACTTTCAGTTAGGCTCTATGTGACCTCAAGAGAGTGATGTGGAGGGAACACTTCCTAAGAGAGTTACTAAGTACTCCTCTCCCATGAAAGGCTATCGTTCATGTGGGAATTGACAGGGAGGACCTTAAGGAATCTACCAAAATCCTCTCCAAAAGAAAGTGATAATTTGAACATCTAAGCACGCAGACGACCCTCATGTGAGACAAGTTTTTCTCCTTCCTTTACACAAACTCCCACTCCACTCCACCTTCAGTTCTCTTTCCTGGAGGAATCACAAGTTTCATGGGAGGTGAGAGAAGGTAGGAGACCTGAGGCAGAAGGGAAATGGGCCATTGCATGGCCTGAACAATTTAATACTCAAAATAGACATGAAAAAATAATTCTGGGAAATTTATTTGAAACGTTTACAGTGAGATTAAATAAGGCTGATTTTTGCATAAACTTGATGATTTCTAAGTTATTCTACAAACCAGTTATAAAGCCACATATAACTATGGCCCTATACTCACGTTTGCTCAAATGTTTAATAAACAGCTATTGAAAATATACTTGTTTAAATAAATTTGGTAATGTCAAGAAACATACTATATTATTATCTACTTAAGAAAATTCTCAAGAAAGGCCTTGTGAACAGTTTTGCTGACTCTTCTCTGAAACACTCAAAGAAATGGGTTATCCCGAAGTGGTTGGGGGTACAATCCATTGAAATTCCAATCGACCCTAAGTCTGCAGCCATGTGGCGTTCATTCTGGAAGACAAATCTGCAGTAAGTTTATATTAATGTAAGATAAACATGGTATGTTTCCAAGACTGTACATCTAAACAGCCTGTAGTTTGGAACATTTTAAGGTGTGAAGCGGGAAAGTACCTCTTTATTTCTAAAAATCCAAGACAGACACCTTAAGTTTTTATGGTTGCTCAAATAAAGGATATATTGCTAGAGCTGAGTATGCCAAATATACCACGTCTTTAATGCAAAGTAAGGTAAACCAAACCCTCCATTTCAGTAAATCCTCCTTTCTCAGAAGGCCCCCCTCATTTCCTTCTTATCAGCTGCCAGGTATTCTAAATGAAGTGTGATAAAATGAGGGTCTGAAGGCCACTTTCAGACTTCCCTCTTATCCTGGAAAGAATGGGTAGAATTTGTAGGTCCTTGGCACTTATATTCTCAAATTTGAGACATCATCCAAAAGAGATCACTTTTAATATCGTATTTTATATCTACATAAACACATTTACAAGTCAAATAGTATGTATTTAGTTTATGTTTATTATTATTATTATTATTATTCAGGAAATAACTATCTCTCTCTGTGTCACACATATACACTGGATCATTAAGTCTTTCTTCTCAGGGTCTCTGTTTTCAAATTGAGACCAAGTAATAGGACAGATATTCCATGAATAGGGATAAGAGGACACGTTCTGACATACATTTTCTTTCTTTATTTCTTTATATAGGGAACATAGAAAAAAAGAACGGTAAGTGATATTTATATTTGACTGAAGCAGTGTTTGAATATCCGATATCAATATTCCAATATTGATGTTCTTTCATTATTATTAAAGAACAAATTCCAGGCACCCCATGTGTGACCTAAAAGTTTTCGAAACAAGTAAAGTATCTTCCTGCTACTTTAAAAAGTGAACATAACTATTTATAAGACAAAGTTTTAGGCATAAATACAGAAGAACAAGATGAATCCATGTGTGCCATTAGCGCTGGAACTCAGGTCTTACATTCAGTGCCATTCAGTGAGGTCATTTGTCTTTTGTATATATAGTAATTGACTATTTTACAGTCAGTGCTTAAGAAACAATGAGACAAAAGGACTATCTTTCTTTATGGAAGTTGCTATAAGAATGATACAAATTCCACATTTAAATAATAATTAAAAACCAAATATTCTAATATTTGTTATGGAGGAAGGTTAATGATGCCATGGATAGTACAACAGTTGGACTGGGCTTAGACATGGGGTTCTAGATTTGCTAAAGAAAGTCAATGCAGAAGAGGCTGGAGATATTGAAAAGGACAGGTAGGTCAAAGAGAGAACTACCACGTTTAAAGCAGAAAGCACAACATGCACTAAACTCTGAGGGGAGGTGAGCCTGTGGTTCTATTAGAAGAGGCAATATTAGCCAGGTGCCTCTGGTTCAGAAAACCTAGACAAGGCTATACGTAGGCAAAGGCTGGTAAATGCAACATCTCCTTACCATTCTAAGAATTTTGAATGCTCTCTAAGAAACAGAATTTTGAATATTATCCAAGAAAATAAGGAAATCATATAAATTCTAAAAAGGGGTACAGTGACAAGATTTTCAATTCAAAATGTTATTTTCTTGAAGGTAGAGAACAGATTATATGGTTAGTGGTAAAAAAGAAAAAAAAGAAAAAGAAAAGCTAGGACAATCTACTCTGAGATATACACTGAACTAAATAAACAGGTCTTAAAAGTCTGTACATGTTTGTGTACAGTCTGTGTAAAATCGGTAGTTTAATGGAAAAGAGAAATCCTATGTAAAGTCTATGGTTTAATTTTGACTCTAATTTCCATGACCTGGAAGCCTATGTCCCTGCTGTGTTTAATTTTGGAATACTATTAAGATTTAGATTTTCTATGCAACAAACATTCTCACTTAAGGAAAGCTGTTGATCAAATGTAAAAGTACTCTGAATGGGTCTATATAACATAAGCCCATCCTGACTGAAATCAGAATTAACTACAAATTAATCCAAATCTGAAACCACTATACATATATTTGTTACATTTCCAATAATTTTTCTCAACTCATTTTCCCAGAATTGAATTAATACTTCTTTGGAGTAAAGAAAAACTTGAATTCATTTCATAAAAAATACCAACAAGTATCTTTTCTCTTATCAAAAAAAAAATTAAACGTGATTCATGGAAGAATGAAAGCATTTATCTATAGTTTAACAAAGGTAGGTTTGTCATGTGGGACATATCCTGAGAGGAAAAAAAAAATATTTGTCATCATTGTCCTCCTCCTCATCATCTTCACCACCAACAACCTACATTTATTTATTAATGCTCTTTACATTTAAAAAATGTGCTTTACAATAGTAATACATAGGCAAATATGGAGCACATATTTCTTTCTGTCATGTACCTAAAATTAAAACAAGAATAAAAATTAATAAAATAATACACCAATGAACTAGCAGCAACTATGACTGAGGAGGTAGATAGAAGGCAGATAATAACCAACCTTTTAATTTTAGAATTTAATATTTATCTTATGAGTGGTGAAAGGAACTGAGGAATTCTGAGTAAGTAGGTATTCAACATAAAAATTATAAGATCTGAGTTTTAAAAAGACTGCATTAGAGAATCCATTGACGTGTGCAGGAGTGGGCATTGGAAGACCAGTAAAGGAGCTTCCACAGTCAATGAGCAAGACTCAGAAGAAGGGTGATGAAGGGTGGAGGTTGGTGGAAGGGCTTGGGAGAGCAGGAAACCTAGGATGGAGCTAGACTCAAATGACCATAATGAATAATTCAATGTGGAGGGTGGAGTGGGAGGTAATGGAGAAGGAAATACAAACAAAATGCCCCTCTTAGTGGCCTGTACAGCTGGATCCAGTGATTTTATTCACTAAGTTGGTAATCAAATTCAATACTTAATTCATCAACTCTCTTAACATTAGTAATCTCTTCAATTGCCTAAACTTCTGATAATTAGAACCAATCCCTCAGTGACACTTGGAAAAAAAAAAAAAAAGGCTTAATCTTCATTCTCTGTTTTTGATTTATTGTTTTGTCTTTGCTCTTTATAGTCACAAACTGCATTTTTATTTTATACATTTTTTGACACAGTCATTTTTCTGTATATCATTTGTCTTTTATTCCCTTTCTGTCAGATCACCTGAAGGATGGGATTTATAAATGAACAATAATTTTGTTTTTAATTTTATGAGAATAAGGGAAAAATCAGTAATTCAACGCTTAAAAAATAAAGTTTATTAAGTTTTATTTAAAAATAAGTCAGTTAAGGGGTGCCTGGGTGGCTCAGTCGGTTAAGCATCTGACTTCAGCTCAGGTCATGGTCTCACAGTCCGTGAGTTCCAGACCCCCGTCAGGCTCTGTGCTGACATCTCAGAGCCTGGAGCCTGTTTCAGACTCTGGGTCTCCCTCTCTGCCCCTCCCCTGCTCATGCTCTGTCTCTCAAAAAAAAAATAATTAAAAAAAATTAAAAATAAATCAGTTAATTATGCTATAGAATAGTGTTTATTTTCATTAAAATGTTACAGTTAATCTCGAAAAAATAGAGGACATTATGAAAAACATGCATTAGATTATTCCTTTCACTATTGTGGGGTAAAACTATTCTGCATATTTAGATAATGAGAAGATGGCAAGATATTTTAAAGGGATTATAGATGGGTAATAGACACCTAATGGGTCCCTTTTTCTTTCCTTGACTTTTTAAAAATAAATTGATACATATCATTTTTGTAACAAATTATGTTTATAATTAAACACAAAGAATATAACCCTTATGAAAATGAGCACAAATACCTCGGATGGCCCTTCTTCTCTTAAAGCACCTTGATTTTGGAATGGTGCTTCAATTGTCAGGCAGCTTGTTAATGCCTCTGTGGGTGAAGAAACTGGGTCTTATTCATCACAATGAAAATAGTGCTTTGTCTAAAAAAGAGTCTCAGGAAAAAATGTGCTGGATAAGTAGAAAATTTTTGCAGTTAAATTAGGAATATCATGAATAAAAAGTAATAAATGCTACTTGTGGACATGTCAGATAAGTTAAATACCAGATGCTGAATGCAGATTTTTTTTTCACGTTAGCTCATTTATCCATCACATTGTAAATAACAGTATCAACCTAATTTATGGTACTTTCTTGATATCACACAGATCACACTTGGGAGAGATATAATTTGGTTATATTTGGAAAAAGCTCTGTTCATATTTTGAACCAACTCTAGCTGGCCACCATGAGACTCTAGTTTAAAATTTTATTATCTATTCACATAAGTGCAGTTTCTAACTGCATGACAATTTGTGTTTCATAAATTTTTATATTACTTACAACTCTATGCCCTATCTTTGAATATCAATTTCTTCCTTAATTTACATGACTGTGATTCCCGTGGTAGTGCCTATATTTTTGTGCTTACATATGTAGCACAAAAACAGACAAAAAGATTAAATGATAAATCATGATTATATTATAGTGAAATGATAAATAATTATTATAATTTTCTTAGAAGAATGATTTGTTGTCTGGATTATAAAATAAAATCACCATTTTGATTCTGAATGCATGATGCACCCACATATTGATAGTAGACTTTATTTAAAATAAATTACCTTGGGGGTTATTGGGTGGCTCAGTCAGTTGAGCATCTGACTCTTGATTTCAGTTCAGTTCATGATTTCACAGTTCGTGCATTTGAGCCCCGCACTGAGCCCTATGTCAGGCTCTGTACCATTAGTGTGGAGACTGCTTGGGATTTTCTCTCACCCTTCCTCTCTGCCCCTCTGCTGCTTGCACATGCTTTCTCTCTCTCTCTTTAAAAATAAGTAAAATTTAAAAAATTTAAAAAAAAACTTTTTTTTCCTAGTAAATGCAAAACTTTTGCAAAGGAAAAAAAATCTATTGATAACTGGATGCTAAATATTCTTAAGTCACATATCAATTTCAGGTACATATTGAACACTATATTGAACACATATTAAACATTATATCTGGCAAAGCTCATATCCCTAAGAATTCTGTTTTTTTTTTTTTTAATGTGATACATTTCTATTTGGAATATATTGACCACACTATAACCTGGTAACGTTCACATCAATATCACATCACATAATTATCATTTATTTTTTGTGGTGAGGATATTTAAAATCTAGTCTCTTAGCAACTTTGAAACAGCTCTTTAAAACCAAAATAAAATAAAATAAAATAATTAAATTAAATTAAACTGTGCTTATTTTTTATCTTTCTCATTGAGATATAATTGACAAATTACATTGTGTAAGTTTACGGTATACAACGTGTTGATTCCATACATTTATATATTGCAATATAATTATCACCAAGGCATTAACTAACAACTCCATAATGTTGCATAATTATGATTTATTTACTGAGTAAGAAAAATCAAGATCTATCTTCTTAACAATTTTGATTTTTCTAATACTGTGTATTTGACAATAATTATTATGCTGTACAACAGATCTCAAAAACTTATTCATTTCCAGTTTTAAGTTTATACCCTTGGGCAAAATCTCTTAAATTCCCTCTACCTCCAGCCTCTGGTAATCATTATTCTATTCTCTGTTTCTATGACTTCAGGTTGTTTTTTTTTTTAATTCCATATATAAGTGATATCGCACAGTATTTTTCTTTCTCTTTCTGACTTACTTAATTTAGCATAATGCCATCGCAATTCACTTTCATTCATGTGGTTACAACTGGCATTTACTTCTTTTCCGTCAATAAATAATAAACAGTGACAATAATAATAATAATATACATAGTGATGTTGACCATCTTTTTATGTACCTGTTGTTCTTTTGGCTATTTGTATGTCTTCTGTGGGAAAATGTCTGCTCATTCCCTTGGTCCATTTTTTAAAATCAGATTGTTTGCTTTTTGCTATTGAGTCCTATATGTTTTTATATGGTTTCTACATTAACTCTTTCCTCATGATTTGCAAATATTGTCTCGCTTTCTGATTGCTGCCTTTTCATTTTGTTGATTTTTCTCACAGTTCTGGAAGCTGGGATATCCAAGTACAGGGCACCGGCAAATCTGGTGTCTGAGAGTCCACTTCCTTGTTTGCAGATGGCCGTGTTCTCACTGTTCTCTCACAAGGCAGAAGATGAGAGCAAGAACAAGTGTTCATGGCTCTTCTTATGAGGGCACTAATCCTATTCATGAGGGCTCCACTGTAAAGACCTAATTACTTTCCAAAGCCCCAACTTTCTAATATTATTACACTGTGTTTAAAAGCATATGAATTTTGTAGAAATAAATTCCATCCATAAACATGACATTACAGGCACGGTAGCCAAAAATCTTGTTGTTGACATATTTTTAAAAAATAAAACCTAGCAAACAGGTTACAGAATTTTCTACTTTTTAAATCGCCAGGAAATACCTAAATACTATAACCTTATGGCACTTCACCATGAAAAAGACATGTGACAGCATATATTGCCCCTACCTCCACCAGCATGCCCAACAACTCATGCAAAGGAAGATAATAAATAGTGGTGAAAGAAAGTAGAAAGAGAGGAAATGAACAGAAAATAAATAGGGTTAAAAGCCAAAGAAAGGAAGGGCATGGAGCCCTATACCATTGGTGAAGCTGGAATCTTGTAGTTACTCTGATGTGTCAGGACAGAGAGTTGTAATGCCATTTGTGGGTGGGTGTATCTCATTGTCCTTCTGACATCTGTGCATATGTGTGTATGGGAGTATTTTTCTGTGTGTGTGTATGTGTGTATGTGTGTTTATATATTTTATATGTTACTGCACCTGTGGATTAAACTGGGTACAGTTTTCTATCCCATAAAAATCACACATAAAAAATGAAAAAATTCATAGTATACTGAAATTCTTTCTTAATATGTTAGGACTAAATTACATTTTCAAAACAAACATTATAGCTGAACTAACTGCATTTAGTTTTTAATTCTTAAGGTGCGGAGAAAAAGAAATTATATCCAAACTCACTGGTGTTTTCAATGCTAATTTCTTAAATTTATACTTTTTTTTGTTCTTTTGATGAGGGCAGTCTGTCCATAGGCTTAATACAAACACCTGGGAGAGGCTATTTCTTGTCAAAATTTTGCATTATGATCCTTTGAATTACGATAAAGCAAAGGCAGCCAAAGACTCTAAATACCTATTTTCCAAATATATAACTTGAATTCAATCTCTCTCTTTCTCTCTCTCTCTCTTTCTCTTTCTTCTTCCCAAGCAATTTACATGTGCAAAGATTAGAAAGAGAGTCTAGTTGGGGCACCTGGGTGGCTTAGTCCACTAAGCATCCAACTTTGGCTCAGGTCATGATCTCATGGTTCATGAGTCCTAGCTCCACATTGGGCCCTGTGCTGACAGCTCAGAGCTCAGAGCCTGAAGCCTACTTCTGATTCTGTGTCTCCCCCTCTCTCTATTCTCCTTCCCCACTCATGCTCTGTCTCTCTCTCTCTCTCAAAAATAAATAAACACTAAAAAAATTTAGAAAGAGAGTCTAGTTAATGAGTCCTGACCAAATTCTCACAAGACTTGTCACTGTTTTGCATTTCAGGAAAGCTTCATGAAGAACTTGGTAAGTAATATTTCTCTGTGAGGATAGACATGTAAATATATTTCAAAACAAACTCTTACTCTATCTCATTCTTTCAGAAAGGATAAAATTCTTGGGAGAAGAAGGTGAGTAATGAAAATGACCATCTCTAGCCCTGACTCATGCACTTGCCTTTTGACCACTCATCCTTTTCTTGTTTTATTCATTGGTAAACCTTGTTTACAAAACTATACTCTTTTTCTTTTATTTTCTTTTTTTTTTTTTAATTTTAGGGTTGAAATATGCTCGACGCTATGCAGGTAACTAGAGACTGAAGTATTTGGATATTGGTTCTTATTTTTAGCCAGTACACTGGGCCACCAGACAAGGGGTCTCACAAACTCACACCAAACATATGCGCACGCACACACACACACACACACACACACACACACATCCCTTTTTTTTCTCCAAAATTTCCACTTTGTAATGCTTATTATTGAGTATGTTATAGCTATAGCTCCTTATATATCACAAATGGTCCTGCTTCTGAGGTTCAGTGATGGATGGAAGCAGAACATTAGAGCCCAAAATGATATCATCTAACATGCTTTTCAGAACCAGAAATTCATTGGGGAATGTCTCTAGGGTGTAGCTGACAGGGAATGGGGTAAGGGCAGGCTGCCTTGTTACTATGTTAGGATGGAGGCTACTGACGCAATGCTACTAATTTCCAAGGAACCAAAATTTGTGGCCCTTCATTTAATTTGTCAAATTGAAAAACCAGAAGTTTTGACATCTAACAAATTGCCAAATATATGACCTCTGTTTAATATTAGGAACAACAACAATTTGTGTTATATTTTCTAACTTTGTATTAATGATTTCAAAGTATTTTCATTTGATTCACACAAATACACTGTGAGGAAAAAATGCCAGGTATTTATTAATATACTGTTATATATATATATATATATATATATATATATATATATAATGAATATTATTAGGAGATTTCTCCAGTTTATATGACTAATTTACATAATATTTACTTTCATGAGACAACTTTAGAGGCACTCTTACCAATTGAATTAAGTATAGTCTAGATATCAGATATTGCTTTGGAAAAATACCCATGAGCAACTAAGCTGCAATGGCTTTAAGTGCATACAATCTTATATTTACAGTGCTAAGACTAAGAGTCTTTAGTTATTTTTAATATTGCATTAATACTAATGGAATTTTCTTTGTGGTTACACTAATACAAGTAGAATTTAGTTTTACTTATAACTATGATCACTTAATTAATAGGAGAAATACATACAGTGTACATTAACAGAATCCTGTGTAATTAGGTAAATATCTGAATCAAGTTTAGCTTTGCTTTGTGTGTTTATATACTTAGCATACAACACTTTAAAAATTATTTTTGTATCCATGTATCTGAATTTTGCACCTATATGAAAGCAGTTTTAGGAAAATTAATTGAGTAAATCTAGATAAATTTCATTTGATGATTTATAACAATTTTAAACTGTCAAAACATTGAGAATCAATGTAAATATTTATAATTGTCTTCAGTTAATTCACAAATTGAATCAGGTAAGTCTGGACTTGAAGCCAAACATTGATGGATATTAGTAATCATTGTTGGACAAACTTCTCTAAGTATTTGTTGTCTCAACTACAAAATGAAAATATTTCTTCATTTCATGTTTTGTTTTGAAAATTGAATATTTATAAATGTGCTTCATGTACCAGTAAGCAGAAAAAGTTCCTAGATAAAGGAAGGACTCTTGTATATTGCATTAATTACTGTTGAATATTATTGATCATAGCCAAGACTGACAACATGTTCTTCTATAGAAAATGTTACCCTGGATCCAGACACAGCTAACCCATATCTCCAAATTACTGATGACAACAAAAGTGTGAAAGGAGGTGATACCTTTCAGGAACTACCCAAAAGAAAACAGCGGTTTGATAACCTGGTCTGTGTATTAGGTCAGCAAATTTTTTCCAAAGGTAAACACTACTGGGAAGTGAGTGTGAAAAAGAAAATAAAATGGACTTTAGGCATTTGTAAGGATTCTGTCTGCAGACGGGGAGAAATCATGGTGTCCTCTGAGACTGGGTTCTGGACAATAGGCTTGAATAGAAACAATGACTATCAAGCTCTTTTAAACCCACAGAAAACACTCCACCTCGAGGAATCTCCTGAGACTATTGGTATCTTCCTGGACTATGAGGCTGGAAGAGTGTCGTTTTATAATGTGACCAATCTTTCTCACATCTACACTTATAGAAACTGCTTCACAGATTCTCTGAGGCCATACTTTTATCCTGGCCCCCTCTACAATGGTCAAAATGAACACCCTCTCACCATCCTGCCCTTAGGTCATATTAGAAAAGCCATAGGAAGAAGACATTCTATGTGACTGAGCAAAAATTGCCCTATTTTGAATCTGCTGAAACTAGGGATTTTTATGAAGTTTGTAAATATTCTAATATATTTATATTATATTATATTATATTATATTATATTATTATATATGTATATTACAATATTTACAAACTTCATAAAAATCCCTAGTTTCAGCAGGGAAATTTTTATTTATAAATAAATAAAAATAAATATATAAATATTTAAATAAAACAAAAATGTTTTATTTTAGAATGATGGACTTCTCCCTTCAAATAAATCTAAAATCTAAAAATCATTTTGATGCCATAATTTATAACTTTTTATCATTTCAGTTCCTAATATATCTTTTGTTAATGGACAAGAATTGTTTGAGTTAAACTACATGATGTAGAACTTACTTGATGACTATTCAAGGCCACAGAACTAAATACAAAACCCAAAAGAAGCATCTACTTGTGCAAGTGATGAAGGAAAGTTAATTCCCAGTTGACCCTCATGGGTATGGTCTCTCCTTCATTCATCTTTTGAGATGGAAGAAGACATGGACTCTGCTCCACATCGTCAGGAAATTGGCTCGAGCCCATACCTTATTGACTTTGCCCAAACCTAGAGGAGTATGATGGCTTTGACAAGGGAGTTCTAAACCCAGACTATGTAATATTCACTACAAAAAAAAAACTTCAAGTGAATATATCTTCCAACTACTCATTTCTTTACTTTTTTACCTCCTTTCTTTTTTGAAGTTTAAATGTACACAATCTCCAACTTAATTTAATATAATTGTATCATTTATTCATCTACTTAACAAATGCTTATTAGGTACTGTATATATGTTTTGTAGGTATCCATAATCTAAAACACCTTAGATTGATTATCTGTAACTGTAACTGTGTATCTGGTACTGCTAATAAACAGTCAAACACTGATAAATTGTTACTAATTTCAAAATGTTGTGTGGGAAAGGCTAAAGGTATCCAGATACAGAACAATAGTGAGTGGGTTCACTTCAGTCTACTCATCAGGAAAACTCTCACTGAGAAAGGGATCTATAGAATATGGAATTTCCCACATGCATAGCTGTAAATTATTACAATCAAGACAACATGCAAAATGCAGAAAGACTGGGTCTGGGTGAGAAAGTAGAAGAAGACCTATGGGGCTCAGACAGAATGGTTTTAAATTAGGCTGCAGACTAAGTAGCTTAAGTAACCAGACAGGAGGAGCTGCCATGGATTTTCTTCATGCACCAGCAGGCCATTTGGTGTTATTATAATAAAATATATAATATATAAGTAAGGAAATGTTAAAATAAAATTTTTGAGAAAAATTAACTTATTAATTAATCAGTTAATAAACAAATAATAAATGAACTGTTCTAAATCAATGCTGAACCTATTGTCATTAAGTTATTTCAAGAGATGTGACCTAAATATGATTAAGTGGATCTAACAGCTCACATTCATGGAATATTTCATAAGGTCAAGAGAGAACATGGATAATTTAGGAGAGAACTGTAGGTGTATTCTGAGGTGCTGTCCCCGAAAATTAAGAGCTGGTATGGTTGCCTGCCCCTCACTTAAAACATGTGGGAAAAAATTAAGAAGATAGTCTGTCTCATGAAATCTAAAGAACACAATGGACCTATGTTTGCCTTCTGTCTTGAATATTGATAGTGAGAGAAGGGTCAGTAGCTACTCTGTATCATAATGGAGCAGTGCTGCATTGTATGATCTTTGCAATTAGAGCTTTTCTGGGGGAAGATCTCATGTCTCCTGAAGGATAGAATATGGTTCATGAGAAAGAATCCCTCTGGGATGCTGCCTGAAAAAGTGAATACATATTAGTATATTAGTGGAAATCACATTGTGTATCACAAGATGCCTGGTGGCTGAGAACAGAGTCTTGACAAGCCAAAATACAGACATATTTCACCTTCCTCACGTTAACAGCAGGAAAAAAGTCCTCAGATATTTGGGGGCCTTTGAAGAACTAAACAGGGAAAAATGAGCTTGAAATGATTTCTATATATAGCTCATTACAACAATGATCAAGTAAAAAAATCTCACTCTTGTTATAAGATTAATAATAATAATAATAATAATAAATGTAGCTCACTTCAATAATAATTAAGTAAAAATGTTCTGACTCCTGTTACCTTTAAAACCCTCTCATTCCAAAACTCCACAATTCCCTACAATGCATGTTTTCCCTTACTTCAGTGAGTAATATACCCAACTCATCCAATTACAGGTGTTTTCCTGGTAACCTTTACCTAGAGGACATTGATAAATGTTAAGGAGAAAAGACATCTATAATATTGAGGCATATTTCTACCAACATTAAACTCTCCTGTAGAATAAGATTTAGAAAATGGTGAGCTCTTTATAGATTTTGGATACTAGCCCTTTGTCCGATATGTCATTTGCAAATATCTTTTCCCATTCCGTTGGTTGCCTTTTAGTTTTGTTGGTTGTTTCCTTTGCTGTGCAGAAGCTTTTTATCTTCATAAGGTCCCAGTAATTCATTTTTGCTCTTAATTCCCTTGCCTTTGGGGATGTGTCGAGTAAGAGATTGCTACGGCTGAGGTCAGAGAGGTCTTTTCCTGCTTTCTCCTCTAAGGTTTTGATGGTTTCCTGTCTCACATTCAGGTCCTTTATCCATTTTGAGTTTATTTTTGTGGATGGTGTGAGAAAGTGGTCTAGTTTCAACCTTCTGCATGTTGCTGTCCAGTTCTCCCAGCACCATTTGTTAAAGAGACTGTCTTTTTTCCATTGGATGTTCTTTCCTGCTTTGTCAAAGATGAGTTGGCCATACGTTTGTGGGTCTAGTTCTGGGGTTTCTATTCTATTCCATTGGTCTATGTGTCTGTTTTTGTGCCCATACCATGCTGTCTTGATGATGACAGCTTTGTAGTAGAGGCTAAAGTCTGGGATTGTGATGCCTCCTGCTTTGGTCTTCTTCTTCAAAATTACTTTGGCTATTCGGGGCCTTTTGTGGTTCCATATGAATTTTAGGATTGCTTGTTCTAGTTTCGAGAAGATTGCTGGTGCAATTTGATTAGGATTGCATTGAATGTGTAGATAGCTTTGGGTAGTATTGACATTTTCACAATATTTATTCTTCCAATCCATGAGCAGGGAATGTCTTTCCATTTCTTTATATCTTCTTCAATTACCTTCATAAGCTTTCTATAGTTTTCAGCCTACAGATCTTTTACATCTTTGGTCAGATTTATTCCTAGGTATTTTATGCTTCTTGGTGCAATTGTGAATGGGATCAGTTTCTTTATTTGTCTTTCTGTTGCTTCATTGTTAGTGCATAAGAATGCAACTGATTTCTGTACATTGATTTTGTATCCTGCAACTTTGCTGAATTCCTGTATCAGTTCTAGCAGACTTTTGGTGGAGTCTATCAGATTTTCCATGTATAGTATCATGTCATCTGCAAAAAGTGAAAGCTTGTCATCATCTTTGCCTATTTTGATGCCTTTGATTTCCTTTTGTTGTCTGATGGCTGATGCTAGAACTTCCAGCACTATGTTAAACAACAGCGGTGAGAGTGGGCATCCGTGTCGTGTTCCTGATCTCCGGGAAAAAGCTCTCAGTTTTTCCCCATTGAGGATGATGTTAGCTGTGGGCTTTTCATAAATGGCTTTTATGATGTTTAAGTATGATCCTTCTATCCTGAATTTCTCAAGGGTTTTTATTAAGAAAGGGTGCTGGATTTTGTCAAAGGCCTTTTCTGCATCGATTGACAGGATCATATGGTTCTTATCTTTTCTTTTATTAATGTGATGTATCACGTTGATTGATTTGCGAATGTTGAACCAGCCCTGCATCCCAGGAATGAATCCCACTTGATCATGGTGAATAATTCTCTTTATATGCCGTTGAATTCAATTTGCTAGTATCTTATTGAGAATTTTTGCGTCCATATTCATCAGGGATATTGGCCTGTAGTTCTCTTTTTTTACTGGGTCTCTGTCTGGTTTAGGAATCAAAGTAATACTGGCTTCATAGAATGAGTCTGGAAGTTTTCCTTCCCTTTCTATTTCTTGGAATAGCTTGAGAAGGATAGGTATTATCTCTGCTTTAAACGTCTGGTAGAACTCCCCTGGGAAGCCGTCTGGTCCTGGACTCTTATTTGTTGGGAGATTTTTGATAACCGATTCAATTTCTTTGCTGGTTATGGGTCTGTTCAAGCTTTCTATTTCCTCCTGCTTGAGTTTTGGAAGAGTGTGGGTGTTTAGGAATTTGCCATTTATTCCAGGTTGTCCAATTTGTTGGTATATAATTTTTATAGCATTCCCTCATAATTGCTTGTATCTCTGAGGGATTGGTTGTAATAATTCCATTTTCTTTCATGATTTTATCTATTTGGGTCATCTCCCTTTTATTTTTGAGAAGCCTGGCTAGAGGTTTGTCAATTTTGTTTATTTTTTCAAAAAACCAACTCTTGGCTTCGTTGATCTGCTCTACAGTTTTTTTAGATTCTATATTGTTTATTTCTGCTCTGATCTTTATTATTTCTCTTCTTCTGCTGGGTTTAGGCTGCCTTTGCTGTTCTGCTTCTATTGCCTTTAGGTGTGCTGTTAGATTTGGTATTTGGGATTTTTGTTGTTTCTTGAGATAGGCCTGGATTTGGAATGTATTTTCCTCTCAGGACTGCCTTCGCTGCCTCCCAAAGCATTTGGATTGTTGTATTTTCATTTTTCTTTTTTTCCATATATTTTTTAGTTTCTTCTCTAAATGCCCGGTTGACCCACTCATTCGTTAGTAGGGTGTTCTTTAACCTCCATGCTTTTGGAGGTTTTCCAGACTTTTTCCTGTGATTGATTTCAAGCTTCATAGCATTGTGGTCTGAAAGTATGCATGGTATAATTTCCATTCTTGTAAACTTATGAAGGGCTGTTTTGTGACCCAGTATATGATCTATCGTGGAGAATGTTCCATGTGCACTCGAGAAGAAAGTATATTCTGTTGCTTTGGGATGCAGAGTTCTAAATATATCTGTCAAGTTCATCTGATCCAATGTGTCATTCAGGGCCCTTGTTTCTTTATTGACCATGTGTCTAAATGATCTATCCATTTCTGTGAGTGGAGTGTTAAAGTCCCCTGCAATTACCACATACTTATCAGTAAGGTCGCTTATGTTTATGAGTAATTGTTTTATATATTTGGGGGCTCCCGTATTCGGCACATAGGCATTTATAATTGTTAGCTCTTCCTGATGGATAGACCCTGTAATGATTATATAATGCCCTTCTTCATCTCTTGTTACAGCCTTTAATTTAAAGTCTAGTTTGTCTGATATAAGTGTGGCTACTCCAGCTTTCTTTTGGCTTTCAGTAGCATGATAAACAGTTCTCCAGGCCCTCACTCTCAATCTAAAGGTGTCCTCAGATCTAAAATGAGTCTCTTGTAGGCAGCAAATAGATGGGTCTTGGTTTTTTTATCCATTCTGATACTCTATGTCTTTTGGTTGGCGCATTTAATCCATTTACATTCAGTGTTATTATAGAAAGATACGGGTTTAGAGTCATTGTGATGTCTGTAGTTTTCATGCTTGTAGCGACGTCTCTGGTACTTTGTCTCACAGGATCCCCCTTAGGATCTCTTGTAGGGCTGGCTTAGTGGTGACAAATTCCTTCAGTTTTTGTTTGTTTGGGAAGACCTTTATCTCTCCTTCTATTCTAAATGACAGACTTGCTGGATAAAGGATTCTCAGCTGCATATTTTTTCTGTTCAACACATTGAAGATCTCGTGCCAATCCTTTCTGGCCTGCCAAGTTTCAAAAGAGAGATCAGTCACGAGTCTTATAGGTCTCCCTTTATATGTGAGGGCACGTTTACCCCTTGCTGCTTTCAGAATTTTCTCTTTATTCTTGTATTTTGCCAGTTTCACTATGATATGTCGTGCAGAAGATCGATTCAAGTTACGTCTGAAGGGAGTTCTCTGTGCCTCTTGGATTTCAATGCCTTTTTCCTTCCCCAGTTCAGGGAAGTTCTCAGCTATAATTTCTTCAAGTACCCCTTCAGCACCTTTCCCTCTCTCTTCCTCCTCTGGGATACCAATTATGCGTATATTATTTCTTTTTAGTGTATCACTTAGTTCTATAATTTTCCCCTCATACTCCTGGATTTTTTTATCTCTCTTTTACTCAGCTTCCTCTTTTTCCATAATTTTATCTTCTAGTTCACCTATTCTCTCCTCTGCCTCTTCAATCCGAGCCGTGGTCATTTCCATTTTATTTTTCATCTCGTTTAAAGCGTTTTTCAGCCCCTCTGACTGTTCCTTAGTCCCTTGATATCTGTAGCAATAGATTCTCTGCTGTCTTCTATACTGTTTTCAAGCCCTACGATTAATTTTATGACTATTATTCTAAATTCACTTTCTGTTATATTATTTAAATCCTTTTTGATCAGTTCATTAGCTGTTATTTCCTGGAGATTCTTTTGAGGCTAATTCTTCCTTTTGGTCATTTTGGATAGTCCCTGGAGTGGTGCGGACCTGCAAGGCACTTCCCCTGTGCTGTGGTGTATAACTGGAGTTGGTGGGTGGGGCACAGTCAGACCTGACGTCTGCCCCCAGCCCACCACTGGGGCCACAGTCAGACTGGTGTGTGCCTTCTCTTCCCCTCTCCTAGGGGCGGGATTCACTCTGGAGTAGGTTGGCCTGTCTGGGCTACTTGTACACTGCCAGGCTTGTGGTGCTGGGGATCTGGCATATTAGCTGGGGTGGGTAGTCAAGGTGCATGGGGGCAGGAGGGGCAGGCTGAGCTGGCTTCTCCTTCAGTAATCCACTTCAGGAGGGGCCTTGTGGCAGCGTGAGGGAGTCAGACCTGCTGCCGGAGAGGTGGCTCTGCAGAAGCACTGTGTTGGGTGTTTGCACAGGGCAAGCAAGTTCCCTGGCAGGAACTGGTTTCCTTTGGGGTTTTGGCTGGGGGATGGGCGAGAGAGATGGCGCTGGCGAGCGCCTTTTTTCCCCACCAGACTTAGCTCTGTAGTCCTGCGGCTCAGCAACTCTCCCTCCCTTTTGCCCTCCAGCCTTCCCTCTTTCCAAGCAGAGCTGTTAACTTATGACCTCCCAGATACTAAGTCCTGCTTGCTTTTGGAACACACTCCATCCGGCCCCTCCACTTTTGCAAGCCAGACTCGGGGTCTCTGCTTGGCCGGCGGGCTGCCCCTCTGCCCTGGCTCCCTCCTGCCAGTCCGTGCAGCGCCCACCGCCTCTCTGCCCTTCCTACCCTCTTCCATGGGCCTCTCATCTGCGCTTGGCTCCGGAGACTCCACTCTGCTAGTCTTCTGTTGGTTTTCTGGGTTATTTAGGCAGGTGTAGGTGGAATCTAAGTGATCAGCAGGACACACAGTGAGCCCAGAGTCCTCCTACGCCGCCATCTTCTGACTATCCTCACAATTTTTTTTAAATTTTTTTCTCATTTTTTTCTTTTTGTTTTTGTCTTTTTTCTTGAACACAGAAAAAGGAAAAAATCGCATCTATTTTTAATTTTATTAAAATATTTTTCTTTAATTTTTTTCTACTATATTCTTTACTTTTGTGTATATTTTTTTTCAAATTCTATTTTACCTCCAACATCTCAGTTTACTCTACTTCAGTGTATTTATTTTTTCAAATTCTCAAACGATTTCCTTTTTCTTCCCCTTCCCCCTTTTTTTCTCTCATCTGTCAAACCACTTTCAACACCCAGACCAAAACACACCTAAGATCCAGTATCATCTATTCAATTTTTGAGTGTGTGTGTGTTTAATTATTAATTTTAACATTTTTTTACCTTTATTTTTTTTTAATTTCAGTTTTTCTACCTCATTAAATCCTTTCTCCCTTCTAAATGACAAAACAAAGGAATTCACTCCCAAAGGAAGAACACAAAAAATGACAGCCAGTGATTTAACGAACACAGATACAAGGAAAATGTCTGAACCAGAATTTAGAATCACGATAGTAAGAATACTAGGTGGAGTAAAAAATAGATTAGAATCCCTTTCTGTGGAGATAAAATAAGTAAAAAATAGCCAGAATGAAATTAAAAATTGTATAACTGAGCTGTAATCATGGGTGGATGCAGCGGCAGCAAGGATGGATGAGGCAGAATAGAGAATCAGCAATATAGAAGATAAACTTATAGAGAATAATGAAGCAAAAAAAAAAGAGGGGGTGTTAGGCAAAAGAGAACGATTTAAGAATTAGAGAAATCAGTGACTCATTAAAAAGGAACATCAGAATCATAGGAGTCCTAGAAGAGGAAGAGACAGAAATAGTGGTAGAAGGGTTATGTGCGCAAATCAGAGCGAAAAAAGTTCCTAACCTGGGGAAAGAAGCAGACATCAAAATCCAGGAAGCACAAGGGGCCCCCATTAGATTCAACAAAAACCAACCATTAACAAGGCATATCATAGTCCAATTCAGAAAATACTCAGGCAAGGAGAGAATCATGAAAGTAGCAAGGGAAAATAAGTCCCTAACACATATGGGAAGATGGATCAGGTTTGAAGCAACCTATCCACAGAAACTTGGCAGACCATAAAAGAGTGGCAGGATATATTCAGTGTGCTGAATCAGAAGAATATGCAGCCAAGAATTCTTTATCCAGCAAGGCTGTCACTGAAAACAGAAGGAGAGATAAAAAGTTTCTCAGACAAACAAAAATTAAAGGAGTTTGTGACCACTAAACCAGCCCTGCAAGTAATTTTAAGGGGGACTCTCTGAGGGGAGAAAATATGAATATTTGTGTATATATATATATATATATATATCAAAAGCAAGAAAGATTAGAAAGGACCAGAGAACACCACCAGAAAATCCAACTCTACAAGCATCATAATGGCAATAAATTCATAACTTTCACTACTCACTTTAAATGTCAATGGACTCAATGCTCCAATTAAAAGACATAGGGTAACAGAATGGATAAGAAAACAACATCCATTTATATGCTATTTACAAGAGACCCATTTTAGACCTAAAGACACCTTCAGACTGAAAGTAAGGGGATGGAGAACCATCTACCATGCTAATGGCCAACAAAAGAATGCCGGGTAGCTATACTTAAACAATATACACTTTAAAATAAAGACTGGGGTGCCTGGGTGGCTCAGTTGGTTAAGCGTTGGACTTTGGCTCAGGTCATGATCTCACAGTCTGTGAGTTCAAGCCCCGAGTCCAGCTCTGTGCTGACAGCTGACAGCCTGGAGCCTGCTTCGGATTCTGTGTCTCCCTCTCTCTCTAATCTTCCCCCATTCATGCTCTGTCTCTCTCTGTGTCAAAAATAAATAAATAATGAACAAAATTTCATAAATAAATAAATAAGTAAATAGACTGTATCAAGAGATGCAGAAGGGCATTATATCATAATCAAGGGGTCTATCCACCAAGAAGACCTAACAATTGTAAACATTTATGCACCAATTGTGAAAGCACCCAAATATATAAATGAATTAATCACAAACATAAAGAAACTCATTGATAATAATACCATAATAGTAGATTTCAACACCCCACTCAAAGCAATGGACAGATCATTTAATCAAAAAATTAATAAAGAAACAATGGCTTTGAATGACACACTGGACCAGAAGGACTTAAAAGATATATTCAGAATATTTCGTCCTAAACAGCAGAATATACATTCTTCTCCAGTGCACATGGAACATTCTCCAGATTAGACCATATACTGGGACACAAATCAGCCCTAAGTAAGTACAAAAAATTGAGATAATACCGTGCATATTTTCAGACCACAATGCTATGAAACTCGAAATCAACCACAAGAAAAAATTTGGAAAGGTAACAAATACTTGGAGACTGAACAACATCCTACTAAAGAATGAATGGGCTAACCAAGCAGTTGAAGAGGTTATTAAAAAGTATATGGAAGTCAATGAAATTGATAACACCACAACACAAAACCTCTGGGACGCAGCAAAGGCAATCATAAGAGGAAAGTATATAGCAACCTAGGCCTTCTTAAAGAAGAAGAAAGATCTCAGATACAGAAGCTAACCTTAAGCCTTAAGGAGCTGAAAAAAGAGCAGCAAGTAAAACCCAAAAACAGCAGAAGAAAGGAAATAATAAAGATTAGAGCAGAAATTAATACTATTGAAACCAATAAAACAGAACAGATCAATGAAACCAGATGCTGGTTCTTTGAAAAAATTAACAAAATTGATAAGCCACTAGCCAGTTTGAATAAAAAGAAAAAGGAAAGAACCCAATTAAATAAAATGAGGAATGAAAGAGGAGAGATCACACCCAACACAGCAGAAATAAAAACAATAAGAGAATATTATGAGCAATTATAACCAATAGAATGGGCAACCTGGAAGAAATGGACAAATTCCTAGAAACATATACACGACCAAAACTGAAACAGGAAGAAATAGAAAATTTGAACAAACCCATAACCAATAAGGAACTACCATTAGTAATTGAATATCTGCCAAAAAACCAAGAGTCCAGGGCCAGATGGCTTTCCAGGGGAATTCTACCCAACATTTAAGGAAAAGTTAACACCTATTCTCTTGAAGGTGTTCCAAAAAATAGAAATGGAAGGAAAACTTCCAAACTTTTTCAATGAAGTCAGCATTACCTTGACTCCAAAACCAGACAGAAACCACACTAAAAAGGAAAACTATAGACCAATTTCCCTGAGGAACATGGATGCAAAAATCCTCAATAAGATATTAGCCAAGCAGATGCAACAACACACTAAAAAAATTATTCACTACAACCAAGCGGGATTTATACCTGGGATGCAGGACTGGTTCAATATCTGCAAAACAATTAACGTTATTCACCACATCAATAAAAGAAAGGACAGGCACTATATGATTCTCTCAATAGATGCAGAGAAAGCATTGGACAAAATACAACATCCTTTCTTGAATAAAAACAATCAAGAAAGTAAGGATAGAAGGAGCATACTTCAAGATCATAAAAGCCATATATGAATGACCCAATGCTAATATCATCCTCAATGGGGAAAAACTGAGAGCTTTCCCCCTAAGGTCAGGAACAAGACAGGGATGTCCACTCTCACCACTGTTAGTCAACATAGTATTGGAAGTCTTAACCTCTGCAATCTGACAACACAAAGAAGTGAAAGGCATCCAAATCGGCCAGGAGAAAATCAAATTTTCACTCTTCACAGATGACATGATACTCTATATGGATCACCTGAAAGATTCCACCAAAAAAACTGCTAGAATTGATTCATGAATTCAGCAAAGTTGCAGGATATATAACCAACACACAGAAATTGGTTGCATTCCTATACACCAACAATGAAGCAACAGAGAGAGAAATCAAGGAATTGATCCCATTTACAGTTACACAAAACACCATAAAATACCTGTGAATAAATCTAACCAAAGAGGTGAAAAATCTATACACTGAAAACTATAGAAAGCTTATGAAAGTAATTGAAGAAGACACAAAAAAATGGAAAAAGATTCCATGCTCCTGGATATGAAGAACACATATTGTTATTGATACTACCCAAAGCAATCTACATATTCAATGCAATCCCTATCAAAGTAACACCAGCATTCTTCGCAGAGCTAGAACAAATAATCCTAAAATTTGTATGGAATCAGAAAAGACCCCAAATAGCCAAAGAAATCTTGAAAAAGGAAACCAAAGCATAAGGCATCACAATCCCAGACATCAAACTATACTACAAAGCTGTAGTCATCAAGACAGTATGGTACTGGCACAAGAACAGACACTCAGATCAATGTGACAGAATAGAGAATCGAGAAATGGACCCACAAACGTATGGCCATCTCATTTTTGACAAAGCAGGAAAGAATATCCAATGGAATAAAAACAGTCTCAAAACTCAAAATGGATGGAAGTCCTCAATGTAAGACAGGAAGCCATCAAATCCTTGAGGGGGAAGTAGGCAAAAACCTCTTTGATCTTGGCCGCAGCAATTTCTTACTCAACACATGTCCAGAGGCAAGGGAAACAAAAGCAAAAATGAACTACTAGGACTTCATCAAAATAAAAAGCTTCTGCACAGCAAAGGAAACAATCAGCAAAACTAAAAGTCAACCAACAGAATGGGAGAAGATTTTTGCAAACGACATATCAGATAAAGGGTTAGCATCCAAAATCTATAAAGAACTCATCAAACTCAACACCCCAAAACCAAATAATCCAGTGAAGAAATGGGCAAAAGACATGAAGAGACACTTCTCCAAAGAAGACATCCAGATGGCCAAATGACACATGAAAATAATGCTCAACATCAGTCATCATCAGGGAAATACAAATCGAAAGCAGAATGAGATACCACCTGACACCTGTCAGAATGGCTAACATTAACAACTCAGGCCACAATAGATGTTGGCGAGGATGCAGAGAAAGAGGATCTCTTTTGCATTGTTGGTGGCAATGCAAACTGGTGCAGCAACTCTGGAAAACAGTCTGGAAGTTCCTCAAAAAACTAAAAATAGAACTACCCTATGACCCAGGAATTGCACTACTAGGCATTTATCCACGGGATACAGGTGAGCTGTTTCAAAGGGACACATGCACCCCCATGTTTATAGAAGCACGGTCAACAATAGCCTAAGTATGGAAATGTCCACCGATGGATGAATGGATAAAGAAGATGTGGTATATATATACAATGGAGTATTATTTGGCAATCAAAAAGAATAAAATCTTGCCATTTGCAACTACGTGGATGGAACTGGAGGGTATTATGCTAAGTGAAATCAGTCAGGAAAGGCAAAAATCCTATGACTTCAGTCATATGAGGACTTTAAGAGACAAAACAGATGAACATAAAGGAAGGGAAACAAAAATAAAATATAAAAAGGGAGGGGGACAAAACAGAAGAGACTCATAAATATGGAGAACAAACTGAGGGTTACTGGAGGGGTTGTGGGAGGGGGGATATACTAAATGGTAAGGGGCACTAAGGAATCTACTCCTGAAATCACTGTTGCACTATATGCTAACTAATTTGGATGTATTTTTTTTAAAATTATATATATATATATATATATATATATATATATATATATATAATAAAAATCTATCTCACCAAAATTAATGTAAAAAATGAATAAAATTTTGACTTAATGTTTTCATATATGTATACACTGTTAAATAATCACAACAAACCAGCTAATTAATATATCCATCAACTTACACAGTTGTCTTCTTTTCTTTCTTTCTTTCTTTCTTTCTTTCTTTCTTTCTTTCTTTCCTTCCTTCCTTCTTTCTTCCCTTCTTTGTTTTTTTTATCCTTTCTTCTCCTTCTCCTTATTCTACCCCTCCTCCCCCTCCTCCTCCCCCTCCTCTTCCTCCTCTTCCTTCTTCTTGGTTTCCTAGTGAGATCACTTAAGATTAACCCTTGTAGAAAATGTCAAGCATACAATAAAGTATCATTAACAATATTCACATTGTAGAAGAGATCTCCAGCTTTTATTCATCTTGCATAATGGAAATTTTATAGCCTTTGACCCAAATCTCCCCACATATTGTTACAAATGGAAGTATTTTCTTTTTTAATATTTTCTTATCCATTCATTTGTTAATTAGCATTATGGTTCTTTCCATATCTTAGCTATTCCAGGTAATGCTGTAATAATCATAAGAGTGCATATAATTCTTCAAGATATGGATTTCACTACCTTTGGATATAAACTTGAATTGGGATTGTAAAATCATGTATTATTTCTATTTTTTTTTATTTTTTTAGAAACTCCCATACTCTTGTATTTAGTGGCTGTACCAGTTTACATTTCCACCAGCAATGCACAGATATCCACTTTTGTCTACATTCTGACCAATACTTATTATCTTTTGTCGTTTGATAATAGCCATGAGTCACTTAATTGCCAGACAGGGTAGGAAATGGTAACTGCACTACTGTCCATGCTGTTAAGTTGGAAGGAGAATGTAAACCTTGGTTCTCACAAACCTCTCCATCCCAGAGAGAGTTTCAGCAGCTTCTCTACCATTTGTAGAAATTCAAGTCCTGAAACTTTTATGATGAGGAAAACAAAGGCAGAAAGAATGGAACCAAAAGGAATAACCTTACAAAATGGGTCCTGCAGATGCACATCTGAAACATACAGAAGACATTTCTAAAGGGTCTCATGACTAATGTGTTAGTAGATAATAAAAGGTAATCTTATGTTTACAATAGCCAGACCTACAAAGTCTTTTAAACCTCATTTGAACACACAAATTCTTAAGAGTTACTTATCCTTAACCAAAGTAATGAAAAATAATCAGTCACTCCTCACAATAAGAAGCGCAACTCTTTCTGCCCATTCATCCTGTACCTGTACTTTAATAAAAACATCCTTTTGCACTGAAAACATGTCATGAATTCTTCCTAATCTTTTGACTGATGGCCCCACATCATTTTACATTGTATGTGCACTTATAAGTTGTGTTTATTTTCTGCCCTAGGGCAGAAAAATCAGTTCAAGTTCCCTTAGTAGTGTCCTGGTTGACTATATTTCACAGCATTGTGGAGTGGGAGGTTCCTTTGTTACCAAGTTTCCATCTTTCTTTTCATTCTATATATGGTCTTTCTATCTTTTGAAGTGTAGATGCTGTTCACTCAACCCATATTTCTTCAGGAGGAATTTCTTTAAATACGTTTGTAGAATTGCTGTGGAAGGGAGGAAGTGAGTCCAGAGTATACCTGGATCACCTTATTGGAAAAGAACTCGAGGCTGCTTTGCCTTTTCTTTTCTTTTCTTTTCTTCAAAATAATTAATTGTGGATTTCAGGGAAAATGGCAGAGTAGGAGGATCCTAAACTCACCTTGTGCTATGGACACAATTAGAAAACACTCATTTTTTGTAAACAACCCATAAAAGGACCAAAACACTGGCAGAATAAACCACAACTAAATGTAGAGAAGAGGCTACATCAGAAAAAGTAGGAGGAGCAAAGATATTATCTGTAGCTAAACATAAGACAAGACTTTATGTGGGAGTGAAGGACGCTACAGACACTGTGAGAGAAGAGAAAAAGACCCACACAATGGGGATGCCACACAGGTCTGTGGAAGTGATGTCAGTTCTAACGTCATAAGCAGACCAAAGTACACCGAGGAAAAACTTGTCACCTCCGGGCAAGAGACCAAACACTGCCCGCACCTGGCAAGGAGAGCCTCTGCAGATGACTTGTCTCAAGGACAGATCAGCCAAAAAAAAACAGCACAGTGCAAAAAGCACACAACCATTTATAACTGCACCAAATGCCATTATATATCTAGGAACAAACTTAACCAAAGAGGTGAAATGCCTGTGCTCTGAAAAATATAAAACACTGATGAGAGAAATTGAAGATGATACAAACTAATGGAAAGGATTTCATGCTCATGAATTGGAATATAAATATTGTTAAAACGTCTCAACCACCCAAAGGAATCTACACATTTAATGCACTCCCTATGAAAATACAATCAATACTCACACAGCTAGAATAACTCTAAAACTGGTATTGAACCACAAAAGAGCCCAAATGGCTAGAGAAATCTGGGAAATAAATAAATAAATAAATAAAGCAAAGCTGGAGATATCACAATTCCAGAATTACAGACTTCAAGTTGTTACAAAGTAGTAGTTATTTATCAAGCTACTATAGTAGTGTTACAAAAACAGACACACATATCAGTGGAAGAGAATAGAAACCCAGAAGTGAAATCACAAATATATGGTCAATTAATCTTCAACAAAACAGGGAAGAATATCCAGTGGAAAAAAAGACAGTCACTTCTACAATTGGTGTCTGGAGAACTGGATAGCTACATTCACAAGAGTGAAACTGGACTACTTCTCACATAATACACAAAAATATTTCAAAATAAATTAAAAGGCTAAATGTGATAGGAAGCCACTAAAATCCTAGAGGAGAAGAGCACAGTCAGTAACTTCTTGGATTTCAGCTTTAGCAAGGTCATTTTCTAAATGTATTTTTTAATGTTTATTTATTTTTGAGAGAGAGAGAGAGTAAGCAGGGAAGGGGCAGAGAAAGAGGGAGCACAGAATCGGAAGGAGGCTCCAGGTTCCAGGCTGTCAGCACAGAGTCTGATGTGGGAGTTGAACTCATGGACTGTGAGATCATGAACTGAGCCAAAGACGGATGCTTAACCAACTGAGCCACCCAGGTGAGCCAAAAAAGTCATTTTACTAAATATATCTTCTGATGTGAGGGAAACAAAAGCAACTAAACAAAATAAACTATTGGGATTTCATCAAAAGAAAAAAGTTTCTGCACAGTGAAGAAAGCAATCGACACAAGTAAAAGGCACCTATAGTTGAGAGAAGTTATTTGCAAATAAAATATCTGATAAAGGGTTAGTATCCAAAAAATGTAATGAACTTATGAAATTCAACATCTAAAAACTTAATAATTTAATTAAAATGGGCTGAAGACAGGAACAGACATTTTTTTTTCCAAAAGAAAAGAAAAAAAGACATCCAGATGGCCAACAGAGACACGAAAGATTCTCAACAATCAAAAGTACAATGAAATGTCATCTCGCTTTTGCCAGAACAGCTAAAATCAATAGTATAAGAAACAACATGTATTGGCCAGGATGTGGAGAAAGGGGAATTCCCTTGCACTGTTAGTGGGAATCCACACTGGTCAGCTACTCTGGAAAACAGTATGGGGCCTCTTCAAAAATGAGAGAGGGAAACAAGTCAGAATAGATTCTGAATGATAGAGACAAAACTGAGGGTTGATGGATGGAGGTGGGTGGGGGATGGGCTAGATGTGTGATGAGCATTAAAGAGGGCAATTGTTGTAATTAGCTCGGGTGTTGTATGCAAGTGTATGAATTAATTCTACTCCAGGAACCAACAGTGCACTGTGTATTAACTAAAATTTTATAAATAAATAAATTAATTAATTAATATTAAGTGAAAAATGGAATTACCCTATGATGGGTAGTACTCATTGTACTACTCTGCATTTGCACAAAGAAAATAAAAATACTAATTCAGGGATTATATGCACTCCAAAGATTGTAGCAGCAGTATCTACAATAGCCAAATTATGGAAACAGCCCATGTGACCACTGGCTTATAAATAGATAAATAATGCATAGTATTATATATATAATATATATTATATATATTTATACATTATATTTATCTACATTTATTTATTTATATATAATATATATTTTAATATATATTTATATATTATATAAATTTATATATTATATTATATATAAATTATATATAAAATTTATATATATTATATAATATATTTATATAATATATATAATATATTATATATATTATATAAATATATATTTATAATATATAATATAATATATATAAATATATATATTTTGTGTATATATACACATATATACACATATATGTATATATATGTAATATTACTCAGTCATAAAACACAAGATAATTTATTTGCAGTGGCATGGATGGAGCTGCAGACTGTAATGCTAAGCAAAATCAGTCAGAGAATAACAAATACCATATAATTTCACTCATATGTAGAATTTAAGAAAAAGAAACAAGGAAAAAGAAAAAGAAAACAAAGAGTAAAAAAAAGACAGAGGGAAACAAAAAAGATTCTTAACTGTAGAGAACAAATGGATAGTTATCATAAGGAAATTGGGCAGGGTAATTGGTTAAATAGGTAATGGAGAATAAGAAGTGGACTTGTGATGAGCGCCAGGTGTTGTATGGAAGTGTTTATCACTATACCACATACCTTAAAGTAAAATTACACTGTATATTCACTAATGGAAATTTAAATAAAGACTTTTCATAAAACAAAAGTACTACCAAAATAACCACAAAAGAAGTAAAAGAATGGCCATAAATACATATCTATCAATAATTACTTTGAATGTAAATGGACTAAATTCTGCAATCAAAAGGCATAGGGTGAAGGAATGGGCAAAAAACAAGCTCTATCTCTATGCTGTCTAAAATAGTCTCATCAGTCCTAAAGACTCATGCAGATTGAAAGAAAAGGGATTGAGAAGAATTCATTATGAAAAAAGATTGTTAATAGAAAGCAGTGATAGTAATACTTATATGGGACCAAATAGGCTAAAAAAGAAAGATTGTAAAGAGAGACAAAGAAGGAAAATACATAATCAGAAATGGAACAATCTAACAAGAAGATATAACAATTGTAAATATTTATGCACTCAACATGGAGGTATCCAAATTATAAAGCAGTTAATAACAAACCCAAAGGAGGTAATTAAGAGTAATATAATAATAATAAGGGACATTAAAATTTCACAGACATCAGTGGACAGATCAAACAGAAAATCAACAAGGAAACAGTGGCTTTGACTGATTTTTGGACCAGAGAGATTTAACAGATATATTCAGAACTTTCTATTCTAAAACAGGAGAATACACATTCTTTCCAAAAGCATACGGAATATTCTCCAGAATAGATCACATATTAGATCACAAACAATTCTCCCCAAATTAAAACAAGATAGAAGTCATACTGCACATATTTCTGATCACAACTCCATGAAAGCAGAAATCAACCACAAGATTAAATACGGAAAGAGCTAAAACAAGTGGAGATTAAATAACATGCTTCTAAACAGTTAATGGTTTAACAAAGAAAACAAGGAGGAAGTTATGAATGCATGAAATGAAAATAAAAACATAATGGTCCAAAATCTTTAGGATGCAGGAAAAGCTGTTGTAATTGGGAAGTTTATAGCAATAAAGGCCTACCTCATGAAGCATGACTAATCTAAAATAAAAAGATAATCTTTCACATAAAGGAAGTAAAAAACAAGCAAACCAAAGAAAACAAAAGCAGTAGAAGGAAGTAAATAATAAGTATTAGAACAGGAGAAAGTATTAGAACAGAAATAAAGACACTAAAAGCAAAAGAAAAAAAAAAAAAAAAAGAAAAGAAAAACAAGCCAAAATGGAACAGAACAAAGAAACAGAGACTGGTTCTTTGACAAGATCAACAAAATTGATAAACCTTTACCAGACTCAAAAAAAAGTAAGCAACTCAGGTTAACAAAATCACAAATAAAGAGGAGAAATAACAACTGCTACCACAGAAATATATAGGATAAAAAGAGAATATTATAAAAAGTTAAGTACCAATAAATTGGACAAACTAGAAGAAATTTATCCTAAACACACATAACTTTCCAAAGCTGAATCAGAATGAAATAGAAAATTTGAACAGACTGTTTACCAGCAGTGAAATTAAATCATTAATCAGAGAAGTCTCAAGTAACAAAAGTCCAGGACCAGATGGTTTCACAGGTGAATTCTGCCAAGCATTTAAAGGAGATGGATTACATATTCTTCTCCAAATATTGCAGAATTTAACCAAAGGAAGGAAAATGTCCAAATTCATTTTATGAGCGCAGAATTACCCTGATACCAAAACCAGATAACCCCAGTATAAACAAAAGAGAATGGCAGGCCAGTATCTCTAATATATATGCAAACATTTGTCAACAAAATATCAACAAACAGAATCCACCAATACATTTAGAAAGTCATTTACCACAATCAAGTTGGATTAATTTGTGGGATGCAAAACTGGTACAATATTTTCAAATTAATGTGATTCATTACATCAAAATAAAACATAAAAAATGCAATCATTTCAATAGATTCAGAGAAAACATCTACAAAGTAGAACATCCATTCATGATAAAAACCCTCAACAAAATAAATTTCAAGGGAACATAACCCTGACTAATAAACGTTGTATATGGAACAACAACAACAACAACAACAAAGCACAGCAAGTATCTTACTCTAGGGAAAAACTTTATTTCACCTAAAATTAGGAATACGACAAAGATTTTCATTATCAACACTATTATTCAATATAGGTCTTAAGGTCCTAGCCAATGAGACAAGGAACAGGAATAAAGATATCCAAAATGGTAATGAAGGAGTAAAACTTTAAACATGTATTGATGACATGATACTATATAAAAAACCATCAGGACTTAACAAATAGCACCAGAACTGAAAGGAATTCTGTAAGTTTGTAGGACACAAAATAAGTGGTCAGAAATCCATTGCATTTATGTATTCCACTAATGAAATAACAGAAAGATAATTTAAAAAAAAAAACGAATCCCATTTGCTATTGCACCAAGTATCATATAATATCTAGGAATAAACTTGATCAAGTAGGCTAAACACTTGTACTCTGTAAACTATAAATTACTGATAAAAGAAATTGAAGATGAAACAAACACATGGAAAGACATTTCATCCTCATGGATTGGAAGAACAAATAATGCTAAAGTGTGTATAACTGCATAAAGCATCTACACATTAAGTACAATCCATTTTTAATGGATTACCAACAGCATTTTTCACGGAATTTGAAGAAACAATCCTACAATTTATATGGAATCACCAAAGACTCTGGATAGACAAAGCACTCTTGAAAATGAAAAACAAAGCTAGAGGTATCAAAATTCCAGATTTCGAGTTCTATTATAAAGTTGTAGTAGTACACTATGGCACTGGCATAAAAATATATTCATGAATCAATGGAACAGAATAGAAACCCAGAAATAAGCCCACATTAACATGTCAATTAATATTTGACAAAGTAGGAAAGAATATCCCATGGGAAAAGACAATCTCTTCAACAAATAATGTTGGGAAAACTGGAGAGCTCCATGCAAAAGTAACCATGCGAAGTTGGACCACTTTCTTACACCATACAAAAAAAAAATCAACTCAAAATAGATTAAGTAGTTACATTTGGGACCTGAAATCATAAAAGTCCTAGAAGGGAACACAAATAGTAATTTCTCTGACATCAGATATAGCAACATTTTTCTAGATATGTCTCCTGAGATAAGAGAAACAAAAACAAAAATGAGCTTTGGGATTACATCAAAATAAAACCTTTCTGAACAACAAAAGAAACAGTTAAAAAGCGTAAAAGACAACCTTTTGAAGGAGAGAGGCTATTTGCAAATGAATATCTGATAAATGGTTATTCTTTATAATATATAAAGATTTTACACAATGAAACACCAAAAGAAACAAATAATTCAGTAAAAAATGGGCAGGACACTAAGCAATATAATCTAGTCAGAAAAAGACAAAACTATATGATTTCACTAATATGTAGAATTATGAAACACATAAAATGAAAACAGATGGTTCCCAGAGGGGAGGTGGGTTGGGGGATAGGTGAAATAAGTGTAAGGGATTAAGAGTACAATTATCTTGATAGGAACTGAGTAATATGAACAGTTGTTGAATCACTAAATTGTAGATCTCAAACTAATATAACACTGTATGTTAACTATAATTGAATTAATATAGAAAATAAATCGGGGCATTTTGGTGGCTTAGTTGGTTAAAGGTCCAACTTTGGCTTAGGTCATGATCTCATGGTTCATGGATTCAAAGCCTGGGGCCAGGCTCTGTACTAATAGTTCAGAGCTTGGATCCTGCTTTGGATCCTATGTCTCCCTCTCTCTGCCCCTCCTCTGTCTGTCTCTGTATCTCAATAAATAAATAAATAAATAAATAAATAAATAAATAGATACAAATACATACACAACAAAAAATAAATAAATGTGATCATTGATTTAATTTAATTTAATCATTGATTTCAGATCTATGTGTCATCAGGGATATGCAAATTAAAAGAGAAATAAGATAACATTACATACATATTTGGTTAAAATCCAGAACACTAACAATTCTAAATGCTGCTGAAGACGTGGCACAATAGGAGGTATCATTTGTTGCTGGGAAGTTTGCAAAATGACACAATCACTTTGGAAGATAGTTTGATAATTTCTTAATAAATAAGCTAAACATATTTTAAAACATCCCAGCAGTCATTAACTTGAAAATATGTCCACACAAAAATGCACACATGATGTTTATGGAAGCTTTATTTATAACTATAAAACTTGAAAGCAAACAGGATCTTCTTCATTTGATGAACTGATACACTGTGGTGCATCCAAACAATGAAATATTATTCAGTGATAAAATGACATAAGCTATCAATTCATGAAAAAGCATGGAGGAACTCTAATGTATATTATTAATTGAAAGAAGCCAATCTGAAAAGACTGTATATACTATGTAATTCCAACAATACAATATTCTGGAAAAAGCAGAACTATGGAGACATTAAAAGTTCAGTAGCTGCCAGTGTCATGAGTAGGAGAGGAATGAATTGGCAGAGCACAGGTTTTAAAGGCAGTAAAACTACTTGTGTGGTACTATAGTGATGGATACAAGGGGAAGTCTGTATAAACTTAGAGATGGCAGTTTTTTCAAATGCCTGTTTTTTTTTTTTGACAAAAACAACAAAATAATCGTAAGGCTTACAAAAAAGTAGGAAAACATGGACCATACTTTGAAAAAAAATACATCGATAGAAAATGTCTCTGAAAAAACACAGAAGAATTGCTAGACAAAATATTAAACTGTCTTTAATATAATCAGATGGGCAAATAAAAAAATAAGTCAAGGATTTTGTTTAAAATGGCATATAAATAAAATGAGAATATATAAAAAAGAGATGGGAATCCTAAAAAAGAAACAAATCAGAAATTCTAAAGCTGAAAAGTACAAAAACTACAATGAAAATTTACCAGAGAGATAAAATGGAAGATTTAAACAGTCAGAAAAAAAATAAGGAAGACAAAGTCGGGAACATATATGTAAATTCTGAGAACAGAAAGACCAAAGAATGAAGGGGAACATAACAAAGAGTTTAAGTGGGAGTTCATCAAGTGGAACAATACATGCATTATAGGAGTCCCAGAGGAAATTAAAGTTAAAGGGGCAGAGAGATTGCTTGAATAAAAAATAGGTAAATCTTCTTAAATATGATGAAAGACATGAATATAAAATCCAAGAAACTCAAGAAACTCAACAAACTGCAGCTAGGATAACCTCAAAAAGATTCACTAACAGCTACAATTAATCAAACTACCAAAGATGGAAGGAAACTATTGAAAACAGCAAGACATAAGAAACTTGCCAAATTTAAGATTGTCAGTAAGATTATCTGTTGAGTTCTCAGCAGAGATTGAGAATTGAACATGATGAGAAATATATTAAAAATGATGACAGCATTACAAACTTCTAACGGAAATTATATCTGGAAAATTTCCCTTCAAAAAAGAAAGAGAGAAACAAAGATATTTTTGGTAAACAAAAGCAATAGAAATGCATTATTAATAGACCTTTCCTAGAGGAACTATCAAAAGGAGACCTTTAGGTTGAAATAATATGATGCTACACTGTAACTTGAAGCCATATGACATTCTGAGGTTTTCCAGTAACTTAAATACATGGGAAAATATAAAAGTTGATATTACTCTAATATTGATTTGTAAACCTAATTTTACACAAAATATAAAGAATTAGTGACATCAATAACCTAAAGTGAGGAGGAAATATGTATAGAAATAGAGTTTCTATATGTGATTGAATTTCAGTTAGTATCAGTTCAAATTAAATTGATAAACTTCTAAAATATTACATGTAATCTCAGTGGTAACCATAAAGAAAATAACTATAGAGTATATACAAATGGAAATAAAAGGGAATCAAAAATTGCTACTACAAATAAAATAAACTACACATGAACAAAAGAGAGTACTGGGGAAAATAAGAAGCAAACAAACTATCATATATACAGAAATCAGATGGCAAAATGGCAACATATAGTCAATCTTCATCAGAAATTACTGTAAGTGTAAGTGGATTAAATATCCCAATTTTGCCATACAAACATTATACATATATAAGGGCATGCAGTCTAGAGATTCACTTCATATATGTAAAGTCTCAAAAAAATAGTCTCAATAGCCTGAAAATAAAAGCATGTGAAACAGAAGATAATCCACAAAAAGTATAGCCAGAAAAAAATAGTTACACTAATATCAGACAAAGTGTAACTTAGGTCCAAAATTATTTGTAAGAGATAAAGAAGGACATTATACATGATTTACAGTTGAATTTAAACTAAGAATATATAACAGTTATAAGCATATATGCACCAAACCTCAGATTCCCAAAATATGTGAAGCACATATTGAAAGAATTGAATGGAAAAATAATTGGATACTATTCTACATGAACAGTTGAAACTTCAAGTATCCCACTTTCAGTAATGGATAGAACAACCAGATAAAAGAGATATTAAAAAAAAAAGACTTGTCGGGGCGCCTGGGTGGCACAGTCGGTTAAGCGTCCGACTTCAGCCAGGTCACGATCTCGCGGTCCGTGAGTTCGAGCCCTGCGTCAGGCTCTGGGCTGATGGCTCAGAGCCTGGAGCCTGTTTCCGATTCTGTGTCTCCCTCTCTCTCTGCCCCTCCCCCGTTCATGCTCTGTCTCTCTCTGTCCCAAAAATAAATAAAAAACGTTGAAAAAAAAAAAATTAAAAAAAAAAAAAAGACTTGTAAACTAGTCAGACTTAAAAGATACAAACAAAACTCTTCTCTGAACAACATCTGAATATGCAATTTTCTTAAATCCGTATGGACACGATAGACCACATCCTGGATTTTATCATGAAATACATTGTAATAAGATTAAAATGTTGAAATCATATAAAGCAAATTTTGTGATAAAAATATAAAGAGGCAAGCAATGAATAACAGAAGAAAAACTAGAACTTATAATTATATGAAAATTGAACAATACACTATTAAATAGAAAGTTTAAGAAATCACAATGGAGATTCACAAAAAAACAACTTGAGGCATATGAAGATATAAACAAAGATACTGAAACTTAGTAAGCTGAGAAAAAGCAGTGCTAAAAGGGAATTTATCACAGTAAACAAATACATGTTAAAAATAAGGAAGGTCTCAAATCAACAAATAAATGTTATAACTTAACTCGGAAAAAAATACAAAAGTAACGAAAGAAAAAAAAATACAGAGAAGAGATGGGGCACCTGGTTGGCTCAATAGGTAGAATATGCAACTCTTTTATTATTTTTTTGACGTTTATCTATTTTTTGAGAGACAGAATGCAAGCGGGGGAGGGGCAGAGAGAGAGGGAGACAGAGAATCTGGACATAGAATCTGGAGCAGGCTACAGGCTCTGAGCTGTCAGCACAGAACCCCATTAGCTGTGAGATCATGACTTGAGCAGAAGTCTGCCACCCAACTGACTGAGCCACACAGGTGCCTCACAACAGTGACTCTTGATCTCGGGGTTGTGAGTTCAAGCCCAACTTTGGGTGTGAGATAACTTACAAAAAAAGTGGAGGTAAATAATATATTGTATAGAAAAAAACACCAAAGAAAACATCAAAACTAATACATGATTCTTAGAAAATTTACCAAATATTAACCAAAAAACAAAAACAAAACAAAACAAAACCAGAAGGCTCAAAATATCAGTATCAGCGAAGAGAGTGGGTACATTATTATAAACTGTATAGAAGTCAAATAATTGTGAATTGAATAGAAATAACCATACATTAAAAATTGGGTAACCAAGAATAAATGGACACATTTTCAGAAATACACACACTACCAAGAGTGAATCAGTAAATGATGCTGGGAAAACTTGACAGTTTGATGCAAAAGAATTAAACTATACCATTTTCTTACACCATACACAAACATAAACTCAAAATGGATTAAAGGGGCGCCTGGCTGGCGCAGTCGGTTAAGCGTCCGACTTCAGCCAGGTCACGATCTCGCGGTCCGTGAGTTCGAGCCCCGCGTCAGGCTCTGGGCTGATGGCTCGGAGCCTGGAGCCTGTTTCCGATTCTGTGTCTCCCTCTCTCTCTGCCCCTCCCCCGTTCATGCTCTGTCTCTCTCTGTCCCAAAAAAAATAAATAAAAAACGTTGAAAAAAAAATTAAAAAAAAAAAAAAACACCAAAATGGATTAAAAAAAAAACATAGGCAGTAATTTCCATGGCATTAGCCATAGACACATATCACTCCTATGGCAAGGGAAATAAAAATCCAAATTAAACTATTGGAAATACACCAAAAATGTTTTTTTAAATACATTGTGAAAGAAACTATCAACAAATAAAAAGGCAATCTTCTTAACTGGAGAAGACATTTGCAAATGATATATCCAATAAGAGGGTAATATCCAATATATATAAAGAACATATATACAAGAGAAATAATATTCAAAAAGTCTGAATAAATATATTTGTTAACCCACTGAACTGACCTTTAACACAACTATGAAAACAACTACACAAATTATTAGAACTCATTTCCAAACTTTGGCCTAAGGCCATGCAGAGCTATTGGTGATTTAACTTACATTATTAAAGTCTCAGTGGACATTCCCAAATGAACACACACACACAAAAAAACACCAAGTGTTATCCTTAATCTCCATGATGTCCTGAAATCATGATTGCTGTTGAGTCCTTATGGAGTTATCTAAAATGTCAAGTGCAGGGATGAGAGATAAATATAAACATTGATTTGAAAAATATTCAAAGAAGTCTATTCAGAAAAAATGACTTTGTTCATATGAAGACTGGAGGACCAATATCAGCTATTCAAACTAGTAAGTGTGTAAGTGTGAGAGATAATAAAAGGTACATGTCTCCATTGTATTTTAATTTATTAATCATTTATTTTTTTTAATTTTTTTTAACGTTTATTTATTTTTGAGACAGAGAGAGACACAGCATGAACGGGGGAGGGGCAGAGAGAGAGGTGAACACAGAATCAAAAGCAGGCTCCAGGCTCTGAGCCATCAGCCCAGAGCCCCGACGCGGGGCTCGAACTCGAGGACCGCGAGATCGTGACCTGAGCGAAATCGGACGCTTAACCGATTGAGCCACCCAGGCGCCCCAAATTTATTAATCATTTAAAAGTTGAGATACTTCTGCAAGTGCTTAACATAATTTTGATTAGATTTAATAAAAAACTATTTTTAGTAAGCTATTAGAATAAGCAGCTGATACATTTTAAATCATCTAATTAACTATGGAATTTCAAAGGAAAATTTTATTTGACTAAACTTGGTTTAAGAGATATTATACATTTGTTATATTTTTATATATTTTTATATAAATATATATATATTTTATATATATATACAATAATTTATATATATATATAAAAATAATATATATTTTATATTTTATATATTTTTATATATTTTATATATTTATTATAATTTGTTTTTAAATTTTATATATAATTAAAATAAGAAGTAAAGAGATTGTTTATACACTTGTATACTTTAAAAAAACATAAAAATCTCTTTAAGCCTAAAACAAAACATTATGTTTTTCTGGAAAAAAATGGTTTTACACCTAATAAGCTATTGTGAAGTGGTAGTAGAATATGGTGGAATTGATATTATAATCAATGGTTGATATTTTCTATGAGCATCTATGAACTTCTATTCTGGGTTTATGGTAAAGAAAACTTATAGTAGACACTAATTTCATGAAAATATGGCCACTTTAAAAATAATAAATCCCTGTGATAAAATACATAGTAAATATTTATATGAATGCAAATGGGCCTGCAAGTGTGAGAAGACTTTGTCTGAACCAAGACATTTTTAGAAAAAAATAACTGATTTTGAAAGATATATATTATCCATTGACAAAGGAAAGGTACACTGTGTCTAGAGCCTATAATGCACTCCCTGCCAATGGGAAAGATTGCAGATAAATAAAGACTGCTTTGGTATAGTGCATGTAACATAGATTTTATTCTACAAAAATAGAGCTGTTTTCATGCATGCATATGATGAGGTCACATAGATGATCCTATCGAGTTAATTCTTTTGGAATTATATATTATTGACTGGAATGAAATCATTCCAGATTTAAGGTTGTCAGTTTAGAAAAAGAGTGACATAATCTATGTGAGAGTTGTCCAAGTTCAGATTAGAAGATTTAATGTGGAGTTGGAGTTGCATTTTTTACAATAGAAAGTGGTATTGGGGTGCCTGGGTGGCTCAGTCGGTTAAGCATCTGGGTCTTGATTTAGGCTCAGGTCACGATCTCATGGTTCATGGCAAGAGCCCAGTGTTGTGCTCCATGATGAGTGGAACCTGTTTGGATTCTCTGTCTCCCTCCTACTCCACCCCTCCCCTGCTCACCAATTCTCTCTCTTTCTCAAAAATAAATAGATTTTTAAAAAGTGGTTTTGGAGCTAGTTCATAAACATACTCTCTGGATAGGAGGAAATGAGGGTCTTTGTAAGAGACAGGTTTAAGTCATATTGGGAAAGGCTTTAGATGGGCTCACATGAAATTCAATGAATGAAGCTCTCATGTGGCCACCAATCAGCAATAACATTTCCTTTTTCTTCCTTGGATTGGGGACTAGGATTATTTTGTCAATGAGTACAAAGTGGTTTAATGGTTCCCAAGGTAAACTTATTATTGCTTATGCACATTTTTCCCTTTATATGAGTCTGTCATTTCTAATTAAATGATTTCTTGCCTAGATTTTATTCAAAAGTATCAGAATTTATAATAAAAGTCAAATAGTAATGACTAAATATATCTGTCTATGGAAACGGTAATATATTTCCTAATGTAAATGACACCTTCTGGAAATAATTTAGGTATTCATAAGTAGAGTGGAGATATTATGATTATTTTTAACACAAATTTTCCCAATTGTACACCTTTATGTGTTTAATTTTTGCATTAAAAAAAAGAAAAACTCTTTGTATACCACTAAATTTCCAGTTAAATAATAATTATACCTGTGTTATCATCATAGGATGTTCTTTGAAAACATTGAAACATTTTGGGAACAATGTCACTGAGAAATCTAAGAATGACAGGTGTGTGGATAAAAAAAAGATACGATGGTAACTTTGTAGATTTTAGTGGCAATGGTGCTGATAAAAATGCTAAAAAATGTTACAGACTGTTCACTGATCACTCATGCAGCTCACAATTGAAATATCCAGTATAAATTATCCCATTCAATCTTGTAACAACTTATCTTTTCCCCAAGATTTATTGAGGTATAATTGACAAAAATTGTGTGTATCTAAGGTGTAAACTGGATTTAAGATACTTACATATTAAAATAACCACTACAGGGGCGCCTGGGTGGCTCAGTCGGTTAAGCAGCCTTCAGCTCAGGTCATGATCTCACGGTCCGTGAGTTCGAGCCCCGCATCGGGCTCTGTTCTGACAGCTCGGAGCCTGGAGCCTGCTTCAGATTCTGTGTCTCCCTCTCTCTCTCTGACCCTCCCCTGCTCATGCTCTGTCTCTCTCTGTCTCAAAAATAAATAAACGTTAAAAAAAATTTATAAAAAATAAAATAACCACTACAATCAAATTACTAATTGACAAATCCATCAACTACCATACTACCATCTGGTGACATCTACTCTAATAGAAGATTTCAAATATACAACGTTATTAACTACATTTAAATTGCTGTACAATAGATCTGCAGAACTATTCATTAGGTATAATGGAAACCGTAGCATCTGACCCACATCTTCCCATTGTCTCTCTCTTTAGTTGCTGACAACCACGATTCTGCTAATTCTAAAGGTTGACCATTTCAGATTCCACACGTCATTGTAACTAAACAGTGTCTTTCTGTGTCTGCTTGATTTCACTTATCTTGATGTACTCCACGTTCATCCATGTTGCTAGCGTTGTTTGAATATGTATATGTGTATATATATATGTGTGTGTGTGTGTGAAATGTGTTTATACGTGTATGAATATTTATATATTAATATGTATATAAATATATACTCACACATTTCATTTTGTTGTGATATTCATATATATTATATTTCATTTATCCATTATTTGTCAATGGACATATAAAGTTAATGTTCATACTTTAGATATTATGAATAACACTGCAATAATAGTTACAGAAATGCAAGTATCTTTTCAAGTAACTGATTTCATTTCATTTCATTTAGATATATAATAGAAATGGGATTGCTGGATCATATGGTAGTTTTATTTCTAACTTTTTGATGAACTCCTATTTTTCATAATGGTTGTGCTAATTTATATTCCCATCAATAAGGCTCAAGTGTTCTCTTTTCTCCACATTCTCTTTAATTTCTTTATTTTTGCTTATACGCTTTCTAAATGGTGTAAAATTATATCTCATTGTGATGTTGATTTGCTGTACTTAGGAGGCACAGGCTCAGAGATTTGAATTCATTAATCCAAGTTTACATTTCTAGTAAGTGGCAGAACTAGAATCCAATCTAGCATTGGCTCAAAACTGTCTGCATCATGTCTTTACACTAAAGCAAATAAACATATCTTGTGTCTGAATCCAAACTCACAGTATATACTGGTGAATCATACATCTCTCAAAATATCTGTCTACCTACTTTCCTATTTGTCTATCAATGCTGATTCACCATTGTGGAATTTCATGAAAAAAAAATATATATATATATACATATATATATATATATATATATATACTGTTATATGCACATTCAAATACTGTACATATTAGATCTCCTTTTGCAATAAAATCCTCATGGATCACAAGTTCTATAACATTCTAAACATCTAAAAATACGCAATGCTTCAATATTTAATAAGATTATTATTTCCTTAGTCACTAAAGTATTATGACTTTTTGTTTGTTCTTTTTTAGTAGAATCTGCTATAGAAACATTAAAAGGGATGAAAATTTTATATATATCTCCAAGCAGAAATACTGTAGAGAACAATGCTTGGCTAGACTCCAGAAGACTCTCCTCTTGTCATCTGATTCAGTTAATGAAAGCCATTTCACAATCCTGTTAATTCTAAATACATGATAGGAATGGAAAAACAGTTACAATCTATGGACATGGAGATAAAAGTATACCCAATCTTTTTAAAGAACTAAGGTAGACTTTGTGGAACCAATAAGTTCCGGTTGTCTTAGGGGGGAAAAAATGTGATCTTTTATAGAACTTTTTGTTTACAGGTGAAGTAAGAAAGTTCCCTTTGGTAAAGTTCAGCACTCAAAATATTCCAGGGTTTTTGAAAAGAGAAAAAGCAACCCAAATTTACATGAAAACTGGTGAAGATTTTTTTTTTACATTCAAATACTTTTAAAAGTGTAGTCTGATTCTTTATAAAATTTTCAACAAAGCAATGGAAAACTTCTTTGGCAAATGTATATTCTTGCTACAGCTATACAAATAATCAGACCAAATCTAATGTGACCAGACTATTTAATGATCTGAAAGATTTTTCTTCGAAATTAGTTTGTTTCAGAAGAAAATTCTATATTGTATAGTATCTAGAGGACACCTTTCCAGATCTGCCACTGGATCACTCTATAGTTTTAAATAATTTACTTCTAATCACTTGGAATCCATGTTTCATCTTTATAATAATGAACCTATATTGAAAAATCTATTTATTCTGTAAATATGTGAATCAAAAAAGTGACATGCTTTACAAATTTTGTTTGCAATTGAATACAAACGTGGGAAATATGAGAAACATAATACATACAAGCTAAATAATGCCTAATAAATTAATTAAATTAAATTAAAATGGTAATATGGAATTTATTTTTAAACTGGACATAAGAGAATTTCCTTCACCATGATGTAGGAATGAACTGAATATATACATTTACAACTTGATCTACAGAGGAGATAATAGAGAGGAGGACATTTCTTTGTAAACAAAATCACCCAAGGACACTGATATTGGGGCAAAACATGGATTAGAATTCATTTAGAGGACCTGGGAGTGATTGAGAGGATCTGGGAGTGCTGTGGGTATTCTCTACCTCATGGATTAAAGTTGTATTGCTGCAGGGAGCAACTGGAAATATAATTAAAACATCAAATTAGAGGAGAGAGGAAAGATATTGAAATGAAGAAAATATAGGCACTTATCCAATTCATTTGGTCATTAAAGGAACTTACACACCTTCTTGACTCTCTTGCATCTATAGTAAATTTTATTTTAATAGCTTTATATTTTTCTTTTTATTTCTCTTTTAGTTTTGAGCAGCTAAAAATAATCTTTTATTTCATAACTGTTACCAAAATTTTTAGTTATAAGATTAAATTAAAATAAAAATTAATATATAAATATTTTAATCTATCTACCAAGCATTTAAATTCAGGCAGAAAATCCCAAGAATTCACTTAAATCTCTGAAACTTTATTTATCATCTGCAAACATCCATAGCCATATTTATGGCTATATCAACCTCAAGAGTTGATTAAAGGATTAAAGAAAATTGATTCTTGGTACAAATCTTGACACATGTTAGGTCCTACCCAGTGGAGATGGCCACTGAAAGTGTATAGTTCTATTTGTTCTACCATGTATGGACCTTGTTTGTGTTCAAGGTTTAGTTCTCCAACTCACCTAGAAACCATTTGTGTCCCTTTTTCTCCACTGCATATTGCTAGTAATGCTGAGGACCAAACCAAAGTTTTAGTGAAATTTAAAAGATTGAAGCAGGTGCAATTTTTTCCACATGGTATGTAAATAGATTAGTTTTCATTATTTCACTGGGTAAAATCAAAATAAAAGGGAAATAATCTTATCATTTTACCTAAAAAATATAGTTCTTTACTTTAGATCTTGAAACAGGTATTTAATAGCTATGGTGGCTTTCTTGTCAGATGCAAAACTTCTTTCAATGATATCACATGGCAAGTTATTTAGCATGTAAGAACAAAGGAAGATAGATAATCAAAATCACTGCCTTAGCAGTCATGTGATATGGCATTATTTTTGTTCTGTGTTGTTTTTTCTCATGATTAAACAGAAATAATACTAACTACCTCATGGAATTTTTGTCATAACTGGCCCTGTATAAAATATAAAAGATAGAAGTAGTAACAATGTTAATGTCCTTGGTAATTACAATTATTACATTTTCAATCTGGTTGATAATTGAAACTACTAATACAAATTATAGCCATGATATCAGTCTAATATGCTCTTCTCATGCCTATCCAAATGCCACTTTATAAACAAAGCTAGATCTCCCAGTATTTCCTTTGCACATTGACAGTAAGCACACAATAATTGAAAATCAGTTGTTTCACATAGACCCTAACCCTGCTGCAAGTACTTCACAGTGGATTTGGAGATTCACATCTGCACTAATTTTACTATGTAAATTAGGAACTGAAATAACTTTTATATCACTTTAATATGTTATACAAATAATGTATGGACATGGCATCAACAAACCACAGAGTTGAATGATGGTCCCATAACCCACTCCTGTTGAAACCCAAAGCTAATACTTCAAATTAGTTTACAATCTTTTCCAATACTTCCTGTGTTTTAAACAATATGCTTATCTTCTAATGCTTTATTCTTAAATCCCAAATACCAAGACCATGATGTGTAATTTAGGCCACTGTGGATTAAGTCTCACCTCCTCCCTATATCATCAACCTTTTCTCTCCTCCCACCTCTAGCCCCCCATTCTCTCAACAGAGTTACATCCAACTTTATGTTTAAGGACATGCATTGATGGTATTGTTCCATCTTCTAGAATTTATTGTTTGCATATAAAATATATAACATCATTAAGAAACATGAGTTTGTTTTATTTATACTACTGGATATATTTATTCTCATATTATCATAATTTCTCTCAATAAGATTTTAGAGCACCTATTTAGCTTATATTAAGAATTACCAAGAAACTGTTTTCAAGAAACTAGTGTTTTCATGAAAATTCCATTTGATAAATTAATTCTAGTTTATTTTTCTGTGTTCTTTGCATCCTCTTTGAACATTGTAGTTCATGTATAATGGTTTCTAAAATTGTTTTGTATAACATGTAAAATAAGTAAATATTTTGTCAAAAATAAATTGATGTCATATGCATTTATAAGAATATCCATAAGTATATGTTGGGTCATTTTATACTATTCCTCATTCTCTTATCATTCTAACATCAAATTTTATGTTCCATTGTTGCACTATTTCTGGTTAATTTCATCAATTGATTGTTTGAAACTTTCATTAATTTTTATGTTAATTATTATCCTTTTTATTTCCAGAAGTCTTTTATTGATATTTGGCACTTCAGTTTATATAGAACATGATATTTTTTACTTATATTTAACAAATTCTCATTTTTCTCTGAAGACATCAGATTTTTTTGAAATGTTTTCTTGCATTTATCCCAATCATTTTAATTCAGTGTCTGTCTGTGTGTAAAGGTGTGTGTGTGGGTAGGTGGGGGTGTGATTACATCTGTCTTTCATGTAAAGCCTTCCTCAAGAATTTAATGGCTTTGGTTCTAGAAGAGCATTAGAGACTGAAGAACTACTATCCATTCTAGGTATAACATACTGAGCTTACTCACTGATGGTATTCCTCTGGAGAAGATTCCCACCACTCATTTCCACGTAGAATACTCTCAAAATGACATTTTGCCTTCTCCTTTTATGTTTCTTAAAGTTTTTTTTTTCCCAAAAAAGTTCTTAACTTTTTTTTTATCTCTGATTCCTTCCTCTTCTCTCTTTCCCAGTTTCTTTAAATTTATGCTGATTTTTTCTCATTATTATGTTAGTTGAGTTTAATGACAAAGAGGTGATACATATATGGATAAACTCTCATACTTATCTAGAAATAGAAAGAATTTTAAATAAGAAAAACAAGAGGGAAAAAGGACTGGGTAAGGAAAAGTGCCCTAAGGCCAATGCATAATGTTAAATAATTGCTGAGAAGCAGATGAACAGAATATGCATCTTTTAATAATGCTTGAGCAGAGTCATGTAAACTATAACAAATTCA